>NC_142085.1:75172734-75524734 GCF_054644295.1 Miniopterus natalensis | reverse complement strand
GTATGGAGAATCTTAGCTTTAAAAATTTGTTCAAAGCATAGTTTATTTCCATCTTAACTGAGGCAGCAATTTCATACTTGGTTGTGGCATTAGAAAAATAAATTGCCAAGAGTACTGATATTTTGCAAAATGTTAAAAGACTAAGGCGTTTAGAGGGGCTTCATATTGGTGTAGATGTCCATTTAATGAGTTCTTTCTGAGTGGCCCTCTTTTTCACATAGTCTATAACAAAGATATTAGAATTTATTTTTTTTCTGATTTCAGAGGAAGAGTTCAGTATTAACTGTTAAAATTGTAGGACTACGTAAGCAAAGAGCTTTCTTCCTAGTCCTGCTCCACGGATGTAACTACTGCTGGCAGTTGGTGTGTAACAGGGATTTGGAAGCCAGAGAAGCTTACCAGTTACCAGCACCTTGTTTCTTATTGCCCTTTCTGTTAACGTGAATGCGTCTGTGGTGAGGATGTGACAGTAGAGAAGATGATGGACAAAATGAAGGTACATTCCTTGAGCAGCAGTTAAAGGGGCTGAGATGTGTTCTGCTAGCTGGTCTGCATTTTGACTTACTTGGGATTTGGTGAGTGAATGAAATTCTAACCGAGAACTGAAAACATTGTGGTTGACCAAACGCTGACATTTATCCGCCTTCTCTCCCTCTGTTCTTTAGAATATGTCTCAAGTATATGCATTTCCATTCAGTCCTTCCTAAGAGAAGCGATGTCGTGTTGAGTGATGATCATGCTGTCCCCAATTTGTTATATATACTCACTTGAATCTCTTTTGCATTTCTCAGATTGACATAACACAAAACCCCAGAATTGTGGTGTAGAGTAGAAGGCAGAAGTATTGACGTTTTCTGTTATTTCAGGCTATCTCTTAACAATGCCAAAGGTTGCTTCCTTGCTTTCTCCTTCCTTTCCTTCCTTTTACCTCCCACTGACCCGCTGCAGAAAGAGTCTTTAATTTCAATAAGGACATCGTTATGTAGCCGAATATGCCTTTTACTGTCTTAGAAAAAGCCTTCAGCTAAAGCATTGATGCTGTAAAATGTTATTGGATTTGGAACACTGAAACAGCCCAGGAAGAGGCATTTTAAAATTCTACTTTGGTTTTCCTTGTTATGCTTGTGGTATTAATTAAGTTCAGAGATGGGACTCTGCTTGCCTGTTCCTGCATATTGAGCTCTGAGTGGGGTTTCACTTCTCTGCCTTTGCTAAGGAATTGCCATATTAAATGGATGTTGAAAGCAGTAGCAATGAGGGCCCCAAACACACGGCTCTGGAACACTAATGGTTGCAAATAAATGTAATTTGACATTAAAAAAACAAAAAACACTGACAAAAATATTATTCTGTACATCTCAGTGAAACATTCTTTTCGTAATAGTCATATTGAGAGTGTATGTTTGATCCGTTGTTGCTGGTGTTGCTAAAAACACTGTTGAATTTAAAAAAACACAACAGAATCTGGAACCTGTTAGCACGTTTATATTTTTGGTTTGTAATCATGTATTAGTTGTGTGATTAAATTATCCTTGAAAAGAGTCCAATGCTACAGACTTTTATTCCCCACACTCACCAGCCCTGCTCCACTCTTCAGAGTTAAATACAGTCAACATTGTTTAATCAGCCTCCTCTTGATAGGCATTAGGATTGTTTTTCAATTTTTACTGGAACGTACCTCATTGTGCAGCAGTATTGGCAGTATCTGGCATTACTGTAAAACTGCCCTTTGAAGAGCCGTACAACGTTGGCAGTTGTATGGCAAAAATCTGGTGATAAGGTGTGTGCTCAAACCCTTTAGGTATTCTAATTTTAACACAGTGAGAGTTTCCAGACTTACCTGGAATAAATGGCTGGAGCTGGTTAACTTGAGAGAGGATGCTGATCTAGATATATCAGTCCCGGCGGGGGGTGGGGGGTGGTGGTGTTTAATTCATCTTCTATTTTATAATCAGACCATTCTAGTAGATGTGGCTTTAGGATTGTGTTTAGTTCTAATAGATGATTTCTCTGAACCTTTATTTAAACAAACACGTTTTGAGTCCTCATTTTCTTCTTTGAATCCCACTCCTCAGACTCCTTCCTGCAGCCTGTCATTCTGGCTGAATCTACCGATTCTTCTAGGGAGGTGACATTTGCACCATGTGGTAGACATTCCCTAATGCCTCATCCCTCTTCTGAGTTCTCAAGGGACTCGATACCCACCCATCTTTTAGTGTCTATACGTTATGTTGTGTTCATACTTTACTGCTGCGTTCTTGCATTGTTCAGTGCTGAATTGTTTTACAGATCGTTTCATCCTTGGGTAGACACAGTATGTGTTAAATACATGGCTGAATACCGTAGTGGGGATACCTGCAGAGAGAGCCTGGGGCTTAACTGGGAGGGACTTGGTCACTAGGCAGAAACGCTTGGTGCTGAATTCAGTGAGCAATGGGATATGAAAGATGTTTGAATAGAGGAGTGGTAGGCTTATAGCTCTAATTAAGATTAGTGGTAGTAATAGAAACCTGAGACAGGAGTTGAAAAACAAGGATCTGGTTAAAATGATCTGGCTGGTATTTGTGTAGTGATAATAGAAAAAGAAAGGGTAATGTTTGGAATAGAATTTACCTCAGTTGACAGTTTAAATTGGGGACAACATTGATTTGTTCATTCAACTCTCTTCTCGCATAGCATGATGTGCCAGGAACTGTGTTAGGCACTGGTGGTAAGGTGTGAAAGACAAGCATGAGCCAAGGGGGGTGAACGTGTTTGGAGAGTAGGTGACCTGTAGAGCGATGATGGCGGCTACAGACATCGTAAAGCCAGGAAAGAGGAAATGGTTTTGTTGGACTGTTTTGTTAGCTTTGGACTAGCAGAGTTGAAGCTGCCAGAGCACATTCAGCAGAATTTTGCAGTGTGAGTTCTTTTTAGATAGATGTTGGGTTTAATGTGTGTGGAGGGGATGGTTGAAGCCACAGAAGTTAAAAATGACAAAGAATTAGATTTTGAGCCTAAGAAAGTTATGCTGATCTATGTTATGGGAGGGCGCGGAAGCCAGGAATTTCTGCAAAGCCCTCCTCCTCTAACAGGAAGGTCAGTAGGCACCAGGACTAAGAGATAAACACTGAATTTGTGTGAGAAAAAAGGGAAAATAGACAAAATGAAGAGGAATGGCTGAAGAGCTCCTAATTTTATTGCATCTGTCTTTTATTCCACTTTTGTGACTTGGCTTTTGTGATGGTTAATTTTATGTGACAACTTGGCTTAGGCTGTGGTGCCCAGATGTTTGGTCAGGTTCCAGCCTGGATATTGTAGGAAGGTATTTTTTTAAGGATGTGATTAACATTCAAACCAGTAGACTCTGAGTAAAGCTGATTATCCCCTGTGGTTGGAAGGTCTCAATCAATCAGTTGACGTTCTTAAGATAAAAAGACTGGGGTCCCCTGAGGAAGAGGAATTCTGCCTTTCTACTGCCTTTGTACTGGAGGTGCACCATTACCTCTTCCCTGAGCCTCCAGCCTGCTGGCCTGCCCTGCAGGTATTGTACTTGCCAGACCCCACAATTGCGTGAGCCAGTTTCTTAAAATAAATGTCTCTCTCGAAATATGGATAGAGGGACCCCTCCCATCCACATCTTATTGGTTCTGTTTCTCTGGAGAACCCCAGCTAATACAGATTTCAGCTTACCTGGATTCAAACTGTATTTTCCGCTTATTGAGATTGTTCTTTAGCACTTAGCTCCATCCAGATTCTTTGAGTCTTGACAGACCGTTGTCCTCCCAGGCAGTTGTCCGCTTCTACTCTTGCTCAGTCAGTACTCTGTGTGTACCTTGCTTGTGCCATTATATTATCATAATTGTTGGTACGTGTGTCTGTTTCCCCCAAGGACTCTGTGAGCTTTCTGCAACCTAGGACTTGCTCCCACTAGCTTGTGTAGCTTGGGTAACTCGCCTGGTTAGCATGGAAGAGTTTGTCACTTTGTGTCTATCGAGTGAAAGAGTTGAGCTCTGACCTGATACTAGAAAGAAGTTGGAAGAAGTGCTAAAATGGAAAATGTGACCCAAGAACTAGGAGAGGTCGCAGCGTCTTTTCTTGGTTGGCAGTTGTGAAATGTATTTTGGTGATTTGGACACCACAGTGAACCATTACCTAATCAGTGTGTGTTTGTTTTTAAATTTGTCCAATATTTATTCAGATGTGACTTCACCAGTCATGGCTAGATAAAGCTAGACTTTAAAATATTCCATGGAGAAGCTTTCAAGGAAACCCACAAGCATCAAGAAGGAAAAAGAAATTATTGTAACCTCACTACCCACAGTTAACTGGACATTTTTTGGTGTAGATCTACCTATAATTTTTAATATACTCAGACATATACAGTGATAGCACACTGTATATCTGTTTTGTTACTTGCTTTTTTCCATTATAGGAAAATATATATTACTTAACCAATCCCCTTATTATTGGACATTTAATATCTCTGTTCTTTTTGCTATTTTAAACATGGTCTTGGTGAACATATCTGCACATCTATCTTTGTGTACTTGGCTATTATTTCCTGAGAGTGAATTGTTAGAAGTAGAATCTTGGTCACACACAGGTAGCCAATTTTATTTTCAAAGGAGTTTTTTGCTGTGCATTACCTAAGTGCCCTACGGAAATGTTTTAAATATATATTAATGCCAGTGGTGCATGAGTGTTCTGTGAAATGCGTTCTTAAAACATGTAGGGGTGTGTGACTGACTGATTTTTCTTTTTTCTTCTAGGCCAGCTTGCTTTTTCTTAAGTCTTGACTATTCTGCATAAGATCTTGTTCAACCTGTTAAGCCTATTAGGGATTCTACCAGGATAAATTAATAGTCATCATATATCCATGCTTGTTTGAACAAAATGCTCTAGCACCCAAAATATGAGTAGCCAGTCTTGCAGCATTCATGTGTGACTCACTTGTTTGTTTGAAATGAGAAAGCTGGGAGGAGGCAAGTCTAATGACTATGAATCTTCTTTAAAGGACCCATAATATATTATGTAAGACCAAACGACTTGCTCCAGCTCCAGCCCCAACCCTTGGGGAATAGAGCATATAGTACAATTAAACCATAGTATATTGTCATAAAATTCCAAATATGACAAATGATGTAGCTCTCAGTTAAAAATAATGCTTTCCCAAGGACCAGGATCATAACATTTTAATTCATACCTTAATGTGTCTTTGGCAAGACATGTTAAAAGAGTAATATTGTAGCCTCAAACTGAATTTTTCTCATGGATTCCAATTAAACTACACATGTAATGTTATTTAATGATAATCCAGGAACCCTTTAGAACGGAAAGGAATTAATAAAAGCTATGGTGCTTATTCTTGGTTTTTCATTTGTTCATAAAGCTAAATTTATGTAACGTAAAGGACTGTCATTTATTCTCAGATCATTTTATTGGAAAACAGGTTTATCCTAGGAAAAAATTTGTTTTCTCATTGAAGTTATTCAAGACTATTTTTTCTACCTAGCGTTCATTCTCCATTTAGCTCAGGAACATTCTAGAAACTTCAGATTTCTAGCCTGAAAGTGAAGACATGGTTTCATGGGATGTGTCCTGGTGTTTATGTTTACTACTGTTAATTAATGGAACAAAAGGGAAATGTGTAATATGAGAAATGAAGTGTAAATTTTCTTATGTTTAGCCATTAATTTTTAGTTAAACATCACTAAACAAAGTTGGAAAATGTATGGATAAATTTAGTTTCCATGGCATCTATAAATTAAGCGGGCACGTGGGAATGAATAAGTCTGGCTTTCTGTGTCTTTGGTCACAGTTCTAGACTTTTCTCACAGTTCAAGGGAGGTGTACTTTCATAAAAACGTTTCGTGGAATCAAGTTTGTGAGTTTGATTCCTAGACATTCAAATGGAAGCACCAAGATACACGTTAACCTAACATTTTCTGTGCTCAGACGTGTTATAGATCATTGAAGCCTCAGATGTTCTAGGACAGCCTAATTAAGAGGTAGAGGAAGCGTAGAAAGTGAGCAAGTGGTTTAAAAACTTAGTACCTACCTGTCCTGGATGTGCCGCTGCAGTAGAGGAATTATGTAGATGTGGTTCATACTTCGGGTAGGATTAAAACTGCTCAGTTAAAATTGCTGGGGCATCTGAGTCTTCAGTTGTGCAGACGTTTTACAAAAGATTTAGTATTTTGAATCAGCAAAGGAATAGAGAAATGTGAGGTGTTCTGTGAAGGAAGGACTTCATACAAGTTATGTATGTTAGGAAGGGTGTGGCAGGGGAAAATAACTCTCGCTCTCGTAATTATCAGCTTGTTATGTTAGTTACCTGCCTTCAAGATTATATGCAATTAACATAATAAGTCAAAATGTCATAAAGTATTTTTACTACTGGGCTTATTTTATAATTCCTGTGCTCTGAATTCCTCAGTAGTCCATTGTTAGACGTTAGAACATCATTATCTCAACTCCTGATCCATAATTTGGTGATAGATGCCCAGTATTATTTTGGCTTTTCTTTGGTGGTAGAGAAATATGAGTTCTCTTTCACAGCTGCCATTTAGAAATGTCTCACATTTATTTATACTTTCACCAGTAGTCAGGAGAAGTAAGAGACTAATTTTATGAGATAAAACTTAAGAATTACAGTAAGTGTCTCAAGCATATCGGACATATGTTACTTCCTTGTTCTCTTGCCCTTTGTCAGTATGTGTAAGTGTTGAGCATGTGATTCAGCCCTGTCTTGGTGCAGGTACACCTCAGTTTACTGGACTGTAGACGTACTATCTATGGGAGAATGTGAGTATTAACTGTAAATGTAGAAGAAACAATTTAAAAGCAACATTTTCAAAGTTTTTCTTCCTGCTGGCTCCAAGAAATCTCTTTGTCATTAGAGTGGATTTTGTCAAGTTAACTTAAAATTCTTTAACTCTAATTTGAAGTTAGAAGGACTGGTGTAGACCATATTAGAGCTCAGTGATAACGAGAGGCTTCAGTTTTAGGCGGTGACTTATTATTGCAAGAGATTTTTGCCAAGTTAGTTCTATGATTTTCTCATTAGGTACTCTTTCTTAAATCACATTTTCAAGGACTTCTTTCTTTTAGCATTTCCAGTTATTATATCTTAAATCTCTCCCTCTCCTCCCCCTTGCAGTTGTTTTCTCATTGAAATTCTTTATGGACTTCTTTCTTACTTAGACTTAGTTCATTTTTCCACATAGTTCAGGGATATTCTCGAAACTTCCAACTTCTACATAGAAACTGAATACATGCTTTCATAGAGACAGGGTGGACCGGCCCTGGTGTTTCTTAATACTTTCTACTTCTGTTAACAAATGTAATAAAAGGTAAATCCTTTTAAATACAGATATGAGAAATGAAATTTAAATTTTCTCATTTTGGGTAATTTATATTACTTAAAAGCTTAAACATTGGTTTTAGTGCTGACATTATGCCAGAAATTGTGTATCTTCTAAAATGTTTGGACATTGGCCCTTGTTGGGTAGAATGATTTTTCTTTTCTCTACAAGAGGCGTCTTGGATCCCGAGTTTCTAATGTCATCCAAGGCCTGGGATAATTTGCTTATAAACTTTTCTGAAAATGTATTATGAATTTCTTTTAAAAATTATGGAGTAGATGATCAAAATGTAAATTAAAAACCCAGTAAATGTAATTCTATAAACACTGGTTTTTCCAACAGAACAAAACCTGTATTGATTTTTCATGTACCTTGATACAGCATAGGTACCTTCCTATTGTTTCCGTAGTAAATCATGCAACCTTCTCAGGGCAGCTCCTGAGTGGGTGTAATTGATTAATTCCTCACGTGAGTATGGTCTGTACGGAAATGCAGTCTGATTAGTAGAGGAACATCAGCTGTGATTGACTCTGTGTGTGTGTGTGTGTGTGTGTGTGTGTGTGTGTGAGAGAGAGAGAGAGAGAGAGAGAGAGAGAGAGAGAGAAAGAGATAGGGGGCAGGAGAAAAGAGTTAATACAGGTGGATAAGCATGCAGATTAAAGATACAGTAACAGGCTGAGATTCGCTATAAATGAGAGTTGATTATTGCAGCTGATAAATGTGCAAATGGGTAATGAAAACAGTACATATGTAAATGTAAAGTTTTTTTCATAGTTGTCCTCTTAGGATAACTTGTGGTGTTGAGAACCTGCCTAGGTTTCTTAATAATGTTTTCTAAGCTAGCTAATTAGGATGTGCTACTGGTGTGACCCAAGAAGTGTTCAGCTCTGAAAGAAGTTGCCAAAAAAGGGGAAGCCTGGAATGTACAAGTCTGGGAATAGATTGCTGATTCTATTTGGGGTGAATGGCAGAGGTTGATCACTGGTGTGCCTGTGTGTACCAACAGTGTGCATTAGCGCTCTGTCTTCTCTTCTCTTTCACATATGATTTTCTTCCCCAGACCAGGTCTCCCATTTCCCCATGTTATTCTAGATTCTCTTGCAGCCTCATCAAAACAGGATTCAGTGCTGAGTGTGGTGCTGATTTCCCCACATAGATAACATATCACTAGGAGTGCTTCCATCTGCAGTAGAAAACCCCTGCACTGAGTAAACAGACATTTATTTTTCTCAAGCAGCAGCGGGTCTTGGAGGTAGGTGGTCCAGGGTCAAGCAGCTGCTCAGCGGAGTTGTTGAGCACCAGGCTTCCCCTATTGGGGGGGGGGGTCTTTGTCATGCAGGTTCCCTTTTAGAGTCACTAGTTTGCTGTTGAATTGCTGAACTTACAACAGGAAGAGGAAAGAGGGGAGGGCTATCTCCTAGTGAGGTTTTTTTGGGAGGTGATCTTTCTGGTGACTTCTGCCTCCATCACATTGCGAACATTGCTGCAAGGGGCTGTGTGTGTTTATCTGGGCACATGGCTACCCTCGGAAGTAATTGGTGTTGTGTTAGAAAGAGGGGGAATGGGCACTGGATTGCCCATGCTGTGTGTGCTACAGAACGCGATGGTTATTCCGCTGATTTTATTTGGGTATAATCCTTTTGAAATAATTACTTACACAAAACAATAGTACTTCATGTGGCTTTGCCTAATTCTTTTAGTTTCAAAGTTATTAAAATGCAAAAACCTTAGAATTCAGTGTATTAGAAAGACCAATTGTCATTTCGTAATTGTTTTCAACTAGTGCTGTTGAATATGATCCTTTTTTTTCTCTCTGACTCACCTCATCACTATAAAGTAGTTAAAACTCATGCCAAGTTAGGTCTTTGTTTCACAGATTGTTAAAAAATTATCATTCATTAGCCTCTTACTGAGCAACAGCTTTTAGAGGGAGAGTGGAGAGCGATCAGTGGATGGGCCTGGCCTCTGGCCTGGCCTTCTGATAGGCGGGGCAGGCTGGTAGACTAGCGGACTGCAGAAAAAGGGAGCATGAAATGCAAACTGGATATGAACGTTAGAGGTAATAATTTTATGTGTACTGTGGAAAGAGGGCGACACTGGGGACTTAAACCATAAGTAGTGTTGCTGTTTAATTTCCACATTTTAATTCTTTTTATGCATGTTTAATTAGTATATTAAAGAAAGATCTTATCACTTTAATAAGGAAGGAAAAGAAGTTTTATGACTCAATCAAGTCATTAGAAACAAGTCCGGTCCTTACTCTCTTTCCCTCTGTGTTTTATAGCTCTTTCAATAGACACTACTCAACCACAGTTCTCAAAATAGCCACTTAAAGTTTGTGAATACATTATGAATTTAGTTTCCCCAAATAAAATATTGTTAACCTTATAAAAGTTTAACCACTAGTACAGAAGAAAAAAATTTTTTTAAAAATCAAACAATATTAGAGCTTGTAGAGCAAAACTTATAAATCTCTCTTCACTATTCTGCAAATTCACTGCATTCATGAGCACATACACACAGCAGGGTGTGGCTGATTTATTTTCTCATAATTACAGTCAGATTATCTGTATTGTTCTGTAACTCCTCCCCCCCACACACATCTTTTTTTGATTGTCTTTTTCACAGTACACATGGAGTAGTGGTTTTCTCAATCAAGGATGGTACCACCCTACCCCAGGGAGTATCTTTATTTTTAATTTTTTAAAGTAATGCTTCATAAATGCTCTTTAATTACTGCTCAAGATAAAAACAGTGAAATAACCTGGCATTTGTTATGTACTTGCCTATTGATGCTCCTTCATCACACTAAATAGGTAATTTGTTGTATTGGTAAGTTTTGTCAAGGGGCCTGTAAACAAAAAAATGGAATAATTATAAAAGTGCTGTTGTAATAGAAATGGGTGACAGTGTTCAGAAGGCAATGGAGAACTCCAAAAGATGTACTCATTTATTTGTTTGTTGGTTAGCTGGCAGTTTTATTTTACCAGTTTCTTTATATATTGAGGTAATATTGACATTAAATTCATGCTATAAAAATCAGATTTAAAAGTTTAGAAGTTATCATGAATGACAACTCTTTTTTCTTTTATAGTTTGGTAAACAGGAACCATGGATGCTTAAATGACGTTTTTCCGAGCTCCTTCCTTCATTGTACTTTGGTCAGGAAAAAAAAAAAAGTATTTAGGAAAAACAGTTTTGATTACCCATGGTGGCAGCGTTAAGGTATATCTTCCTAGTCGTCTTGTCCCAGGGAGTGTATTTAAATACTCAGAGGAACATTTTATGAAGAAGTATCCTACCCAAAATGCCAGTAGCATCCCACTGAGAAACAGTGATAAGGAAATACCTTGTCTTTTTAACCTTTCTGTATATAATTTAAAAAAAATGTGATTGTACCATAAATAAATATTTCCTCATTGATGGCCAGTGTCTTTAGACATATATTTCTGTGCATCTGTAAAAGCCTAGCATAAATTATTAGAAGAATTGCTGGGTTAAAGGGTATGTTGGCTTAAAATGGAGTTATGTGCTCCCAAACCCAAACAGGCTGCACGGATGGCTGTTCTGATAACATCACACACATTTTCCTGCATCCTTCTCAGCTCGAGCTACTATCAGTTAACAAAATTTTGCCTACATAATAAGAAAAAATAAAGTCTTGTTTAAATTTCCGTTTTCCTCTCCAAAAGGGCCTGTTGTAAAGTGCTTTCAGTGCAGTGATAAGTGACTCATTCTCGCAGAGCCCTGTCGCCGTGCTCCCTGCTGTGGGTTTGCTGCTGCCTGTTTCATTCAGTGTTTCAGAAACAGCCCGGTTTCCAAACCAGCCCCTTTGGAGCCTGTTCAGTCTCATCTGCAGGGTGTGTTATACCAACGCTGATAGGCAGGAGTGATTCTTACGAAGAACTAGGAATTGGTATTTACATAGATGGAGCTGTGTTTTCTTTTCTTTTTTTTTTTTTTTTAAACATGTCTTGATTGATTTCAGAGAAAAGAAGGGAGAGGAGAGATAGAAACAGCAATGATGAGAGAATCATTGATCGCCTGCCTCCTGCACGGCCCCTACTTGGGATCGACCCACAACCCGGGCATGTGCCCTGGCCAGGAATCGAACCGCAATCTCCTGGATCCTAGGTCGATGCTCAACCTCTGAGCCATGCTGGCGGGGCAGGAGCTGTATTTTCTAAACTCTGGTGGCTGCCCAGTTAGTGGGTTGGTGAAACCAAATTAGGGGTCGTCAGAGCATAAAAAAAGGAATAGAATAGAAAACATTGGAGTGTCTCATGTATAGTAAAGGTAAGACATGTTTAGGACTTGTTTCTTATGCATTTTTGTGTATTTGAGATATGCCTGTGTTTGTGGATATGTATGTAGATATGCATATAGTCTCTGAGGGGTACATTGTGATATAAAATATATCTCTGTGGGTTGAGGATTGCTGGTATGGAGAATCTTAGCTTTAAAAATTTATTCGAAGCATAGTTTTTTTCTGTCCTAACTGAGGCAGCAATTTCACATTTGGTTGTGGCATTAGAAAAATAAATTGTGAAGAGTACTGATATTTTGCAAAAGGTTAAAGACTAAGGTTTTAAGAGGGGCTAAAATGCTTAAAGGTCGATGTCACCTAATTGCACTTGGAGGTATAATGGGCGTGGAGAGCCCAGTGGGCTTGGGCGCAGGATGAAGGAGTGATGAGCTCCGCCCTACTGAGTGTCACTTCCCTGGGCAGTGTAATCCATCAGGCTCCTGTGCCGTCCCCGCTCTGGACTCCGGAGCAGCTGTGCTGCCCAGGCAGGAGGTTGCGATGCGCAGCAGTTTCTCCGCGAGCAGGCGCGTGCACAGCCGAGCTCATTTAGATTGTTTAGCTCCCCTTAGTCCCAATGCTGATCTTACGTTGCTTAGAAAATTACCTGTTGGTGATTATAATAAATGGTGGTAATTGAAAAGAAAAAAGCTATGGAACACTCTGCATGTGGGTGTATTTAATTACCTGACAGGTGTTCATATTTCTAGAGTGTGGAACTTACGGGTAAACAACGGCCTTTCTGTTAGAAATTCTGCCACTCTTCTGTGTTTCTTCCCTTTTATAGTTGGGTATTTTCCACCACTTAGAGAGCAATGGGGATGATTCTGCCAGCTAATTTGTGTCATAGTGCGTGTTTCCCAAGTGCTCATGTCTTTCATTCATTTTAACTCAACAAATTCTAATTTTCTTACTTGAATTATTATTATCCAATAATTGCTTCTTCATCAATAATATGAATGGAAACTTATCTTCTGGATTTGTAAACAATGTTAGAAAATGTGTGCTCTTAAAGTTCTGTGGTGCAACCACAAGTTAATTTCTTTCCAATTTTGTGAGGTATTACTGATACATTTTTTGGTAAACAAAAACACTAAGTATTTCACACACCAGGGAAGATGGAAATGAAAGGTTTTTAAAGACTGTCAAGCACCACATAATATTATCGGGTACTACTGTTCTGTATTGGTAATACGAAGCATAGAGAGGCAGTGTTGACATTGAGTATACTTACTGTGTTACTTGAAATGTAGGTAAAACTGTTTGACCTCCCCTCCCCCAAAAGTTTAATTTTACATATACTCTATTCAATCTAATCCTGTATATGAGAGGGCATTCTGGGGACAGAGCATGAGTTTCTCTGTCCATCTCAGTGTCTGCCCAGTGGTACCAAGGTATCTGAGAACCTGTTATGATCTGGGACCAACATCTCCTATCCACATAGAAAGTGTGCTTCTGCAAGGACTCTGAGCTCTTTGCCAGTGGTCAATATAATGACCAACATTTCTGTCAAGTGTCTTATGGAACTTTGTTATCGAAGCAGGTGATCTTTCAGATTAATTTATAGTTATTCTCTAGATAACATGTTATTACTCTTCTTCCTCCGTGAAAAAGACTCCTTTCCATTCACCTTTGGTCTAAAGAAGCTGCAGCCTCAGGAGAGAGAAGGCAAGATTTAGATGATTTCTGAGTGAGTGTTGGAGTTTCATTGTTTCTACTTCAGCCCTTGTATTTTGTAACCTTGAGTCATAACTTAGAATGACGTCAATGCTCATTCAACCCATCGGCTTGTTGAAGGAACCTTGAATATTGCAGAAAGAAAGTGTTGTTCATAGATGTTTAGAAATAAAAAGGAAGGCTGATGCTGTAACACTCCATGCTCCATATGTTAAATTGAGGAGAGCCATATTTTGTGAATTTCTTTGAATAGAATTATTTGTGCTCCTCAACAACGTTTGTACTTTTTCTCTTCTTTTTCTAAGATATGCCCCCTCCAAATTTAAATAATCAATGAAAAGGACTAGTCAACATTTAGGAAAAAACTAAAGCAACACCAATAAAAGTATGTTGTAATAGATGTGATTTTTTTTCTTTGAAAATATTAGATGTTAAGTTGGTTGGCATGTGTAGTTCAGGCTTAACAGGTGAGTTTTATGGCATGTTATCAAAACATGAGGCAATTAAAACAACTGTGTTACAAATCTAACTTGCTCTCATTTAAGCAAGACCCACACAAAGGCTTTCAGAGTAGAATTCCATGGTTCCTTCCAATGGCCTTATAGAAGGAAGTAGTGACCTATATAGGTTTAACTTACAGAAGAGCCATAGAGTATCACGTTTCAGAATGGCTTCATTGTCTTGGGGAAGTAAAGCTACTAAATAGAAATGGTGTTTGGAACGAGGGTGTTCTCTGCCTTTCCCAGTGAGTGTCTAAAAGAAGCTTCCAGAACCCACACCCTCCCAGAGCTGTGGTCTGTGAGTGAGTTCTGGATACAGAGGTTGAGCCACTGCTTGCTGTTGTCTCTCCACTCATTCTGCTTGGTAGCCTGACAGTCACTTTGATGACCAAAGAAGGGTGTGTGTATACTTTCCTGTAAAACCTGCTGTCTCATTCTCCCTGGTCAGCTTCTTGAGGATTACCTCCATGATGCATAATAAATAATGGCTGAGCTTCTACGTGTAACTCCTTAATTTTACCAGTAAGTGATTTAACAGTTTAGAAAAACAAAAATTTAGGTACAGATTTGTTACATCAAATCTATGCTATTTTGTGGTTCACTATATTCATTTTGCCTCTACTACCCCACCTGTTATGCCTCTTTCAAATATTCTACTGAAAACTCTTTTTATTCTTGCCTGTTCCATGGCACTACAGTGCAAGTTTGGAAGGTAGACTATAAATTGCCCTTATGGTCTGTTACATTGAGGAGTTCCAATAAACTGCTCCACCCAATATTTGCACCATTGTGTAGGCCCCTCCCTCTGAATGTGGGTTGGGTCTGAGAATTTAACTGACAGAATCTGCAGAAGTGACACCCTGCAAGTTCTAGGCCTAAGCTTTAAGAAATCCAGGCATGGAGAGAAGTCCTGGGGGAGAAGGGGGAGAGGGAGGGAAATTGCTGAATTGTGAGCAAATAAAACAATTGTTTTTGAAGCCATTACATTTTAGGGTGGTTTGTTATGCAGTGATATAGTGAAAAATGCTTTTTTAACAGCTACTTAGCAATAATTTGTGTTTATGTGCTAGAAAAGTAAAATAGAAATGATTGCTAATCATATAGGAAAATTGATTTATCAATACATTGTGTGCCATTTACTCATGCAGTTATATCAAGAGGGAAAGAAATGAAATAGCCATTGAAGAGATTTGAATGTCACTCAATGGTGTTATTAAATCCAAGCTTTCCCATCACAACTTCATAAAGTAGTGATGATTTTGAAAATTTTGGCAACATTTTAGACCACAGTGTTGGAAGAGAAATGTATATAAGAAAATTAAAAATACTATTTCTTGATGGGATGAGTATTTAAGTTCCTTTTCCTCCCAGAATCTTTTTTCCTTTTTCATTTGACGTTTCAGGCTAAATGTGACTGATTATAAATATTTTCACTCAAGCACACTAGTTTCTAAATCTGTCTGTACGCTGCTTTCTTAAAAAAGTGAATAAGCTTGGGAAATAATTATTCCTCAAAGTACACAAAACTCCCAAGCAAGCTTTTGTCCTGCAGACAGATCTGAGTCATCAAGAAACATCAAGATAATTGTCACGATTTAAATTTTTAAAAGAAACCAAGAAGACTTTGGCGCAAGTATAAAACTTTCTGTTGCTTTCTTGGCATGATGCCTTGAGTTGAATATTTTGTGTTGTACGTTGCTCCATTTAACGTTTTGTATTTTTGCCCCTGGGACAGGAAACTACTGAACAAAATATTCTTTTTGGTAACCAGTGCTGGTGCTTTGGTGACTCATTGTTCTTGAGTGATTAGTACAGAAAAGAGACATGGACACTTGAATGCTGCTCCCTAGTGGATGCACATGATGAGCCAAGACTTGGTCCTTTCAACACTGGTATTTTGTAAAACTGGGAATCACTATTTTGACATAAGAACAACATTTACAGTAAAGTTCTCCTCTGTCTCATAAAGTCTTTCAGGCGGTAGAATGCTTCGTTTAGATGAAAATTCTTAATGAGCTCAGACAGTTTGTCTTTAAATACCCCAGTGTTCCCTCTCTTTTGGGATTAATCTGTGTGATTGTGTAAAAATAATTTTATAGAGGAACATTTTCTTCCACGATTGTGAGCATCACAAGGGCAGGATAATGTCTTATTTGCTCGAGATTATAAAACCCAGAATCTAGGACACATCCTAATGTTTGTAAGTCCACACTCAGATTATTTTTTGAATTAATGAATTTAGCTTTTTAATCAACATCCTCTCCCCCCCTCCCGCCCACACTGGAGTTGCTGGTTAGCTAGAATAGCAGCAATTCCCAGATTGGCAGATTATGATGAGGGAGTCATGTTCTTGAACTTCTTTCTCTAGGATAGTCACCAATTTTTTTTTCCTACCATAATTCTATAAAGCATTGATGATAATTTTTCATTCAACCATCTATAATATGCTGACTCTTTTCAATATATTATTTATGATTCTTACAACAGATTATTTGGAGTTAGGAGCTTAAAATATTTGTATAGTTGCTTTTCTTACAATTCCCTGTTGAAAACCTGTGTAACAAGGGATTTATGTGGTATGTTAGGAATGTTTAGATGTTTCTGGAATTACCGAGTTGGAAGATGCTTGAGTGAGAGACGCAGTAGAAGGGCTTTTGTATTCCTATAAATATCTGACAAGAGAGAGTTCTGGGGGGCTTGACTAAGATTCTATGGTAACTGCTTGTATCTAAATTTTTCCCTCACCTGGAAAGATGCAAAAAAATCTTGGTTCTAGGTTTATCTTTTTGCTCAGATTATACCAAACTCTATTTTAATCCTCTTTAAAAACTTAAGTACAGCCCCCCCCCCTCCACTATCTGAAAGTAGGGCATTCCTGTGAAACTTTCAAAAGCCAGAGTGACATAAAGGAAAGAAGCAGTTACCATTAATACATATGAAAATCATTTTGAGCATTCCTAGCCTCCCCCCCCCAATAACCTACAGAATCATACCAAGTAACACATAACTCTAAAATAACACCAACATACAGTAAAAGCAGTGCCACTCTCGCTGCTTGGGGTACCCGTGCCTCTTTAATGAGTCCCTGCAAAACAAACCCTGAAAGCTGTTTATGCAAAAGTGAAAGCCCTCCTTGGATTTTTTTCAGTTAGCAAAAACACGTACGGATGTAGGTCTTTTGTAAAAGTGCAAGTGGCATAACCCAAACTTTCGAAAAGTGAGGGATACCTGTTACACTTGCTTTAAACCCGAGGAAATTCTTGAGGTACCTCTGTGAACAAAAAAGGCCAAAATCCCCACTTTGGGAAAGTTTACACTGTAGCATAGGGAACAGACAAACGATAAAAGTAGCACCAAAAGGTTAGATATTGTACATGGTAGGTTATTAGGTGGTCCTTCCTGTGGAAACAATCAGAGGGGGTGATGGAAACGAAGGTGAGGGGGTGGGTTATGCTCTTATGTAGACGGCGACGCAGGCCGCACTGGAGAAGGTGATTATTGAGCAAAGCGGGAGCTGGGGCAGGAGTATCAGGAAGGTGCTGGGTGGGAGAGCCTTCCTGGCAGAGGGAAGGGGGGAGAGGGAGGGGGAGGGGAGGGGAGGGGAGGGGAGGGGAGGGGAAGGGCGGGGCCAGAGCAGAGGCCGGCCTCAGCTGCCCACTGCCCCTGAGGAATGCTTTGATGGTTAAACTTGGGCCAGATTGCAGCTAAATCATGCGGATGTTTATGAGCCTTATTGGGTGATCATTGTATATCACTGTTACCTTATCACCAAATCGTAAAATAACACCAAAAATAGAAATCACATAGTAAGATGTGACCTTGAAACATTTCTTTTGTCCTAGATCATACAGTGCCTCAGTGACAGGTCACTGTTGCTCTAAGATTCCTGATCAGGCCCCAGAGGCCTTTTATTGATTTTTTATTTTTATTTTTAAGAGAGAGAGGAAGGGAGAGGGAGAGAGCTAGAAATATCAATTGGCTGCCTCCATGTTCCATACTGGGGATCGAGCCTGCATCCTGGGCCGGGAATCAAACTGGCGGGGAATTGAACTGGCGACCTCCTGGTGCATGGGATGATGATCAGCTGAGCCACACCTGCCAGCCCAGAGGGCGGGCTTGTGGATGTTTAGGGTTCAAAACTATTGACTGTGTATTCAAGATTACAGACCATATAAATCAGCTAATAAGAGTGAAAGATGTAGGAGTGTGTAAAATTTCTTAAATATATGCCTATACATATAGGTACTCTATTAATATTAATTTTAAGTTAATTTTTAATTTAAAAAGTAATCTCTTTTATCTCTTATCACCTGTTTCCTTACTCATAATCCCTGCTCCTACAAATTAAAATCAGGCTTTGAAATAATTGCACAGCAATGCCTGTGTCTCCTTTTTGAAACACTGTTTTATTTGTGTACCTACCTTTCAGCTTTTTAGTATGGATGCCTGATACTTCGGGGGGAATTGCTTCTTATTGAATATTATAATATAAAAATTAAGTGTTTTTGAGAATTTTTTTGCTATCTGCATGTTCTGCTTTCCTCTATTAAATGACTAATACATATAAACTTGAAAAATAGGTTTGATCACTAGTTGAAAGTGTAGATTCTCTGATTGGGTTAAAATGGTACCTAATTATACCATAATTTTGTTGACTGAGATATATTATTTAGGGCAAACTGTGGGGGCTGTCCAGGTGTATCTCCATCTTAAGCAACACATGTCGTTTTTCAACATGTAAATGAGAACGGGTTAGAATATTGACTCTGCCTGTTTTCAAGATGTGTTCTTAGGTTAATCACTTAATTCATTAAGACTTCGTTTCCCCATTTGAAAAATAGAGCTAATGACATCTACGTCTTCAGAATTGTGAGGAATAAAGATTATGACCACAGGATGCCAGCAGAGTACTTGATGCAAAGTAAGCCTTCAGTAAAAGGTAGCTGTTAATTTAAAAAATAAATTGCCCGGCTGGGCATGGCTCAGCAGTTGAGCGTCGACCTAGGATCCAGGCGATCAGGGTTCGATTGCCGGTCAGGGCACATGCCCGGGTTGTGGGCTCGATCAGTGACTCTCTCATCATTGATGTTTCTATCTCTCTCTCTCCCTCTCCTTTCCTCTCTCTGAAATCAATAAAGATATATTTTAAAATAAATAAATAAATAAAAAATAAATCATCTTACTAGCTTTTGTTTTGGATTGGTTTGGTTTCATCTCTGAGATGTCCTCTACCTAAAATTTTAAGCTTACCTTTTCCTGCCCTGTCCTTCAGTCTTTTGAAAATAACCACTTGTTTGTTTATGAAGCATATCCAATACTTAAAAGAATCTGAGAGTAAAATACTTTAAGAATGATTACCCTTTAATTAGTGTCTTTGAACTCTTAAGTTTCCTTTTTATCATTTTCCTTTGTGACCTACAACCCTTATCTCCTGTGCTTGGTCTCTTCTCCACCTCCCCTCTAATGACCACCTCCCCCTCTTCGATTCTGCTTTCTGCATTCTTGCCAGACTATATTTCCTAAAATGCCACTGTACCCCTTCTTTTATTTTCTTAAAAAGTTTTACATTGGCCATTTGCATTGCTCTTTTAGGGGAAGGTCTCTTCATGCCTTATGCTCATTTTAATTGGGTTGATGGCTTTTTATTGTGAGTGGTTGGAGTTCTTTATATTCTGGACATGTCTTCTGCGAATTATATGATGAGGGGTATTAGCTCATATTACCCTTTTATTCTTAGCAACTTGGAGGCGACAATTCTAGGAGCTCCTGCAGCTTCACACATTGTATCTTCACAGGACTGTGTAAAGGCAGGAATTTAGGGTGTGTGTGTGGGGGGAGAGACTGGGCAGCAAGAGAGAACTATGATTTTGTTTTCTCCTTTTATCTTCTAAGCAATATTTGTCTTTTTCCCAAAGACATTCACCACGGCCCTCCCAGAAGACTTGTGTGTATTGTTGGAAAGAACTGAGTTACTTGGCTACCCCTAGCCAGCTTCAAGAAAGACTGGAAAAGTGTCTTTAAAAAAATTCTCTGTGGTGGTAGGGAGATGAGTGAGAAGGGGTTAGAATGCTTGTGAGTGAAATACTTGCCCAGGTCAGGGTGTCTTAGGAAAGGACAGCTCGCAGAGGTGTGAGAGTACAGCCTATTCAGGGAACTGGTGTCATTTTGAGAGAAGCATGAATTTATTCCTTGCAGAACCTTTGTGAGTATCTGTTAGAATGTGTGGATCACCAGTAGCCAGGACGCCTGAGCTGGGAATTTGATTTGGAAGCACTAGGGGAGTAGATGGTACTTGAAGCTATGGCGGTGGTGATTCCTCAGGGAGAGCTGATAAAACATGAGAAAAAGGCAGAATGTGGGCCCCGGGGAAAAGGTCCTTTCAGGTAGTCAGAGAAAATTGAGCTCCAAAAGCTGACTGAGAACATCCCCCAGAAGGGTAGACAGTGTTCATCTAGCCATGGGAGGTGTTCCAGGATGGAGAGTGGCCAGGGGAGTGGAAAGTCCCAGAGAAGCCGTTGCCAAGGTGTTCCAGGTACCTGTTTGGATTTGGCAGTTAGGAAGGTATCACGAGTCTTCACAAAAGCAGTTATTTGAGTGAAAGGAGTAGAAGCCCAATTGTAGTGAGCTGAGGGAGAATGGGAGGTGGGAAGGTGATGGGACCGAGTTTGACTAATCAAAGAGCTTAACTGTGATCCCATGAAAACATTTCATATGACATGTTTAAATGTTTACAGAGGTTTAGGATTTAGGAGAAAAGTAGGAGGGGATGGCTCACCTTCCCAGAGGAGGTGGGTGCAGGGAACTGTCCATTTTTTATGGATAAAATAGACGGGGGCTCCACGTCCTCACAACCTGGAGGAACTTGGTGATGAGTAAGGGACACTTCATCTTTTAAAAGCAGAGGGAAGGATGGGCGCGCATATTTGGGGGAAGGTGGTGATGGGTGATGGGTGGTTTGGGTGGGTGCAACGGAAGCAGGTGTTCCCCTGATGGCCACTATTTCCTTTAAAATAGGAGGGACAAGAATGGTCATCAGCCGAGATTGGCTTTGGGGCAGATGGGAGAACTGTTTTATTTCCCTTTTGCTCTTCAGTTCTTCCTTTGACCAGGCCTACAATATTTTGGAAACATTGCTCACCAGTTAGAAACATTGTGTCTTAATGGCAACAAAGTGAACGGTGTGTATGTGGAGAATTTAGTCTGATAATACGTATGTCATCCCACGTGCTTAGATGCACTTAAGATCTAAGATGGCTTTGGTTTTATCAACCAATAAATATTTTTAACATGCCTACTATATACTAGGCATTTTGATAGGTGCTATGAAAATACTAAGGAGTACTAAAAAGTTATTCTGTAATTCTGTATTCTGTTCCCTAGCCTAAAAGTCAGAGTACTAGGTTCCTTTCACTTGTTAGCTATGCCCACTTTGTAATGTAAGGGAACTTTGGGCCTCAGAAGTTATCTATATAATGGAAGGTGTGGACTAGAGGAGCACTAAGGTGCCATAAGTAGTAAAAACAAACAACTAATAGTACTTGATACAGATAATAAGACAAACAACTATGTATTTGACATAGATAATAAGACCTATTAAGTCAATAATAGATACTCAATACAGACAATAGGAGCTGCAGACAGTAAGACTGGGGAAGGTTACAAATGTGTTTACTCTTTACAGTTTGCATAGCAACATGTTCAAGGATAAGGCTGTTTACAGTTCTGTGTAATACAATGAGTTTTATTGCCGAGAACTCTAAAATGCTGATTGACCTCTCTCTATCAGATATTTATGATGAAAGAGCATTCTGGACAAAAAGTGAGCTTCTTAGAAAAAGTAGATAAAACTGAAAAGTTCATTTGTACATACGGATAAGAAGGTTGTTATACATCCATGTTTTAAGCAGTTAAATGAGTAAAAGTTATTTTGTGGCAGTTACTTATTTTGTGGTAAATGAAATATACTTAAGCCAAATTCTCCAGTTTTGATATAATGTGTTTTATCCTGAAGATATTTTCAGGAAATATCCTTAACTGCTCCCAGGAGTAGATGGAGGGAAGGAGTAATTTGACAGTTTCCAGATGGCCATTAAGAAGATAATAAATTTTCTTCAGGTTCCTGATTACTAACACTATGAATTTTGTTGTATCTCCTCTCCAGACAAATCTGATTGAGTATGAATCGGCTGTAACCCAGCCTAAACTTTATTAAAACAGATGGTACAAAAGAAGGAAAGTCTTTTACCATCCCCTACGGGCAAGGCTCAGACTTATTTACCCTCATTCAAGGGCCGTTTCTCTTCGTTTTGGCCTGACTTCTGGGAGCCCAGAACTCTTGAAAGATGTTTTCTTAAAAATAGTGAGCTCCTTTCTTGTCCGTCCTAGTCATCTTGGCCGAGCTTCCTCTTTCCCGGCTGCTTCTACTCGTTAATATGCAGCTTGAGCCAGAGTGGCTGAGAAGAAGGCGGCAAAGGGCTGGAAGTTAGTGCAGAGAAAGGTCCTCGGGGGTCTTTCTCAGGAGGGATGCAAATGCCCCCAGGAATAGTGTAGCCAAGTTTCAGTTTCTCAGATCAGTTGAATGCTTAAGGCTTTCAGGCGATTTAAATAGAAAGTGTTTTTCCCCCCTGTTCCTTTTGATGTAGAATCAACTGGGACTTAACTTTTCTCCCTCCTTTATGGTAAGTGTGCTTTTCTTGTTGAAAATAAAATAACGAATCAGGTGAAGACCAGCATAACGTGTTTCCTAGCTCAAGCATATTTACACAGAGTGACAGATACTAAGTTGTTGAAGAATTGCTGTCAGCCGTGTGGCTGAGATGAAATTGGTTGTAAAAATGCAGTGTATAACTTCAGAATGAGCTGTTTCTCAGTCAGCATATTGAAAAAATGTGATTAGCGATTCATCCAAGGGTAAAATTATTTCTCTCAAAGACAGCTTTGGAAAGGCTAATCAACATACATCATTCATAAGATTTTACAGTATAGAATCTTTTAATAGAAATTTTGGTTTATTTATTTTCAGGAGAAACTGATTGCATTCTATTGAAGAAAATCTGAAAAGTACATAATTAAGGAGTATGGCCATTATTTCTCCGACTGCTACTTTTTATGCTTTCATAGAAGTCCACATCTACCTGTTTGCTTATTAGGGTTTTACATACATATAAAGTTAGAAGGCAATGCTGTTACCACAGATGCTTTTGTAATAATTGCTTCCACAACTAAATCTGTGCATTAAAAAAAATTCTGGCAGTTTCTTCTCTTGAATTTATTGCAATAGTGTTATAAAAATTTGGAGGCAACAAATAAATTTGGTACTTTTATGTCGTAATGGGATTGACCATCTTTGAAATAATTAGGGATGGCCCTGGCTGGTGTGGCTCAGTCGGTTGGGCGTCATCCTGTGCACTGAAAGGTTGCCTGTTCGATTCCTCGTCAGGGCACATGCCTGGGTTGTGGGTTTGATCCCTGGTAGGGGGCATGCAGAAGGCAGCTGATCAATGCTTCTCTCTCTCTCTCTCCCTCTCCCTTCTCTCTCTAAAGGAAAAAATAAATAAATAAATAAACTTTAAAAAGAAAGAATTAGGGATGAATGCGTGCTGCCTCATTTACGGGTCAGTTGTCTGACACTGCAGTAGCTTTGGGGCAGGGCTGGTGGGAGAATACCTTTATTCAGTCACATTATGAGGGGAGCATTCCTACACTATAAAGGCAGTAGCGCTTCTAAGGTTATGTCAGTGTTGAGTACTTTCTTCTGAAGTTGCTGCCATGGGGCTCATCCTTACAATTCTGCCAGTTCCTCTCAGGCTGGCGTGGGGTGATTGGACATGGTTGAGCTCCATAATGACGTGTCTCAGGTTTTCTTCTCAAACCTGTCAATGTTTGATAAAATGTTGAGTTTCTTTAAAAGGTTAATTGGATTTGATTACTGTAATTTTTAAAGTAATTTTCCCCTCTAGCTGTATCGTTAGTGTATAAGAATACAGTTGATCTTTGTGGATTTTTTTTCTCTCTCAGGAAACGTTAAGGTTTATTTGTTGCTCTTGGGGCAAGCAAAGCACACACCTAGAGAGGAAGTTTGGGAAAATGGACTGAAAGGGTTAGGAGCAGCCCAGATAGCTCCACAGGGGCAGACAGGGAATATTTATTACATAGACTTAAATTGCCAAGACTGGAGAGCAGGAGGCAGAGCCAGGAATAGGGACGCTCCACTGATTTCCGGTCTCTTCTGTCTCACACACATGCGCACACACACACAGACACACACAGACACACACAGACTTGCGCGCGCACACACACACACATACGGCTCTAGAATGGAGAGAGACATTTGGAAATCAGGAGGAGTGCACTCAACACTGCCCCTTGTCCTACCAGGGTTGTCAAGTGTGGTAGGAAAAGAAGAGTATTTTACTCAAGGTCCCTTTCCTGCCAGGGCCACAGAGAAGAGAAGCTGATGCTGAAACCCCAGAGGATAGCTCGCTGCAGAAAAGGACCTAGTTTGCGGCTTTAATGTGCCCTCAGTTCCAGGGGGTCTGGGAAGGTGCTTTTAATTTTTAACACTTGGTGAAAGCCTTGCCTTTACAGGTATGTCTAGTATGTCAGAATCAACCCTTTTACTGAGTCAACCGGGAGAAAATGATTTTAGTTTGGGGATTTCGCCTTAAGAGGGAAGAGATTCCCGCGTTAATATCCTACCTAAGAGCTGGTTCTGAAGGTTGAGTAAAAGTCTTTATATTAAATTAAGTGGACCAATCAGGCCAGGACTGGACGGTTGCTTCCAGATGTTTGTTTCTCAGGTCAACGCTGACTTGGTGGCTAAGAAGGCAAATGAAATAATTTGGACACCTCTGTGCCGGGGATCATTTGATCAATTCAAAGCAGACTGGAAACTGCCTGCAGTCTGTCCCTGATTCCGACAGTGTACTGTCGTAGCCACCAGCTCCTCCTCGCAGGGACCAGAAGCGGCAGTGACACTGCAGGCAGGAGGAAACCACCCTCAGCAGTAATGTCCCATGAAGAGAAGCTGACATAAGGAAACAACATTCACTCAGCAAGTACTGTTGAGCTCTCAGTGTGTTCGTGGCACTGTCTCCTCCAGGAGTATGGAGAGAGAAAGAAAAATCCTACTCGCAAGGGACACAGAGCAGTTGCGTAGGAAGGGGTGGTGGGTTCCAGACTGGGAGTGTGGAAAAGACGTGAGCTCTGGGAAAGAAATGCCTGGCCATTCTTCTGGCCACTTATTCACGTGGACCTGGCAGCTCTTTAGGAAAACCTGTAATTCACAGTAGAGAGGCAGGTACAGATATTTTGGAAATTTGGTTCTGATGAGACATCCTTCCAAGCTTGCCAAAGCTTTTGCAAACAGCCCTCCTACAGCCGGGCACAGTGATGCGCGAATTCTTCATTAATTCACTCAGTTATCCCAACAACCCCATAAAGTGAGCAATACAATGAAGTTCTCCTTTTCCTCTGTTTACACAATTTGTAGACAACAGTTACTACTGTTTTAACTAGGAGTAGTGACACATGGCATCCTCACCTTGTTGCTGTGTTTTGTTGTGTGTGTTTTGTTTTTTTTTTTAATGATTCAGTGCATCTCTCCAGTAGGCCTGAGGCTGAGTCTTGGTTTTAAATGTACGATCACTAGCACCTTGAGGCAGACACTTGCCTCACTGCGGTGGTTTCCCTCCAGCGGGATTTGTGTTTAGAAAGGCAGATGTTTACAGCCTCCTCGCCATCCACTGAGAGAGACACTGTGTTACATGGAACCTCCCCTGTTACTATGAGAAATCACGGTGATTTTGCCTTTTATGAAAGTCCTGTTGAGTTTCTTTCTTCAGGTTGAATCTGGCTCATAATTTTGTCTTCCAGTATTTGGGATCAAAGTAATATTTTCTGTTAAGTTAAATTAATATTTCAGCTTCATAATAATTTATCTATGATAGGTAAAGTGATTAAATGAATTAAATGTAGAATGGGATTTGAAAAAGTGTTCTGGTATAATACTGGGACTGACCGACTGAATCAGCACTATAAACATCATGTTGTATGGACACCTCGTTATGGGGTGATTTTTTTATTTAAAAAGATCATCAGATTTTTCAAATTGAGTCTTGGAGAATGGAATTTTCTTAAATTTTTAAATTTCTTTTAAAAAATAGATTTTCTTATTATTTATCAAATTTAGTAATGTATTTTCAACTCACACATCCTTAGTTATAATTTTGTTCCCTTTTATTTTATTCATTCTTAGTTTGAAAAAATCCATTAACTTTATGCATCGGTTAATTTTCTGAAGAATCATCTACTGTTTTGGGTTGTCAGTTTCATTGCATTTTCCTTCTCACTCTGTTTGTTTCTTTTTTGAGTTTGCCTTTCCTAATTTTATTTGAAAAGTTTGTTGCTTTGCTTCTTTTCTAAGTTCTTTATCTTTTTTTAAAAAAATTTGTTACCAATATAATAACTTAACCTTAGAGTAATAAACTCCCCTTAGTACTACTTAGTAGTTTTTCATGCATTTTGTTATGTTATCTCATCTACTAAAAAATTTATTCTGAATTTCTTTCTAGGTTCAATCTTTAAGGTATTTTGTTTTTTAGTTTGCATATATGTGAACATTATTCAAGACTCATTTGAAGAAAACTTTGTCATAATGACTGCTAATGGAGGCCAAATGTTTGACTTAGTACATGATCAGGATTTTGTTTTGTTTTTTGGGGGGTTATTTTTTGGTAGCGTGGCCACAAGAAGCCACAACTCCATCACCTTAGCCCCTGTTTTTTAGTTTAGTTTAGTTTTTAATCCTCACTCAAGGATATGTTTTAAAATTGATTTTGAGAGAGAGAAAAGGGGGGGGGGGCACATCGATGTGACACTGGTCAACACTGTGGTGAGCTGCCAGGCTGAAGGAGGCTGTGATTGCTGGAACAGCACTTGGAAGTATTAATACATGTTTTTGGTTCTAGAATCCACACCCCTCATAATTCAGAAGTATATTTGTTCTAATCTTAGGTGTTTGTGTTTCAACATGCTTTTAGAATAGCATTATAAACAAAGCAAACGGAAAAGAAATGCTCATATTTCCACTTTTACCATGGGCACTTGTAGCAAAATTGTTTAAATTAATTCTTCTTATTTTATATTAGTACCTGGCATCTTGGCCCCTTTTCTGGAACTGGTGCAGCGTTTAGCTTTTTGAGTAAGTCAAGTCCTGTCATCACAGTTACAGCTCCTCTGTGAAGTTCAGTTGTTACCCCTTGCTCTTCTGAAAACAGTCTACCGATGTTATCAGCAAGTGGAACATTTTGCTAACATTAAATTCTTTTGTGGGGGGTGAGGGGGGGCATGAGTGTCTTTCATTAACTCTCCCTACTCTATTGCTTTCCTTGTGACCTTCTCAGATGTTGGGCTTGTTGATGAATTGTTTCAGTTCATTTAGGTCATGAAACACTTTCTTCCATCTTCAAAAGAACCCAAGGTTTTGCCTCAGTTCTGAGCCTGTGGCGATAATTTCCTTTGTGCAGATTTTCTTTCAAGCTCTTCTTTCTTTTCACCTAAATCTGAAGGATTCTTTTCTTTGCATCTTAAATGTTATCTCATCTTCTTTCTTGGCAGGTGCTAAGGTGTATCTTGTTTTGTGTGGGTTTCTTTTTGGTCTTTTTAAATAGTTTAAAAACTTGACCATTAGGTTGTGGTGGGTTTTGTTTGTTTGGGTGCCTTTAACTTGAGGATTGTCTCTTAATAAGTTATCTACTAGTCCCTCTCAATTCTCAGAAATTAAAATATATTTTTTTAAAAGATAAAGTTTATTTAGAAAGTCACAGAGGTAGAAGTGAGCTGTAGAAGAAATGGGCTCAGGAAACAATTTACAGAGGCAAAAGAAGGGCCCTTGGAGCTTAGGAGAGAGAGAGGTGAGGAAAACCCATCTGGGGGAGGTGGGGAAAGGCGCTTCATAGAGAGAGCCCCTGAAATTAAAAAATTATTTCTGCAGTTTTGGTTCATATTTTGTTTGGTATATCAGACCTTTCCCATCTCTATGGTTTCCTTGGTCCTTGAATTTATCTTGCATTGTTATCATTCATTTGTGCACATTGTACTTTTATATTTTCAAATCATTTAATTCTTTGAAGTGGGATATGGTCCTGATTTTGTCATCTCATTTAGTTTCTTTCTTGAGTAGTTCTTAAACCGTTTGGAATAGTGGACTCCTTTCAGGCTCAAATACAATTACTGATAAGTGTCTCACAGAGAAACTGTGGGTCCCTTCCCTGGAGAAAGGGGAGTGCCTCCTTCATGGATGCCATGTTTCTACATGACTCTCCCCTCCTTTTAAAAAACTTCACAGAGAACATGCTGTATATCCACTACTTGAACTTGCGTTTCACTCAGACGCACATTGTGGATGTCTTTGGCAAGTCCTTTAATTAGGGGGCAGTGGTGAGTATGAAAAGTTATAGCCAATCAGTCCCTCCCTTAACTGCTGGAGCCCATGATTTTTGTTCTACTTCTAATTAAACTAGCTTTTAATAATCACATTTTAATGTTCTTCTCTCTATAAATAGACACCTTGGGGAGATTTGTGTGGGCCATTTGGTACCCACACATTTTTCATTTTACTATTTTAAACGTCCTGTATACTCTCCTCTCGCTCTCAGAGGCCTGGCCCATGCAGAGGAGGTGGTAAGGGCCCCTGAGGCAGGGGCAGGGACATCCAGGCCCAGGGGTGGGCAGTGACTTCAGAGATTGAAAGGGTCAGGACTCACGGACACTGGCTTCTTAGATGATGATTTATATGTATTTTTATAATTTATTTAAAAATTTTCCTTCAACTTTGAGATATAATTGATGTGAGATTATATATGTGTATTTTTAATATCAAGCATTAAAAATTAGACTTAACCCACAGCCATGTGTCAGACGGCCTCCAGCTTCATCTAAATGTGAGGAGTGGACCTCCTTGCTGGCAGATCATCCCCACAGGCCATGATTTCTTTCCTACAGAAGTGTTTTGGAAGAGTGTAGAACTCTGTCCAAGCAGAAGAAAGAAGGAAAAACATTCTTTCCTACTGTGATGGTGTTTCCTCAGTCTCCTCTAGACCTCTTTTTTTGAATGTTATAATTAAATATGTTATTAAAAATGGTTTCGTATCTTGTTGTCAAGATATCCTGTGCCTCTCAGGTCATATTAAGCAACTGAGTGGTTTTTCTGCAGAGATCTAAACCGCTGGTCAGAAAATATGTTCAGGCCATGCTTTGCTCTCAGCTCGGTATGTTTACTATTTGAAAAGTGCTCCCTCTCTTAAATTGGACAGAAGTTAAGCACAACTACTGATGAGGGTCCTACAGATATCCCAAAGTGTTCTAAGTCATTCAGGATCATGGTCTGAAATCAGGTTTTACCTGGGTGTTGGAACCAGTTGGAGGAACTTTTTCAAAATATACATGCCTGAGCATCTGTCTCATCCCAGTGAATCAGAACCAGGTAGGTCAGGGCCCGGGCATGTCGCTCTCAGCAAAATCCCATTGGGTGACTGATGTACGGCCTTGACTGGGAAGTACTGATCTGACAGGTGTTCCTCCTCGAGCATTACCAAGAATGCTGCATAGCTTTTCTCTATAGGAAGATGTTTCTGTGATATGTTTCTATAAATTAATGCTTATTAAATAGTGGCATACAAAATTATGCCCACATGAAATATCCCTATGCCCCTAATGAATGCATTTGCTAAGGAATGTTTTCTATTTTGGAAACCTCTCCTTAGCTCCACCTCTGTGTATCGGTGGAGTGTTAGTCAAAACCCAAGTGTGGACACAAAGCTTTACCAGGAGTGTGTGGTGGTCAGAGTCCAACCTTGTGTAGCTGTAACAGCCACAGCTCCCTCAGTCCCCCACTCTCCGCTGGGCACCGGGCAGTTTGAACAGCATGGGGCTGTGTTGAGATCTGATAGTGAGGTGGTGTATACCTTTCCATATTACTCGGCTTATCCTCTGGGAGGACTGTGAAGGTGATACTTGCAGTTCTGTAGAGCTTCTGACATACTGGGAATCCCTGTCAATCTTAGCTAATAGCTGTCTGGTATTTTCAAATTGTTTTAAAATTTATTTTTTACGGGGAGAGGAAGAGAAAGGGAGAGGAACATCGATGTGAGAGTGTAACACTGGTTGCCTCCTGCACACCCCTCCTGGGGATCTAGCTGTGCAACCCCAGCATGTGCCCTGACTGGGAATTGAACTGGCAGCCTTTCAGTGCATGGGATGACACCCCACCAACTGAGCCACACTAGCCAGGGCTGTTCCATTTTTTATTCTCTCTTTGTTTCAACAGCATGACTTTAACTGTTTTCAACATGGCAAATCCATGTGCTAGAAAACAGTGCCTTCTCTGTTAACAAATAGTGGAGGGAGAGAGGGAGGGATAAATTAATGGACGGATGAGCAAATGGAAGGTAAACTTGATGTCTTTGAATGGAGAAGGTAGTTTATGGGTGGTAGGGGTGGGATAAAGAGAGAGAAAGAAGGGGGAGGCCACTGACTGATTGACCTTTCCAGTGAGTCTGGGAAGTAAATGGATTTCTTTAGGGTGGGATTTGCAGTTTATCTTGTTTCCTGTGAAGTTCTTGAAGAAACCAGAACACTAACCTTACTTCATGTCCGTGCTGTCTGTGCCCCTTCCCACCACCTGAAAAGATTAGTTTCCTGCTCTGATGAGCCACCCTTTTGCATCACATATAAGTCTTACCATCACAATGTGGTCTCCCTTCCTCTAGGCTCTTGTCTTCCTCCTCTCCCCTGAGTTACGATAGTAGTTGAACTGCCCTCCCACTTTTGCATTTAGTTATAGTCTCCCTTGATTTGCTTATTGTATGTGAGCGAGGTCGTTTATCTTCCCAAACAGATGGTAACCTTTGGAAGATCAGCGCTGCCTTTGGGTCACTGCTGCATCCCTGTTGCATCTCGGAGAGCAGTGCTTGTGCTTCTAGGTCCTGCACATTCCCTCCCCGAGAACTCAAAGGACCACTTCCTTTAGGCTTGTGGCTTGATGGATGGTGGACAGATTCGCCTCTGTACCCCCAAACTGGGTCACCCCTAAGAACAGTGACTTGTGTGACTTAAATTCATTGTGATTGTTTGACTTGCTTCTAGCTGACCAGACTGTTTTCCTATAGAGTTTACTACCCTATTACTAATTGTCTTGATGGGAGGAGGGAGAAATAGAGAATGGTTCCAAAATTCCAAAGGTCTAGCAAGACCTGTTCTGGGCCCTTCCCCTTGGGTTCAGGATGTTGTCAAGTGGGCCTGTGGTCTGGTTTATCGAGACTTGCAGGAGCAGCCCTGCCATTGCTAAACATTGACCCAAATACTTGGGGTGGGAAGGTGCACTGAATGAACTTTCTCCTCTCCTCTGCTTTTCTCTTTCTCTCTGTCTCTCCTTCCCTCCCTCTATTCCTCCCTTCTACCCCAACCTCTCTCACTAGAGAAGCTGTAATATCAGGAATTGGCCTGGAGTGCCCCTACCGTAAGTTTTGCTACTCTGGAGAATATCCCCCTTTTATTAACTGTTGTTCATTGACTTGGTATGTTGGTGTTCAAGAAATCTGATGTTACTTAGTACCTAATATTTATGATGTTGCAATTGCAGTTGTTTAACCTTAGGTAGCAACTGCACAGTAGTAATAATAGCTGTGCTACAGTGTATAGTCTGTACACGGTTCTTCAGTATGTATTTCAGAAACAACATTGGTAACTAAAACTTGAGTATGAATTTATTTATTCGTTCTGCTTCAAAAACTAGCACATCAGACTGTAGGCTTATTGTTTCTAGGACTTTGCTAAATTTGATTAGAGTGGATGTTTTGAAATAGAGTACTAAGTCTGTTTCCATGTCAGTAGAGACATAACCAGGAGTCATAGATATTGGCATAACCTTGGGCATTGCACTTCAAGCCAGTGGACTTTAATGTGAACTTACGTATTCCTTCTCCTCCTCCTCTTACTATTCCTTCAATTTTTAGTTTTATTATTTTTTTAAGAGCCTGGCTTGCTTGCTTCAGTTATTTCTATATCAAAGAGTTTTCTTAAACTGGCCACCTCCATTCATATATAACTTGAATGTCTTCATAGCTAAAGATGATTGGGAGTATGTTTGTGAATAGAAACATCATTTTCGCCAATAAAATAGCTGCACTGACAAGAATGGACCAGAAGGCAACATTTTAAACGTATGGAACATGCAACAATACAACTTTTGTCAGGTTGCTGCCTGGAGGGCATGGGCTGGAAGGCTCTCCTCCTGAGTGGAGAGAAGGTGCTGATGGGCCTCACTGACCTGGTCCACACTCTGCAATAGCGTATGGGGCCAAGGTTTCCATAACTTTGGAGGCTGAGATCTGGGGAGGGCTGGGCTTTCTCACTTTCCCCCAGAGCCCAGCTTTGCCATTTTCTAAGTCTGTGATCTAGGGCATACTATTTAAGTTCGCTGTGTCTCAGTTTCCTCAGCTGGAGATGGGGATGTGGATTGATAGTAGCCACTTTGCATAGTTATGGAGAGGATTCGGTGAGTAACTCATGTGAGAACAAGGCCTACTAAATAGCAAGCCCTTGTTTCATTTAGTCATCACTTGGCTACAAGTAGCAGAATTCAAACAATGGTGATTAATACAGGCGACTGTTTATTTTTTCCCCTGTAATGCTGAGTTCAAGACTGGCCTGGTGGTTTTATGAGGCCATCATCAAACTCCGGGATTTCCACTCTGCTCTCCTTCATGTGTGTGTGTGTCTGTCACCTCATAGTCACAAAGTGGCTGCTTCGCCTCCAGTACCTTTTTTAGGTTCCAAGTGGGAAGCAGAGGAAGGGTAAAGGGCCAAAGGTGAGCACCAGTTGAACTGCCTCATCTTATTAAAACATTTCCAGAAGCCCTACCCATCAGTTTCCACATACATCTTATTGGCCAAAATGATACTGTATGGCCTTATCTAAACGGGAGGAAAGGAAATGGAGCTTTTTAAATTGGGCACATCAGCATTCCCAACAATATCAAGGTTGCTTACTGGAAGGAAGGAAGAAGTAGGAAATGGATATTGGGTGGGCAGACCAGTAGTGTCTGCCACAGCACTCAAGAAAGTGTCCACCACAGATAGGAACCTTGGAGGAAGAAGGCTTCAGGCTCATGCTTAGGAATTCTGGAAACATTCAGACCTGATGGGTGAAGAAGCTGTGTTCATTTCCAGTCCGTCTTAGATGTGAGCCTTGCACTGCACCTTCTCCTGCTTCCCAGCCTTGCCCACCCACCTCTCTCCCCCATTACTTCCCCAGGGGCTTCAGTGTCCTTATCAGACACTTCCCCTCTATTCTATTGCTCACACATTCCAGGGTGCTTTGGGGGACCACCCGGAGGCAGGGGCAGTCTGGTGGCCCCACCAGCACTGAAGCCAGGATGCTCATTCACAAGGGGTGGGGAGAGGGCAAGTAGCCTGCCCTTGGGGAATTTCCCAGTGTCCATCTCTCTGCCTGCTGTGCCTTTTCCTCCGCTAATCGAATTCCTTGGCCTACGTACTTCCTTGGTTTTATTGGCATTCCTTTCCCATGCTGAGTGTTGATGGAATGGAAAAAAAGCATTTGCCTGAGTTTGTCAGCAGGGAAAACTTGGCTCGTGCTCCTTGGACCCAGGCATGGTGTTTCCTATCTGGGGTGGCCATCACCGAAGTGACTGACTTACAGCACCCATCCGTCAGTAGTGTGATAAGGGAAGGGCAAGGGGCCAGACGTCATCACCTAAAACTCCGCCTTGGTCGGAAACAATAAAGGAGACGTTGGGAGCAACAACTTAGAATTTAGGCTTGGGCTTTGTTAGAGGCTGTTTTATTAGCCAGTATTTTGGCCTGCCTTTCATTAAAAGCACAGTACCAGCCAACATTTAAACAGCTTTTCTCACCTGTTTGCAGGACTCTCACTTCCCCTCCAGAACCAGTAAACTTTTCATTGGGGGGGGGGGCTGGCTGGTGTGGTAGTTTCTGAGGATTTGCTTTGACTCTACTTTAATTCCATTAACTCCCAGTAGAGAGCCAGTGCAAATACAGTTAAGGACGGCTCATTATGACGGCATAAACATGCTTTGTAGTCTGGCTGAAATTAAAACTGGTATCGTCAGTGCCCTCTCCTTTAACTAAGAGAGGTGTTTTTTTTTCCCCTCTCTCAGTCAAGTGGCTTATGAATGCCATGGATCAGCAAGGGAAGTTAATTTTTTTAAAGTGTACATTTCATTTGTTCAGTGCTCCTTAAATTCCGTAAATCAGCTCATTTAGTACAGGGAAGATATATTGAAAGCCCAGAGGCGAAAGGTAAAGTGACTGTGTCAGGCTGGTATGAAGGAACACGATTAACAGATGAGTATTGGTGCCATCCTTGGGTAAGAGCCGCCACCCTCGGATAAGAACAACGCGATGAGGTGAGAGGGGAAGAAAGCGGGCCCCTGGCCTGCAGGTCACTAGGCATGCTCTCAGCTGTGCATGTAGCAGAACTTCAGCTCAAGTGGCTCCCGTGGAAATTCTACTTTTCTCATTTTTCTTGGCTCAGCGTCTCAGTGATGTCTTCAGGTCGAGGTTCCTTTCCACGTGCTGATCTTTCCCCTTATGCCTTTACTTGCTGGTCTCAGCTCTAGAGGGGAGGAGCCCCTGTTTAGCAGCTAGCAGAAGCCTCTGGGTGGGCGAGCTCTTTCCCCTCCTTGCCAGCACTGGGCCAGGGTCCCGTCTCTACTGCCCAGGCTAACAAGTGGGTCGGATAGCCAGTATAGGGGAAAGCGGTGTTCATGATTTGCTTATTAGACTAGTCTTGATTGTCTCCTCGAGCAGTCTTTGCACTAGTCATATAACAAATTATCTTTCAATTTGAGCCATTTTGAGTTGTGTGTTTTTTTGCCACTTGTAGCCAAAACAGTTCTGATACATTTAAACAAATGGAAATATGAAGCCAGAATCACTGTGTTTCTTCAAGGCATGAGCCTAGTGATATGTTCCTTTGATGGCTGGGTGTTTTTGCACCTTCCCCATTTTCTGTTAGTTTCTTTATTTTCTCTTGGGAGACTTCCTGTCCCGTCTCGGTTTCTGGGCTTTGGGAGCAGTAGTATAGGTGAGGGCACTTGCCCAGGCCTGGAACAGAATTCTCGTCTGAGGGTCACTGAACCAGCTGGAATCCGCTGTGGGTCTCAGGCTGGGATATGAAGAGTGGAAAGTGGAGCGAAGAGAAGAGTTTTGTGATCTGATCTTCTGAGCTATTTATCCCTGGACCCTTCCCTTTTTGCTTATGTCTTTTAAGTTGTATTTCTAGCATTTGCTACTGAAGGCCTAACTAACAGAGCCTCCAGACCTAATTGGCTCAAAGGCTCATTTTGGGGCCTTTGGGAGGAGATACTGGTGGAATCCAGTGGGAACAAACACCCCACCTCTCTCTTTTGTGCAGGTTGAAGCAGGTGGGGATGATTCAGGAAGAAAGTTGTGAGTGTCCTGGTGACTCCTCAGGTCAGATATAAGGGAAGATAGTAGCATGAGGCCAGGAGCCTAAGGTGTGTCATTGCAGCTGTGCACATCTCTCCCTTACCATGGACATTCCTGGGGCGGGGCGGTGCTGGTGTAGCAGTCAAGGTATTTGTGATAACTGGTAATTACTGAGCATTGCAGTATGCCAGGTGCTGTGCTCAGCACTTCATACTCATGATCTTCATAACAACATGGTAGGTAGGTGATGCTGATATCACCATTTTATAGAGGAAAGAGAAAACTTGGTCAGGCTCCCACGGTCTGTGGCAGGAGTGGGACTTGAGCCTGGGCAGCCTGATTCTTGGATTGTATGTAACCCTCAGTGATGTATTTCCACCTTGCCTGAGTGGCCTCTCCTGTCTCCTAGGTTCTTCCTGGCATTGATGGTCTGCTAGTTTTGGTCCCCAACTCACCCACCCACCATTCTGGGAGTACACCATTCCTATTAGCTTTGGCCTATGAAACTCTGCCCCCGTTGAGGCCGATAGAAAGCCTACTTCGTCGTCTGCCTTTCTTGGTCACTTTATTTGGAAGTAACATATTTATTGGGGCCTCTCCAGCATGTATTGCCTGTATTAGAAATTTTTCATCTTTTGGGGATTGTGCACTCCTTGGGTAAGTTTTATGCTTTCTACAGAAAAATGCACATATGTATGTAAATTTGCATAGTTTCATGGGGTGGTAAATATTCTGAAAACCAGTGTTTCTCTTTATATGCCTAGCATCTGATAGTAACTGACAGAGTAGATGTACAGTACAGTGGGGATGGATGAAATGTTTCTGTGATGTGAATATCTCCCCTGTGTTTACAGTTTCTTCCTAATTTCCTGGAAGGCACGGATAGTCTCAGTCTTCTACTGAATGTGTTTGTATATTATGATGTAACTAACACAGTTATTTGTCTTACAAGTTGTAGAGTTTTGTTGACAGTGGCAGTTGCCAAATCATCCTGTTTCAAGTAGCAACTGCAGTCTGCAGTCCACAGTAATGGACCAGGAATTTTCTGTATGGAAAATGAACTGATTAACTGAAATAAGAAAAGTTAGTAAAAATAAAACTTTCCATATGGGTAACAAGTTTTATCAAACCTAATAGACTCCATACATGGGTTTATCCTGTAGACCTATCACATTAACAGGGCCTCTTTTATAGGGAAAGCAGGAGTCTTGGATACACATTGTATTGAAACTTATATAAAACTTCGAACGCTACTCTTTTACCACTTTAGGTTGATTTGCACATATGGAATCTGAAAATATGCTACATTTTTAAAAGACCAAGTGCTAAAATTCTGTTGCATGTGTGAATTATGGTTTTTGTTCCCACTCTGTAGAGCTGGAATTCTTAACCTGAGGTCCATGGATTTCATGGGTACCATTTGCATTTATGTGCTTTCTGTGAAAAGTGTCCTTAGTGTTCATCAGATTTTCAAAGGTTAGGGACTGGTGCCTTGGATTATCACTTCCCTTGTGTGGATTTTGAAAAGAAATTTCAATATATAGGAAAATCCTGAAGGCAGTTAGCATGAGGGTACTTTTTTAAAGAGCAATGTTCCTCACATGTGTGTTTCCGCACGACAGACGCAGTTGAGCAATAGCAGCGGGTGTCCAGGGATGGAACTGAATGCGTGACAAAAGGTTAAAGGATTTTCCAACAGACTCCGAAGAGAGATTTGCATTTCCTTAGCAACCTAGGTGTTGGTCTAACTTGAGATTGGGTATCCATAAAACTAGAGGACATAACTGAACAGGTTTTTAAAGTAACAGTGGATATAGTTGCTGTGTCAGAATGAAAGAATTAAAATCAGGCCAGAGAGTATAATCAGAAGATGCCTAACCATCATAGTGAGGTTTACTTTAGATCAGAGTCCCAGGGTAAAGGGTTTAGATTTATAATGGAGACAGATTTTATACTTGTCCCTTTCCAGGTAACTGGAATTCTATCGTGTACCTGTCATCTCTTAAAAGGTAAATAGAGACACATAATGTTGGAGTAGAATCTTTTGTCTTCTATTGAATTTAATGTTTTCATAATTATCACAACAGAATACTTTCAGGTGGTTAACAAATGATTTAGAAATGGAGGCAGCCTTTTCCAAGTAGACAATTGTATTGTGATACACAGTGATGCATGCAGACATCATATTGTAGAATTAAATTGCCATTTTTGTGGGATGACTTTTCTAAAAATATTTTTAAACATTGGAAGTTAGGATTATTGTAAAACATACTTTTCCCTCTCATAAATTAAAGCTTTTGCTCCCCATAATCCCCAAATATATAAAATCTAGGTATCTGGATTCTATGTTAATTAAAACCATTAAGATAAAAGTTTTAAGTAAAATTCTGGATTTTTAAAAGCACTAAAAATTATTTTTCCATTTAAATTTACTGTAATTTAATAAGAAACAAATGGCCTGAACCCAAGAAAGCATGGATTACACTTGATTTTGCTTAGCAGTATTATCTTTTGATTAAGAAGTAAAAGATTAAATAACATTCGGGAAGAAAGTTCTTAGGATTTTGTCACTTGGACACCTAGAGTTTAATGACCTCTATAGTGCTGATAAACACTGTTAATTTTTTGCAGTTGGCTTTGCTAATTCAAATTGAAAGACGGCAGCAAGAGAACATCAAAACACCTCTGTATTGCTTCATTTAAAATTTACTGTAGTTTCTTCTGGGTATCCAGTGTGTTATATCCTGAATTCTTTCAGAACCAATCAACAGGAAAGACATGTAGATGGCATTGGAAAGTTACTTTCTGGTTTCTCCACAGATACTACTAACCTAACCCAACCTGAGACCTTGCCTTGAGATCAGATTGGACCAAACCAAACATCTGTCATTTGATAATCTCAAGGTAGCTCCAGCAGTCAACGAGTAACTGGAGGTTTCCAGAGTATCTGGGTTACACTTGGTTAGATAAGCCAATTCTCATTTCATTAGCACCATTATTTCTGCATTTATTATACAAGAAATTAAAAGACTTGAAATGAGTTTCAAAGTCTCTTTCAGTGTAGTACAGGTTACCACAAAACATCCTGTGTAGAATTGGCTTTGAAAACTATGTGACAGACTTCAAAACAGTTAGGTAGCTCAGAATGTTCTGGCAGGTTATAGGAGTCCCTGTGTTGCGAGGTAAACAAATCTGATCCGAGTTTTACAGCTGGATGAACTTGAACACACAGGGAGTGGGTGAGCTGCTGCTGATGAAACAGCATCTGACACAAAGCTGGACTCGGAGCTCTGAACTTTGACTCCTACACCTTTCGCAACCTAATGATTGAAAACACAAGGGTGACCTGAATTAAAAAGAAATGTGCAGAAGGTCATTGACTGTAATTTCATCTTCATTCCAGTGCTCGGGGTGTGAGGATGCTGTCATCCCCGAAGGAAGGGAGGCGGGATTTCCTTTTGGCGGAATCCTATAGTTTCTCCCACCCCACTATGAGGAAAAGCCGCCATCCTTTTTGTCTGAACAAATCTGGACCCGTGAGCATTGCTGAGAAAGGGTCCATGCTCAGGGATTTTTTTTAGTAGTACTTAGGAGGGGGCAGACAGTTTCACCCTGTTCTGGCCCTTAGGAATCACCAGCAAGGTTTGGAAGAGCAGGGCAGGCAGGCAGCTACACTGGAGTGTTAGGAAAAGGAAGAGATTATGGTCTTCATTAGAAGATTTTAGGTACTTGATTGATGATTACTAGCTCAGTAAAATAAACATTATTTTGTTTCTTTCCTGGAGTTGGAAAACAAAGAAATAGGGACTCTTAACTTTGCATTAGATTTTCACATGATTAGAAATGATATCTATTATCCCTTGGCTTTTGGTTGCACATCTGCATTTCTCTTGTCTTATTTTTGACCTAAAATGACCTATTGGAAAACCTAGTAGACACCTTTATATTTAAGTGTAACTTGTCAAGTTGATACAATACAATGATGGACATATTATATAGGAAAACAATATTATATTTCCTTGATTTCTTGCACTTTTAATTGAAAGCTGTAACAATGGGAGTGCACATACTTAATTGCTTTTTAACTGGTGGATACTTTCCTCTTTGGAATAGTTTCACAGTAGAGTTCCTTTGTCCTACTTCTTGCACTGACTTTAATGGATCATAATGTTCATTTCTGCATTTCCCTAATGTTCAGCTGCAATGGAAGCAAGGAGGGCAATGTTGACATTAAAGTACCAACACAGAAAGGAAATGTCACTAACATAGGGCCTGCTAAAAGTAAGGCATGTTAATTAGGTGGGACTCCTGTGCACTTGAGACTTTCCTTGAGTTTGTTTGTGTTTTTTTGTTGAACTTAACTCATGCAAGGTAGGAATAATTGGCTGCTGATGCTTCTAGAAGCTGTTTTAAGGGGTTATTTCATTGAAGCTTTGAGAACTTCCTCCCCCTGCCACCTTGAATCTGGGACCCTTAGGAGCAGGTCTGCTAAAATAAATTAATTGCAACAGATTCTGCTGGATGTTCTTTTGTGGTGTTGCTGATTCTTTCAACGTTAGGTATTTTGTCAAATGTTTATCAGTCCTTTATAATCATGAGCATTTTAACAAATGCTTTTAAATATGTCATGAGTTCAGCCACCCACTTAGCCCATCAAAATCTATTTTTATTTGCCCACATAATCCTCTTAGTCTATTTTTAGATTTATTATGTGCTTTTCATGTAGTTGATGAAAAAGCTTTCATTTAAAAAATGATTTCCACATGACCCTGGAGGCCTCCCATTATAGTTTAACAATAGTTGAGATGTTGCATTGTTTGTGGAAACTGCAAAGTAGACTCAATGCTGGCATATCAGGGAACCCTAGACTTAGAGCTGGGAGAGCCTCAGGGGTGGTAATTTAACCTCTTCATTTTAGAGCTGCATGCCCGAGTTTCAGCCACTTATCCAGGCTTCCTCCCCTGGTCAGACAGTGTCATTTCTGATTCCTAGGTCCTGTTCTTTTGCCTACATCAGATTGGCCCTTGAATACCTGAATACTTTCAGATTCTGCCAAATAAATGGCTTTCTACTTGCTTTGCATGAGAGGTACAAAGAGAGAGGTACTTTTGATCTGCATATTTTTGGTTTAAGCTTTCAAAGAGAGGTATATGACTTTTTTTCTCCTTGGGGTTGGGACAAAGGCAGTGTTAAAGAGGAGGAGACCCAGAAATGCCCCCATGCTATTAATGAGGAGGAGAAAGGCGGACCCTGTTGGACCTGTGTCTGTGTGGCAGTTCCACAAACCCAGTAGCAGGTGTGTGTGCAGAGGTGGGGCAGTCAGGGACCGTGGCTGCCTCTGGACCTCTCTCCTCCTCTAGTCAGGACTCGTGCTTTTGTTTCCTAACCATTTCTCAACTCTGTCATTATGTTGGACTATTCTTACCCATTTAACGTGCATGGCTACCTTTTCTGCTGATTAAAGAAATTCAGAAAAGAAAGAGGGAGAGATTCTTTTTATAACCTATTCCAGAGTTTTCAATTATATTGAAGTTGGCTCTTTAAAATTTTTATTTTTTTAAATACAAGGGTGTCCCCCCAATACACACTTTAACAGCTGATAGCTCAATTTTGAAAATGAAATATATTTTAGTAAACACTGCCTTTATAATTATTCAAAGTGTGTGTATACATTTTTGGGGGACACCCTGTATATCTTTAATTTTAACTCTCTCCTTCCTTCTTCCCTCTTCTGACATACTCTGCATAAGGCCTATATGTATAAGATAGGTTAAGTAAATATAGTTTAGGAAGAAAACTGGTTTTCAAAAATCACTTTCTATCGCATGTAAGTGATGGATCTACTTGTGAGATCCCCTACCCCCACCCCCACAGAGGCCTGTGCCTCTGTGTGTCATACAGTGGTCTTGGCTTTAGCACAGTGAACTTTTCTGGTGTTGACTTTCTTAAGTGACCTCCAAAGGTTCAAGACATGTAATGAAATGTTGAGTCCCAAAGGAGGGTCATGTGCTGGGTGGGGTGGGTGGGGGAAGGGAGACTGAGCTCAGGTGTGAACAGCATGCACCTGGCCCCAGCCACCTGCACTTGAACGAGGTTTGTGGAGCACTCTTTGTTCTAAGCACTGCCCTCCTCTCAAAGGAATACATTTTAAATTCTTTGTGAAAATGGCCCATGAGAAAAAGGCCACCTGCGAATGCTGTGGATTCATCTGTAAACGTGGGGGCTCATGAAAGTCTTGCTCCGTAGCCCTTCCCTTCTTAATGTCAATGTGCCCGATTTACGGTACATGCACAATCAGTTATTTGTCTATTGACCTCATCTTCCCAGGAATCGAACAGTGGTTTTCAGCCCTGGCGGCCGCTCCTTGGGAATCATGTTGGATTCTGCAGATCTGGCCTGGGGCCCAACATCTGTAGAGTTAAGTGCTCCCTAGGTGATTCTGATGCGCAGCCATGGTTAAAACCCACTGAAACAGACTAGAGCATGCAGAGCAGAGAGTTCAGGGAAAACACAAAGCTACCCTGAGACCCTGCAGGAACAGGTATGGGGACTGTTTTTGCTTGGAGCCAGGGGGTGATCTCAGAAGCCCAGGGCATTGGCAGTCCGTGGGCAATGAGAAGTTAAGTTCTCGGGGATTTAGCTCTTTTTAGGCTTCTTCTCCCAATTCCCATATGACTCAATGGAAACTCCTGCTTCACCCTGAAATCGTTGTGAATGGGAGTCTCACTGCTGCGACTAAAGGACAAAAATGAAGGGTGCTTTCCGAAAAACCTGTTCCCCACCCTGCTGCTTGGACGATACTGAACCAGCCTATTGTGTTGCTCGAATTTATTCCCAACCCCCCTTCCAGATAATAAATGTGATCATCAAATACACTGCAGTTTCCATCCTTGGAAATTTACAGCATCATTAGCATATCAAAGACCCGGGAAAGTCCTGTGGTTACCAAAACAAAAAATCCTTTTTCAAAACTTTGTTTGTGTTAAACAAACTTAATTTGCATAGGAAGAGACTTTTTACTCCCATACGTACAGCTGAGCAGTTTTTCCATAATGCCATTTTGGGAAAGACCGGCCAAGTCATTTTTTGATTCAGTAATTTTCTTAGGTTTAATTTCTGACAGCTGAACCTTCTTTTAAAAATCCTCTTTGAAGTTCGACTGAATTAACAAATGGAAGGCTTGGCAGAGCAGTTTACTAATTCATAACTACATCCCTCTGCTTTCTTTGTGTTGCTAAGTACTATAATCTTTGACCTGAAAGGAAGAATCCTGCTAACAAGTAAATATTTAAAAGGCCCGTGAAGTATAATGTGCGTGAGTTTGTGCCTGGGGAGCCTGTCGACTGGATGAAAGAAATGACTCACTTTTCATCTCCTAAATAGGCCGTTGTTTTACAGTAGGTTGAAAGGAAGTATTTTAAATGCTAAGGGTTAGATTTCTTTTATTTTTAGATTTCGTTATCCAGTGGCTTCACTGATCGGAAGGTGGCGTGTCAAGTCTTAATCCCTAAGTGTGTCTGTACTCTATGGTGAGTTAGCAGTATTGTGAATGAATGAACCCCGTGCTACCAAAGAGGACTTGGAACAGTGCGAGGAAACGGAAACATGACTCATTGATGTGCTTGAAGAGTATTAAGGGGCCTCACTGACTTCAGAGCCCGCCTGAAGTGTGGTAAAGCAGGCAGAGCCCGGATGGGGGCCGGGCGGCGGGGGTTCTAGTCCCAATGGTGCCACCGACCACCCCAGTGACACTGGTCTCATCACCAAATTTCTGAGTGTAAATGGGAGGTGCAATTATTTGTTGCTAGGATAACTTCCGGCTTGAAGATTAAATGAGTCTTTGAATTCTGATTTTTCTGGTTTGTGTGGAAGTGGGTGTGTATGTTTTAATGGCTTTCAGATGGGATTCATCAAGGATTCATGAAGCAAAACCTTTATTTTTAAAAGTTGAAGTGAACTTCTATGACAGTTTGACTAGGGGAGCCCATAATAGAAAATGAAGAAAAGCAAACATAAAGTTGCAGGGAACTGATTTCACGTGGCTGAGACATTTGGTGTATAGAATGATGCCTGCAATACTGTGGGGAAAGGTTCGTTATTGTCCACGGGCAAAAGTTTTGCTCTATCTGGCTGTCTTTTCAAAAGCTATAAAATAGTTCCTAACTATACTGTTTGATATGCTCTACTATGTCTTTAGAAAATATTTTGATTACCCTACAGAAATATATCCACAGACATTTTTCCTTAACAGCAACCTGCATACCTGATAACTTCCAATTTTTAGTTTTTGCACAAAACAATTTTGTTTTTGCACTAAAACAATTTTTAGTATTTTATTGTATAAAAATAACCTTGTGCTTTATTTTCTTTCAGTGATCTTCTGTCACACAGGCTGGATTGACAGGTGCCTATCAGAAACGTCTTGTGTATTTATTTACAGTGATAATCTGGCTTAAGTAATGTAATGTTTTGGGTAGTAGGGGGCTTGCAGGGGTCATGATTAATGCAGTGTAGTTTTATTATGGCTATGGGAACACATTAATTGTCATGAAATAATTGAGAAAAAAACCCTAAAGTATTTTCAGATGGTAACTTTCAAAGTTAAATCATTTGAAAGTTTCTATAATTTTATCCATTTTTTCCTGCAGTTTAAGCCACAGTGTAAGATTTACTACCAGTGGTCTTTTTCTCCTTGGAAAATTGGTAGCAGTAGCCTCTTACCTATTCTTTTTTTAAATTATATTTTGCAAATTCTCAAGGTCCAAAAGATAAGTTTGACAATAATGATTTCCATGTGTCAGGCACCTCCTACAGTGCTACGTGCTTGACTCATAACCCCACTAGGTGGCAGTATTGCTATTCTTGTTTTGTGTGTTTTTTGAAAAGTTTTTGTGATTTTTTTTTTCCTTCTGTGGGAAACTGGTTCAGAGAGGCTTACCCAAGATCACATTGTCAATAACTATGTTGACATAAAGATCGGAATCCAGCTCTGCCTGATTAAAATATTTGTGCTTTTCTCTATGTTTTACCAGCATGTTTTTTTATTTTTGTTTTTGTTTTTTGGTGGGGTGGAGGAGTGATAAAGCCTTTACTTCTTATGTTGTCTATTAAGTAAATATTTACTGAACACCCACAGGGTCAGAATTTTTCCCCCAATCAATTACTCATCATTGGCGGACAGGGGATGGGTTAATGTGGGTGGATACATGTCCTAAGTTACCCAAGGCAAACTAAAGAATCCTGTGACCAGCCTCATGGTGCTAGGCAGGTTCTCAGGATGGAGGGAATGAATGTAGAAACAGCCAGCCAGTGGAGGGTCTGAAACGATGCTATGGAGGATGAGGCACCAAGACTAGTCTAGAAAGGCAGGTTGGCCTCTCCTGTGGCTGAGAAGCCTGGTTTGCTTAGTAGTGGTGACTGACTGTGGGGGGCGGGCGATGAGGCAGGAAGTGGAGGTCAGAATGGAGCACAAAGAGGGGCCATGCTGAGGCAGGTGCTGCCGGAGCTTTCCTCCGGGCAAGGGAGACCGGTAGAGGGACCTCTAGACTGTTGTCAAAATCTAAAGGTTGGGAACAGCGAGGAAGATGAGAAAGGTGAGAATAGAAATACGTAGAAATAACCGAGAGCCCAGTAGGGGTGGGACCGAGTAGTCAAAGTTGTGGGCAGGCTGTTTTCTACACTCAGGAGGTGGTGAAGGCGGAACAGAGGGATTACAGTGAACTCCAAGTTGCAAGTGGCCAAGGAGGGCAATGCTGAGCCAGGACTGTCCCAACGCCAGACAGAATTTTTACTGAGGAGCAGAGCGACTGGCGGGAGGCATTTTGTTTGAAGTAGAGGGGATTAAAGGAAAACGAACACCAGATCTAGAAAAAGATTGAAAATGCAAAGTAGAGAGCCAATTCCTTCATGCTGTAGGCAGTGACCAGGAGGCAGGAGTGGGCCAGGAGAGGGAAAAGGGGAGAAATGGGGTTGGAGGTGAAAAGGAGGGTCTGGTGCTGGGTGGGGCAGCTTTGAAGGTCCCCGAGGTGATCAGTAGTCTTGAGGAGCAGTGGTGGAGCCCCTCCCTATGCTGAGCAGCAGGAGGTGAATTAGTGCTGCCCCTCTGCTTGTTGCTTATCTGGCCTAAATGGCCAAGGCTTGGGAAGCGATTCCTCACCTGTGGGCAGGTTCTGACAGTGCCCATCTCGTGACCACACGTTAGGTTGTATAGCATGTGCCCTGCAGGTAGGTAGTCCACAGCCACTAGCCCCTAAACTTGTCTGACCAGTCCCCCAGCTAATTGGTCCCGTTTCCCTGTTCCTTTGTTTCAGACAGTCTGTGCATCTGGGGTAAGGTCTTAGCGTCTGTATTTTAAAGAGCACCCCGAGATCATGCTGATGACCAGGCAAATTTGGGAAACACTTACATGAGCGCCTCGGGTGTCTGAAAGGCTGGACACTGGCCTCTGTAATACTTCTTTTTCAGCTCCTCACCTTTCTTGGCCCCATAAGTACAAAAGACTCTCCAGAATTTTACCCTGTAGGTTATGTCAGTGAGTAGATACTTGACTCTTTATTTTTATAAGGTATCTTTCAGGATCCTTTGCTGGTTGCTAACCCAGTCTTGGCCAATGTTTGAATACAAATACTCCTCCTGGTGATTCCCCCAGCCTCCCCTGCTGGGGCATTAGGGAAGATGGATTGTTCTGTTCTGCCACCTGCTGGTCAGCTACGGGCAAACCATGTGGTGATTTGAGGATGGCCCCTTATGCAAGACACACAACTTTGAATGGAGCATAGGTGAGGCCAAACTCTGATTTCTAATAGAGCCATCTGCTCCAAGTGAAGCCTTTTGCACTTGATGTTGCAAATCTGGCAAAGTTAATTTCCTCCTCTCTGGAGCTTTTTTCCAGCCCAGGTGTCAAAATGTTAATAACAACACACTTTGAGATATCCATTTGCTGTGTTAATCTCACAAAGACTTTTCTATAAGCCACATGTCTGTTCTGTGGACAGGTGATGCCTGGAAGGGATGGTGAGCTGGAATGGGAGTCAGATTCCTGTCAGGGAAATAGTTCACTCAATGCCAGAGTTGTGAGGGGAAGAACTGTGCACCCACGTCTCCCCTGTAAGATAAAATCCTCAAGTAACTACACTGGGGGCAGGTTCTGTAGCTGCTGGGGACAATTCTGGTCCCAAAGTGATGTGAGGCAATGAATGGTTCACAGAAAAATGTGAAATCTTGACAAAAGGAATGACTACAAAATAGCACAGGTGTAGCTACCTTGTAAGTAATGACAGTTCTTTAAAATAGATAGAAAAAATAAATAGAAAACTCCAGATTTCATCATACCACACACACATACACACACACTTTCAAAATGTGTTCCAGGCATTTTCTAATGCTTACTCTGCTGATAATTTTTCTGGAGAAAAAAATGAATACAGGAGAAAAGTACCAATGTATAGCTCCATAAAATATACATCATTGGTTATAGCTGATAAGAAAGTGCTTAGCTGAAAGTAAGTTACATTTCAAAATAAGAAAAAAATATTAATGCTGTCAAATAACTTTTAATTTATCACACAGTATAATACTGCTTATTCAGCATGTAGGAATTCCAGCAGGCTACAGCTGTATTTACAATCAGGTCAAATGCCATCACTTAAACTACCTAAGTCACTTAAGAATTAACACCTATGTATATGCTCAACCATTTCCAGAAGAAATGCCCTCTATAAAATGGGATGACAATCTGAAGAGAGTTCAAAATCTAATTGACCTGTCTAAGGGATAGCCTCATACTGCAGTATAACTAAAGAAATCAATAGTCTAATAAAATGTTTTGCCACCAGCCTTGTAAAGATGGGCGAGAGGATTGGGGACAGAGGGATGATCAGTATTTGTCAGTATCCAGGGCCCAGAGAAGACCACAGTCCCTGGGAAACTGTGACAGAAGCCTCAGTTTCCACCTTGGGCAGTTTAGAGTCTTTAATGGTAAGCACATGACTTTGGATGTGAGAGGGTAAGGGCAACATCTCTCTTCTTGGGGTGCTGTGGAAACGTGGCGGGGGCAGCTTACACACTCTAGCTCCCGAGGTCTGCCGTGGCTCCTCAGAGTCTCCAGTGGAGATATTGCCCTGCCCCAGCCATGTTTAGGCAGCTCCAACTAATTCCTGATTAGGCCCAGTTTTTCCAACTTTTGCTTTCATGAACAGCACTGAATAAGTGCCTGAAAAGGAATTAGAAATTGGGAAAAGTTTGCAAAAAACCCTCAGAAGAATTCTTGCAAAATGAACAGAAATGCTTAAAGGTATAACGGATTGCAAACTTCCCCTTGTTGCCCCCCCTGAATTAATTTCCCATTATTCTGTAAAAATCAATCACAAACTTGGTGGCTTAAAACATTGAAAATTTATTCCCTCACAGTTCTGGAGGCCAGAAGTCTGAAATCAAGGTGTTGGCAGGACTGTCTTCCCTACAAGACCCTAAGGAAGATGCTGTTCTTTCCCTCTCTCTCGGCCTCCACTGGCTGCTGACATTCCTTGGCTTGTGGTTGCATCACTTTAGCCTCTGCCTTCCTGGTCACGTTGCCTTTTCCTCTTCTGCCTGAAATCTCCCTCTGCCCCCTCTCTCTTTTTTAAAACATTTTTGTTGTTGTTATTGATTTCAGAGAGAGGAAGAGAAAAGGAGAGATACAGAAACATCAATGAGAGATTGATTGATTGGCTGCCTCCTGCATGCCCCCCACTGGGGATTGAGCTTGAAACCTGGGCATGTACCCTGACTGAGAATGAACCATGATCACCTGGATCTTAGGTTGATGCTCAACCGATGAGCCAAGCCCTGCCCTCTACCTTTCTCTTAACAAAGGACATTTATAAAATGCATTTAGAGCCTACCCAGATAATCTAGAATAATCTCCCATCTCAAGACCCTTAATCACATCTTCATACCCTTTATCCATATAAGAGAACATTTACAGATTTCTCCCTGTCCCCATTACTAATACCAAAAAAAAAAGCGATTATGGGGTTATTAATTTCTACCAGGTCATTGTTTTTACCAAATTATGTTGGCCAGATTCAGTAGTATACTGGAGCCAGCATGTACAGGCTGTGAGAGCCCATTCATAACATTTTAGGATTTTAGCAGGTTGCTTATGAAATTGTTGGTAGCTTAAAATTGGCCTTGATGAGGAGTCTTTACACCATGGAAATACTAGAAATCACTGCTTCCCACACCCTGATCCCCACCCCAAGGAGCTGGTTTATGAAGATACCACTGAATGGCCAGACCCCCCCCCCCCCCCCCCCCGCGACCTCTAGTAAACTCACCTCAGAGTTTTCTTACCCTGAAGAATCCTCCAGACCCCTGGAGGCTTGGCTGAAGGCCCCTACTTGTTTCTTTTATTTCCTTTCTTGCACAACCTCAAAAGTAGCTATGTGTTTATGTCCTCAAGGGTAGGGCCCCATCTTTTGTACTTTAGTGTAGCCTACCTGGCTGATCTGAATCAATAAATATAAACTGGTCCCTTTATTTGGGAGCTCTCCAACCTCTGAGGATGCCTGGGAAATTGTAATAATCATGTCTGTCTGTCTATCATCTATCTATCTATCTATCTATCTATCTATCTATCTATCTATCTATCTATCATCTATCTATCTACCTATCTATCTATCTATCTATCTATCTATCTATCTATCTATCTATCTATCTATCATCTATCTATCTATCTAATCTATCATCTATTTGCATTCCTGTCTCCTTGTTTGAGGACATGCTTGAATTGGCTACTGGGTACAACCAGTAAATGCATTTTAAGTACTTTATGCCCAATCCTGTGTACTCATACCTTTACATGTATGATTTGTCAATGGTGTCACTGCAGGCATAAGCAATTTTTAAAAATTTTATTATGTATTGGTTTTGGGTGTACCGCTTAGTGGTTAGGCAATCATATACTTTATATAGTGTTCCTTCAATATTTCCAGCACCCCAACTGGCACCATACATAGTTATCACAATATTATTGACTAGCCCTGGCCAGTGTGGCTCAGGTAGTTAGAGCATCCTCCTGTACAGGAAAAGGTGGCGGGTTTGATTCCCGGTCAGGGCACATAACCCAGGTTGCAGGTTCGATTCCCCTGTCAGGGCATATGAGGGAGGAAACCGATTGATGTTTCTCTTGCATGGATGTTTCTTTCTCTCTTTCTCTAAAATCAATTTTAAAAATCACACAATATTATTGACTATATTTCCTATGTTTTACTTAATTCCCCATGACTATTTTGTAACTACCAATTTGTACTTCTCCAGGTATCAGCAATATTTAGCACATGTTTAGTATGTAATGGGAGAGCAACAAAGGCTGGCTGAGTTAATAAAAAACCTGTTAAAAAACCAGATATATTTAGTGTGCTCAATAGAGCCATAGTGCATATAGTTTTAAAGAGAGCTAAATAGAATCAACCCATTGGAAGGTCACTTAAGGTTGACTGAAAATTTTTTTGTCTTAAACATGTACCAGGAAAAACTGATGTAACAACTAAATTCACACGGGGAACCAAGGAGGTCTCAGCCTGTCTGCACACATTCCCGGGAGAACGTGCGCCGCTTCTCTGACTTTGGTTCATTGTCGATTGCTCTAGGTTCTAAGCTACATCATTGAATTCTGGAGTTTTGGTGGATGGAAGCAGTACAGATGGCCTAACAGATTTTAAAAATTATATAGTGTAGCAGTTAATAGCCCTCTTCCTTCTCAAAGTGAAGCAGTACAACTCTATGAATAATGGAATTTTACCATTAACTCTTTAATTCAGACTACATATACATTTTTTCAGTTTACAAATTTCACTTTTACCTTTTGGAATTTGGCAATAAAGAAATGATTGCTATAGCCCTTGCCAGGTAGCTCAGTTGGTTAGAGCATTATCCCTGTACGCCAAGGTTGTGGGTTCTACCCTGTCAGGGCACACACAAGAATCAACCAATAAATGCATAAATAAGTGGAACAACAAATCAATGTTTCTCTCTCTCTAAAAGTCAATGATTAAAAATTTTAAAAAAAGAAAAAAGAAATGATTGCCGTAAAGGCTGTCTCCTTGTCCAAAACAGGTTAAGATCAAAAGAAAGAGGCAGCTCTTTCAACCACCATTTGTTCAATGCTGGCTGTGTGTAAGGCACTGTAATAGACTTGAAGGTGGAAAGACGAGATCCCTGTCCTCTGGGAGCGTCATGGTCCAGTACTATGCTAACTCAAAGGTGGCCTGTGGACTGGCATTGCCCAGGCCCTATCAGGACTTGAGAACTTCAGGCCCTACCACGGACCTGAGTCAGATTCTGCATTTTAATAAGATCCCCTGTGATTTATGTGCATAACAAAGTTTGCAAAGGACTGGTTGAGTAGGTAGAAAAAAAATAATTTTAAGCATTACTGGAGAGTCCATAGGAGAGACACCAAGTACAAAGGAGATCCATGATTAAAATAATTTTTTATATAAAGAAATATTTTTAAATTTGGAATTATATTTCAATTTGAGAGTAAGTTCATTTTGGTCTTCTTATATTAGTTTTAGGGGACCTTCTTAACTGAACCCCCTGGAATGGGACGTTTTCATTAAGGTTGGGACAGTGTTTGGATGCTTGGTTATCAATGCTCATTCAGCCTCTGACAGTCCAAGGTATCTGTCAGTGACAGCTCTGTACCAGGGCAGCCTTTATCCCCTCGCAGAGCACCTGCCCCAGGGATTGAGAGCAGTAGTGTGCTGCCATATTGCTCCCATATCAAGTGATCCCATGGGAATAATGTGACTGAGGCTCAGAGTGTCAGGTCCATTCAGTGTCCTTTTGAGACATGAAGACACTGAAAGGTGGGATTTAAGCTTGTGATCCTCCGTACATACAAATGTTTGTGTTTAATAGTGTTGGTTCCCTAAATGGGAAGATTGATTCCATTGAAAGGGACCTCTTCTGACTCTTGAAGCTAGAGCTTGGTGATAAGGCAATGTTTTCTTTCTTTTGAATATTGAACCAGTGGTAGGTGAGGGGAACCCTGAAAACAGGCCCTTCTCTTAATAGGTAATGGGCTATGTTTTGTCTTCTGTGACTTCTCTCTGCAGTCAGTCAGTTGTTTAATTCCTCAGAGGGTAGGAGGTGGGGGAGGAAGTAGGATTTAGTGTACTGTGGGAGTTGGTTTGCTGTGGCCCTGAGGGTAATCTTTTCCTTTTTTTCTTTTTCTCTTTTTTAGTTGTACATGTCTGGCTCAAACTGTTTGCTTCTGGATGTTGAGATAAGCTTTCATTATTAGTGTGTACAAATTATCACAGAGAAAGACTTCCATTTAAATCGACTCTTAAATTATGTATAAGAGATGACAGTTGGAAAACCTACTGTACCCTGTCCTAGAAGCTGAAGGTCCCTGTGGGTCGTCTGGGTGATTCATGTGGTAATCTGATAGGGTGCACACTTCACTGCTCCTGCCCGGTCAGGGCTGCCTGAGAACAGGACACAGTTTGAGTGCCTCTCCTCACTACAGTACACGATTCCCCCCACCGACTTTTGTCTCTGTTCGTAAGTGTTCTCTTTGTAGGCCCCACTCCCAGTGACGCCAGCCAACCCCACCGACTCTTAGCTGTATGTATGGCACGGTTCCCCGTTGGTTTCTAACTTCAGAGTTTTGCTTCTCACATTCTTCCCTCCAGATTTGGAGGGGACGGTCAGGGCAGGAAAGGCACACAAGGAAATTAAAAGTCACAGTGCTCATTTGTGGCCTTTGAGGCCAAAAAACTGATGGCACTTGAAATTAGTTCCCACTCTTGGCTGGCATTTTACACAGATGGCAGGTGGGTCAATTACATGCCTGACTGGGCTGAGGGGTTCGTTTGATCCTAAGTCCTGTCATGTTTAACAGTTTTTATTAAATCAAAAACTTTCATTTGAGCTAAACTCCTTTTGTAAGGATAGGGGTATATTAAGACATGAAATATTGTTTTTTGGCAAGGACCTTCCAAATGTACTGTCTATCCCTGTAACTCTTGGTAGAAACATGAATAAATCTTTCCAAATTAATGAGCATTTGACTCAGTAATTCCTAAAGGTGATTCTTGAACTTCCCTTAGTAGTATAGTCTGGTGTCTCCCAGTTCTTGTAGTTAGCTTGTCTTTAATGTATTACTTAAATCATTCCTGAAAGAACATAGGGTAATTTCTTATCCTTTTGGTAGTAATCATGGGTAAGCTTCTCACCATCTTCAAGAGCTAGGAATTTAATCATAAACCTGGTGTAGATCCTCCAGCCATTTCAACCCTTGGATGTCCATCCCATAAGTAAAAGGACAAGGGTGCTGGCCAGGAGGCAGCTGCGACAAGGCCCTGTTACCGAAGGTATGTGTTTCTTTCTGTCAGCCCTCGTCGACTCCCATTGAACGTGTAATGTAAGCAAGATTATCTGATTTCCTGATGCCTAAAGCTCAGCTGTGGCAGGGAGGTAGGAAGGGAGCAGTTACTGGGGAAAGGAGGGGCTACTGGAGAAGGGAGCAGTTATTGGCATATAAACTGACAACAGAAGTTTCTGTTTGACAGCCCGACAGTGAGAGGAGAGATGGGAACACTGCACAGTGAGGGATGTGGGTAAAAGCTGTTCAGCACGCCTGTTTAAAGAGTCTGAAAGAGTGTTCTCTGTTGCAGATTTTCATGGGGAGAATGGTTAAATTAAGATGTTTTATCACATTGAAGATTATAGCTGAAGCTATTTGAAAAAGGTAGACTGTATTCTCAAAATTGGCATTTTCCACTGCAGGGTTATTGGGAACATGAGCAGTAATGTATAGGAAGTGCGTGACACAGGTAGCCATGACCCTGCTGCTGGGAGGGGGGTGTGCAGGACTCTTGGGTTGATGGTCCAGGTAATTAAAATGTGTGGTTCATCTTAGTTGCCAAATTATAGTTTGAATGAACATAATAGCTTTTCAAGGAGCCCACTTATGATTTTCTAAGCTAATTGGAATATGTGTCCAACATGGATAGTTAAAATCTAAATGTTTCCTCTAAAGCTGATTTAAACCATTATAATCTACCTTGCCACATAGAACTCTGGTCCAGTCATAACAGTAGTTAATTTATTTGACCTTCTTTTACATAAATGAAGATATTAATAATCATGGCCTGATGGAAAGATGGATGAGCTAGTGGCTGGAGAACTGGTTATTGTGCAGATGTACCCATAGGTCTTGTGAATAATGGGAAATTCATTAAGGTTTTTGGAAAGTCAGCCTAAGTGTGTACTTACTTTGAAGGAGTCAGGAGTCTAGTCCCTGAATTGACAGGTATCCTTCCTGGTGGCTTGGCAGTGACTGTTCCTCTAGCCCCTGCTTTCAGCTCTTTCCTAGATGTGTGTAGGAACGGGAGGTGCCGGAGGAAAGCACACCAGTTACTAATGACACCAGTTCATCTGTGCCATTGTATGTGATTGTGTGAGCACTCTGAGGAGCCTGAGCTGGGAAAAGCATTCCACAGCACTGACTGTACAGAAAGAACAGCACAAGGTTTAGTTCAGAGCTTAGATATTTCTATATTAAAAATAAAGCTGCAGCCATGAGCATCATCCCATGCCCCAAGAGGTCGCTAGTTCGATTCCTAGTCAGGGCACGTGCCCAGATTGCGGGCTCGATCCCCAGTAGGGGGTGTGCAGGAGGCAGCGGTAGGTGTTTCTCACACCGATGTTTCTTTCTCTACCTCTCCCTTCCTCTTTCTCTAAAATCAATAAAAACATTTTTTTAAAAATGGAGCTGCAGTGTGGAAACATCAAGGAGGAGATAATTGTGTGTCTTGTTTGGGATCTGTGGATCCTTCTACAACGGGTGTCATGCATCTCTGAAATGGTAAGCAGCATTTGCGATGTTTATGTATTTTCTGGCACTATGGTCCTTTTTTGCTTTTGATATTTTGAATCTCAAAACTGCCTTTGACTCAGAAAGAACACTGGGTGTTTGAACTTTGATGTTAGCCACGGGCACTATACATAATTTATACCATTTTTGCCCTTATACTAGTGATCAAAGTAGAGATATCATTCCAGTTTAATAGCTGAAGTGGGTCCAGAGTGCTTGGTGGTGTAGCTAGCATCCGTGGTACATGGTGAAGCTTTCAACCCAGTGGTGTCTGACATGACCTTGTTCCGTTGCTGACTCCTCTGTAGGTTGGGTTGTCACATACCTTCTCTGGGCCTAAATTTCTCCACCTGTAAATTGAGGTGTTTAAACAACATGATCTCTTGAGGGCCCTTTTTGCTTTTAAACTGAGTCTGTATCCGCATCACCTGGACTGTTCTGTGACTTTACCCTTCAGTCCTAGTGCCTGTCCTCTGTCCTGGTTCCTGTGGTAGTAGGAGTTGTCCACCCCAAGAACACTTAGCAGCAGCTCTGTGTTTTTCTGCAAATGTTCCAAACCTGGTAAGCTTGTAGAGCCCTTTTCTTAAAATCTCAATGCGTTGTAGACATATGACTTTTATATATAGATGATTTTCTATATATAAGATATATTTAATATATTTAAAAATCTTGCTTTTATAATTTGTAATCAACATTTATTTTCTATTGCAGTTGGTTAGTTTTAATATATTTGCTCAATTCTGAGTAAAGGAAAGTGAGGTAGACCCATTTCTCAACTTGTTGCTAATTAGCCTTACTCTAAATTACGTTTTGGAGAGGGGGCTAATATATGATGGAAAGTTGCAGGGACTTTTACCACTCCTCAGACCATGGCATTATGTCGGCCTTGGATGGAATGCCGTGCCCAGATGTGATCTAGCCTGTGGCTGTAGGTATGTTGCATGTCATGATTAAGGGTTTACATAGGAGTCTGCAGAGTAGAGCCTACAGCTAACTGCTACTAGCATGGCTCTCAGGCGATGGTTCTCCCTAATAGGAAGGAAGGCCGTTCAGAGCTAGCGAAGTATGATCCCAGGGTAGGGGCTGCCAGGGGAGCAAGCAGAAGAGGGCCCTCATCCCCACACTGGCTGCTGGGGGAAGACAGGAGAGACCATGACAGGTGCAAGAATGGCTCATTTCACCTTTGCTGAAAGCGGGGCATGAAGGAATAGCTGGGTCAGTTTTACTCTCCTTGGAAGCACGTTTCCTTAGACAGTGACGTTCCTAAATCCACCTAGGGGGGCTGGATGTGTATGTCACTATATACTCTTTTAAAACCCCTTCTCAAAACCCCACTTTCCGAAGCGTGGTCTGCTGATAATCAAGTTGTTTCTCATCCCCACAGTCTGTATTCTGCACAGACTTGCGTTTCCGTAGCTTTGCTGGAGTTCAGAAGTTTGAGCTGCCACTGAAGTACTGGCTGTGCAGAGGCGGGGTTTCCCTGCTCCAATGAGGCGCCTTCAGGCTGGGGAAGGCCTATCGTCTTTCACAGGAGTGCTCACTCTGATCCAGGCAATAGCCACGCAGCCTGTCTTATTGTTTGTGGAGTCCTGTGGATCCCAGCTCCGGGCAGGGAAAGAGGCCAGTGGGCGGTTTACGATTCTGCGCTGGGCTGCGACAAGTGAGCTGAACTCTGATTTCTCCCAAGTCACCTGCTCGGGTGAACTCTAAACCGGGTGCCTGGGGGACGCTGAATCTCTCTCTCCAGTGAGGAGCTGCTGTCTGCCACACGCTCTGGCTGGCTTTCCGCCCTTGCAGGGAAAGATGCCTGGGAGAGGCGTAGGATTACAGGTTGGGATGCTAGGTGCACACCAAAGAGTCGGAGTGCCTTGGTTCTGTTCTTTGCAAAGTCCTGACAAGTGTTCCTGAAATGAACACCCTGCTTGATTTTTTTTTTTTTTAATTGTACTTTTATTTATTTTTATTTTATTGGGGGGCGTGGCTATCCCTAATCTAGAAACCAAGTACCACAATGTGGCCGGAGTAAAAATAATTGTTGTTTTTTTTAACCCTCGATTTCCCTTTTCTTTGTCATTGAGTGACATAGACACAATCTTTCTGCATAAAGCCGTGCCTGATTCTCAGCATTGTCTGAGCAAGTGGGAAGGAGCAGGCTCATTTAAAGGACCTGGACCAATTTTTAAAAAGCAGCTTTTTGTTTTCTGGGCTGTCCTTTGTCTGTAGTGGATTTTGATGTGAAAGAAGATGAAAAAGGAAGGCTCTTCGGGTTCCTTCAGACTCAAGTCAAATTCAGGCTCGCTCTCACGTGCTGTGAGTTGGGTAAATTTCTCCTCCCTGTCCAGGCAGACAAAGAGGCTGTTTCGCAGTGACGGGGAGCTCTCGGCTTGCGGGCAGCAGGTGGAGGCGGATGATGAGAACTGGACGTACAGAACCCAGCCCAGAAAAGGTGACTTGATTACTTTTTAATTTAAACATTTTTAGAAGTTTGCCGTATCAGAATCCATTGTTCCTAGCACTGATGTCCCTTCATGGTTTTTGTGCTCATTAGGAGTTTTTGGTTGTTTTTTTGTATTGGAATTCAGTGGCATTCATTCGTTTCCATTTCTGAAATGAAAGTGCTCTTCCAGCTAGCTTCAGCTTGAGGTTGTGTCCTTGGAGAGTGATAAAAGAGCTGTTGTGTGCCCTCAGCACTCTGTCTCCCCCCGACAGATCTGCACACCCGTGTGTCGTGCTGAGCGTTCAATGGTAAACCACCATTCTAGACGGAACCTTCTGCTCTTACAACAGTTTGAGGTCAGGACATGGAGCATTTTCCTGCAGCAGTGCACTGAGAAAACTTTGGGAATCGTGGAGAGTCCCCTTGCATCTTTTAGAAGAAGACTAATGAATCACATGAACGCCTGAGTTGAACAGGTGTTGGAGCGACATCAAGGAAAATTAACTCGCAGAGGAAGGGCTTGGCCAAAAGGAGTTTTTGGATTTCTTTCAAGTTCCTTTTCAGACCAGCGTTGGCCTCTGTTTTCAGGTTTAGCATGTTTTGCCTTCCTTAAGGTGAGGGAAAGTATCAGGTCTGGTGGGAGAGGGGGAAATGTTTCCGTATTTCTTGACCCCCCTATTTTATATGTAGAATCTGAGTTCCTCCTCTGTGCATGTTGGCTGTAGACCCGCTTCTTAAGCTCTAAGATGGTTTCTCCACTGGCTGCTGTGGCAGAGCCCAGTAGGGGGGCGCTATTTAAGTATTGCAAAGGGACCTGGTCCAGACATTCCTCAGGATTGTGTTTTCTCAGTTTATCACAATTTTTTCCAGTGCCAAAAGAAACCTCGCTAAAATCTTTCAGGGACCTGCTCTTTGCCTTCTTTGAGGAAACAAAGCTGCTGAAATGTGAGAGAATAAACTTAAGTATGTACAGTAGTTATATTTCATGGATTGAGGCTCAAACACAGCCCCTCTTCCTGAAGCATGTGTGTGGAGCCATTTGTTCTTGTTCATTCAGCGATGGCACCAGGGGGACGAGTTAATGCTCTTTGAAGATGTCGGTTGTTTATCGTGTCAAGGAGGTGGCCAGCAGTGGGCTGCTGATGCTGAGCTTAAAAATGCAGTTCCCCAGCTCCGATGCCGTGTAATTGCCAGGCGTAGACAAGGCATTTGAACCTTCTGTCTGAAGTTGTGTAGTTTAATAAGTCCGTGAACTTTACTTTTCTAAATTGGGCATAAGCTGTGGTTTTGGTAAATGGATGGGTTGTAATGTTTGAAGCAAACATGTTTGAAGGGTGGATACAGTGGTGCTGTGGTTATGGGACGGTGTAGTTTTGATTCCTTTGGCCTTTGCCAAAGGTTGTTTTTTATTACTTGTTTTGTTTTAAATCAACCACTGTCAAACTTTTTTTAAAGATGATATACATGTGAGCATGTGGCTTTGGGATTTCTACCATAGATGCTTTAATCTCAGTTAACATTAACGGGAAAGAGACTGCGAATTTGCATGTATTCATTTTCGTTGGGGAACGAAGCAGATATTGTACAGTTGACTTGTGAAAAATAAAGAAGTCATTGTAAAGCACAGGGGTGACTTGTAAAGGGAAGGGAGGACTTGTTTCTGAGATAGTACAAAAGATCGTGCCCTTCATGCCTTAATGTAACAGGGCACACAGGAGCCTCATGAAGATAAATGGGCGCATAATACAGCATGTAAATTTATGTGGTCTTAGAAATAATTGGGCATGGGTAATATTATTTTTGGCATATGGAGTTTGGGGAAATCCTTAAGAAGCTGCCTATATAGATCAAAATTCATGGTATTCTGTTTTCACATTTGTCTTACAAAAGGAAATTGACTCCCAACTTTGACATGCGGTCTCAGAGGCATTGTTATAACAATTGATCTTTACTCCACATAATTCTTTCCTTGGGAGAAATACAGAAATGACATTTGTTTATACTTGCAGATCAAAAGAGGAAAAATCTTTCGGAAAAATTATGCAGGATTGGAGTTTTGTCTTTGGAGCATCAAGTAAGCTAAAACTCTAGCAAGGGTTAGCAGTCAGTACTAAGAATGCCCAATGGCAATATTAGCATTTGGTTGCAAATAAGTACGTGTTAAAGACTTACCGATCTGATGGGAATTGTGTAGCATCCTTTTTTTCTTATATATCTGTCCGCCCAGACCACGTGTATCTGAATCCACTTTCCTTTCAGCCTACTCCCCTAACCCCTGCACCTTATATGAGCATTTTCTATTTACACAGGTTTCTAAAAACCTGCTTTCCCTCCCCCCCTTCCCCACATACACCACCATCAAGCAGTAACAGCTAGAGGTAGGACCGTGTAGCTTAACAAGTCAACCTCACTTCAGCAGTTGGTCTCCTGTGTGTTGTGTCCCCCACCTCCCCTCTCCTACTCCCTCAGCCATGGGATCTTTGTCCCTCCCACCCTCTCACCAGCAGCTGCTGCAAGACTGGAGTGCTTGCCTGCTCCCTGCCTACTGTGTCCAGGTCACGTTGCTTTGCTTTGCTCATATTGTTTTGCACTTTAGCCCATTGAATCTCTACTATCAGTGTGGGTAGTTATGTTGTGTAAGATACACAGTAATTTTCTAAAACAATTCTTTCAAGTTTTGTTAAAACCAAAGAAATTCTTTTTATAGTGAGTGACTCTCCATGCTGGATTGCTCATCAGAAACGAAATAAAGTGTTTAAGTGGTTACCGTTATGGGTGTCTGTCAGTACAGAAAACTGTAGCTTTACGGTTTAATGTTGTCACTTGTACTTAAGAGGCTAAGGATAAAATTACAGTTCTAGAGACTCTGGAGACACTTTTTGTAAGCATAACATGCTACTAATAGGCATCTTTACAACTACACTACCTTTGCTGAGTCTCAAAAGTAACTAGAAGGTAATACTGGTATGTCCAAGCAATCACAAATAATAAATTTTGGCAAATAATGTCAAGGTAACGCCCCAAATTTGAGAGCAAAACTAGATAAATAAGTCATATTTATTTTGAGGGTCACCATCTACGTTGGAAAAATAGCTAAATGGAGTTGATCTGTCTTGATAAAAGAGATAAGAATAATATTCTCTTCTGAATGTAATGTTTTCCTCCATTCTTTCTACTGACATTGACATTTTGTGAAAGACACATCAGTGAGTGCCACTTAATAGTGAGTGCCCATTGAGACTGTCCTGTTTTCTTTTGTTCCAGCACATGGCAAGTTTCACAGCTCTCTTGCATTGACATTTGTACTCAGAAAGGTAAAAATGAATTGAGTAACAGCAGTGATCAGTTCTTACATTTTCAGTGTGTCATGACCCACTATAAGGGCAGATGATGTTTCGACTTAATAAGCCATAAAAATCAAGGGTGTGAATCTGTATCCTCTTGAGTGTGAAATTTTGTGAATCATGAGCTATTTTGTTAGATGTCTGTGCAGTAAAAAAGTAGATGTCAGTTGTAGATGAGACAACCTGTAGCTTTTCATTTGGAGCTCTAAGAACATGTATTGAAGGAATTTTTCCGGAGAACTGTGTGTGGGACACAAAGAGAGATAGCTCTGAAGTCATGGAGTTCATACTTCAGTGGAGAAGCAGTTAAGACATTTAACGGGGAATTAAAGAGAAAATGCAGAGTAATTGGGAGAAAGGGTAAAAATGAATGGCTTAGATGAGAAGGTCTAGATAAAGATACTGTCTCTGGAGCATTATCATGTTTTGCGTAGTCTTCTGGCTGTTAGCATTGATTTAAACAGTATTTAATGAGCTCCTGCTTTGTTTCTAACATTGTGGGAGGTTTTCAAGGGAAACTAGTGACTAATAGTATTTATCCTGTGCTCCCCCTGTCTTGTTCACTTTCCCTTCTCTTGTCAAATAAAACCAAGAGAGGTGGAGTAATAATGGATCATCCTCTCCTTGGGCAGAGCTTGTTTTGTTGTGTTCTCAGCCCTCTGTTCTGCTGGGCAGAGGCGTGATTGATGATTCTGGTATTGGCAGGTCAGTAGACAGAGAGGGTAATTGACATGCAAGGCCTCGATTTAAACAGTGCTTTCACTCTCTTATTCTGGACTTTATCGTATATATTTACCATGTTACCGAATTTGAATCATTTGAATTTCAGTACCTTCCCTTCCCACAGACTACAGAAATGGCGAGAATGGCCTTACTAGGTATCCTGGGTAATGGCTAATCCATACACAAGGTAATCAGTTGTTGAGGGTGGGAGTTGGCTGTATTTAAAGTAATTTCATTCCAATGTCTTCCCTAATAAAATTGTTGCAGAAAACAGGATCCATGTGCATAATTAGATTAGCAATGACTTCAGATACTACAGCGGAGCAAAATGGCATGGAAGACCCAGTGCAGCAAGGTCAAGATCCTGTTTTCTATGTAAATAGCTGTGACTTATTTTTGACCAAAAAAATCTTCACAATTATGGGAATTAAGAACACTTTCTTCCTGGCATTAAAGAAGCCTGAAAAATATTGGCAAATAATGTCAAAGTAGCACCCCAAATTTGAGAGCAAAACTAGATAAATAAGTCATATTTATTTTGAGGGTCACTGTGTACGTTGGAAAAATAGCTAAATGGAGTTGATCTCACTGTCTTGATAAAAGAGATAAGAAGAATGTTCTCTTGTGGTGAATGTAATGTTTTCCTGCATTCTTTCTATTGACAGTGACATTCTGTGAAAGACACAAACAGTGAGTGCCACTTAATATTTTATCTGGTTCATTGAGACTGCCCTTTTTTGACCTTTCATTCTTTTTTCTCTGTTGTCTCACTTTCTTGTTTTGCTGCAAAAATGACTTCATTTGTTATTAAATTGAAGTTCTGTTGAAATGATATTTTATGTAATACTTATTATTTACTTATTTTATTTTTTTAATATGTTTTTATTAATTTCAGAGAGAGGAATGGAGAGGGAGAGAGAGGGATAGAAACATCAATGATGAGAGAGAGTCATTGATCGGCTGCCTCCTGCTCGCCCCCCTACTGGGGATGGAGCCCGCAACTCGGGCATGTGCCCAGACCTGGAATCGAACTCTCACCTCCTGGTTCATAGGTCAATGCTCAACCACTGAGCCACGCCGGCTGAGCATTATTTACTTATTTTTAAAAATTTGTGGATTTGTTTTGAGAATTAGACATACTTAGTTTACTAGAAATATCTTAGAGCAGCAATTTTCAACCGGTGTGCTGCAAGAATTTTTAAAACATGTAATACCTGACTATTTAATCAGGGGCACTGACCTCTTTTCCCTTAGATTGTCAAATAAAAAATTGACAACAGCCAATGCAATAGTCGTCCAGTGGGAATGAATCAAAATTATACTTTTTTTTTTCAGAATGGCAAAAAAATGTATTTTTGGTGTGCTGCAGAATTTTAGTAATTCGTTTATGTGTGCCATGAGATGAAGAAGGTTGAAAGTCGCTGTCTTAGAGTGATAAAAGGAATAATTTATCGTCAAAGCTTAGTTTTAGAAGTGAGTAACCTGTGTTCTTTTCTATTGAAATGCCTTTACTGGGTTTTGGAAACTTTTTTTTAAGTTGTTCTTTTCAAATGATTATTTTTTTTTACATAATCAAAAAATACCCTGTATATCAATTAGGGTTGATTTTCATAAGTCTTTTGCAGCTGTTATAAAATGGGTTACATTTCCATACAATTTCAACAGTTTTTGGTTTAGCTATAATATTTTCTTATCAAATTAAAGACTCCAATAGTTTCTGTGAAATACTTCACTTAACTCCAGTCTTGTCACTTTTGTCTCCTCGAGGTCTGTTGTGTGTGCACAGGCTCGTCCGTCTGAACTGTAGCTCAGGCCCTGCTCAACTTTCCCTGGCCTTCTGAGTGGTCTCTTTCCCATTATCTTTACTCTTGTCCTACTTTGACCCATCCTTGTATCCACACTGCAATCAGAGCAATCTTCCCAAAATACAAATACCACAGTCGGGTCACTCTTCTGCGGTTCCCCATTGCCTAAGGAATGGAGCCTGTATCACTTGTCATAGCATGCAACCCTGCTCCACCTGACTCCTGTCCCCTGTCCTGACCTCTAGAAATAACAAATGGACCCATCACTGTTTCACAACTCCAGAACTTTCCATTTCCTATCCCCTACCTTTCCATTTCCCTGCAACAGGATGCTCCAGGCCCCTCCTCAGCCTCTTGACTTCCTGCTTAACCTTCTAGACTCTCTTTAAGGCTCTGCGAAGTCTTCCCTAGTCCCCTAAGGGCAGTGCTGGGTACTCCCATCTGTGTGTGTATGTTATTTCTGTACCTTCTACATACCTCAGTCATTGTTTTTCTCATACATTGGATTGTACTTACTTGTTTACTTGTATGTGTCCTTAGCTGGACTGTGAACTTTTTTAGGACAGAGACCAAGTCTTATTTATCTTTTCTATCCCCCAGGCTAAGTACTCAGTGAATGGTTGCTGACTGGGCGGATGTAGCTCATCTGGGACAATGCTCACCATACTGTGTGCACAGGCCAATGGGCCAAACAAATACCCTCTGAATTTGCTTAAAGCATGTGGGTTCTAGGTAGCACTGTGTGCTTACTTTGTCCATTATACTGATGAATCTTACAAGTGCTCCCAACTCTGAACTTTTTTGGGTGCAGCAAAAGGGAGTTTGTGGGCACACAATTTTGGTGGCAGTCTGCTGTTTCCTATTGCTCTGCTCAAACTGTTCGTGTAGCAGGTATTTTGTAGAAATGTTTGGTCATGACTTTTTTGACCATTAGTAAAGGTGACTGAGTGAACAGAGATGAGGAAGGGGATGGATGATCCTATGATAAGGAGAGGCAGCTCAGTGCTACTGCCGTCTGTTCTTGACCTGTTTCCCTGCTTTCACCTTTGCTGTCCGCCACCCCCACTGAAAGTCAGGCTAAACTTCACACAGGAGCCTCAGCGACCCTGTAAAACATCAAACAGAAGTCATGTTGTGTAACTTCACTGCTTACAACCCTTCACTGGCTTTCCTTCTTGGACAGTTCAAATGCTAACACCTTTACCATGTTCTGTAAGGCCCTACTTGATCTGTCTCGTCACCCCATTTCATCCCTAACCTTGTTACCTTTGCTTTCCCCTCACTGTCCTCTAAGTCTCTTTGCTGTTTTTAGAATATGCTGGGCAACTTGACCTTTTCTCTACCTAGAATCGCAGCTGTGCACATGGTTGCCTCCCTGTCTCACTTCTTTCAGATCTTGGTTCAAAAGTCATCTCAGTGACCCTATTTAAAATTGTCTCATCTTACCCTCATCCTGACCTTCCTATCCAAATTTTTCTCTAAAGCACTGTACTATATAAATATATAGTACATATTTATTATACTGTGTACATTATATATTTATTTTTGGTACTGCCTGTCTCCTCAAACGGGAATTTTACCTCTAAGACAAGAGATTTTTTTGTATGCTTTTATAACCAGTCTTTCCCCAAGCCTGGCACATATTAGGTGTTCAGCAAATTTTAGTTGAAAGAGAGCATGCATGATGCAGAGAGCGTAACTACGTCAGGAAATCTGGGCATTTCACTTCTGTCACTTGCTAATTTTGTGACCTGGCACAAGTCGCATAATCTGTTTAAGCTCTAGTTTTAATTTCTGTAAAATGGGATGATACTTATTCATCTTACATATGGGTAGCAGGTACAGCTTGTTTGTGGAATAAATGAGTATATGTTTTATAGATATTACATCAGCCTACAAATTAGATCTGGTTGTATTTAATGGAACTGTCTGTGGGGTGGCCATCTCTTCACTATCAGTAGTCAGTGGAGTCAATGATGGCTTTATCCTAGCAGAGAATATACTGTTCTGTAGAATTTGCAATATAGAAATAGGCAACCCAAGTGGAAGCAATCACTTCCTTTACATGTTTTTTACCTCCATTTTTATGTGAAATCCTGAAATGATTAAAATGCCAAACTGAAAGTCATATCTAAGTCAGTCAACCCACCCATAAATACTAACACTAGCCAACACTTAATGAGTACTTGCCAGGGCTAGACACTATTAATAACACATTACACGAATTAACATTTAATAAATATTGTCTGGAGACCATAATTATTCACTAAAAATAATAGTTGGTTTGATAAGTGGGGAAGGTTTAGATCACCAGGGAGAACTAGACACTGGGCAGAGAAACTTAGATGGGATGAGGCAGGGAACCCAGAGTAAATCTTTAAGAAGTGACAGGACATCGAAAGCACTCAGGGCATTCTGGAGTCTTGCTTAGACCCAGCAACTTCTGGTATATGGGCAAATGCTCTGCTTTCAGACTGGGTGTGTGCTTCATGCCTCACCTCACTTCAGTTTTGTTGACATCCAGTCTGTGTCTTATCCAGCGTCTTGCACTTTTCAGAGCGGAAGTAAATATTTGCTGTGTGAAACACTGTCAAGGCGATATTGAAGGAAAACTGCTCTGGTTGTAGCTCGCAGGATAGATTGGAGTATCAGGGACTAGAAGCTGGACGCGGCTGAGAAGAGACCAATAACTGGGCGAAGTGATTTTATAGGCACCTGAGGAAAAGCAGTTATGAAATGTTTATATCAGATTTTCGTGTTAAGCTGTCTTTATTAAGGGAGGCCACAGGTTTTAATAATAACTTGTTCCTTTAGCAATAGCATCTGTCATTTTCAAAGGTATAGTTATATTTTTTCTGGTTTTATGAAATGTGGGTAGCCATCACCTTGCATTTCTAGCCTTCCTAATTAATACATAAAGCAACACCTTGAGAAATCCACCTGGAGGAGCAGCCTCTCTCTGAGGCAAGGTGAAAATAACTTGAATTGGGAGTGACTGGAGGTGGCCTGGCACAGAGAGCCTTCCCTAAAGCAGGCAGTCATGAGGGTGGTGGGACAGAGAGTGACTACCCTGCCATTTTCATGGCCTATTTAAAAAAGGCTGTGTTAAAGGCAGGAACAAATGGAAGACAGTGGAAGAAGGTGGCAATAGACTTGAGGAAGAGGAGGGATACGTTATAAGGGGAGAGGAGAGATCGTGCATCTCCATACTTCTCTTCTCTGCCTTCCCTTTGCTAAGTTTTCTGATCCTGTCTCCTAAATCAGTAAAGTTATGGTAGTCTCCTGGGAGTCAAGTTTCTGAATATGCAGCCTGCACAACTAGTTGTTCCCTTGTAATAAATTATGTCTGTTTGTTTTTAAGACGTAGCTAAATAAAGTTTCTGTACATGGTTGGAAAAGGCATGAGACAAGAATAAAAACTATTAACTGATTGAAATAATTTTAGTGGTACAAGTAAATTGTCAGATTTGGGTTCCAAATATATTTATCTTTCTCGAGGAAAAAGCCCATTTGTAAGTGAAAGCCACAAGCAGTTGAGATTTCACTAAACTGTATCACTTAATTTTTGTCTTTTGAGTAAACTTTAAAAGAAAAAGTGAGAATAAATATATTTTATTGTTGGTACAGTTCCCTAGGTATTCCCGAAGGTTCTCTTTTACTTTGTAATTCTAAACTGCCTCAGCTAAAGTAGAAACTGGGTATCTGGTGTTTCTGGATTACATTTGGAGATAAACCAGAATTCTTACCTGAACAGGTGTGTATTGCTTCAGTCTGGATTGGTGTGGGATTGTTTTACAAAGCATACAAAAGACAATTTGTGAATTTCTCTTTGTGGGTGGTTTTGGCTGGTGCTTGGCATGGTTGCTGTGGTCATCTTGACTGGTAGTTATTTATTGGCATAATTTTTTCGCCAGTAGAAAGTACATGGAGTGCTTTGACTTCCTGGAAAAAGAACTTTGATTTTTTTACTTTAAAGTAATTTAATTGCAGCCCTGGCCGGTGTGGCTCAGTTGGTTGAAACATTGTCCCTTCCACCAAAAGGTTGCAGGTTCATTTCCCAGTCAGGGTGCATATCTAGGTTGTGGGTTCAATCCCTGGTTGGGGCTCATACGAGAGGCAACTGATCTCTCTCTCTTTCTCTCTCTCTTGCTCTCTCTGTCTCTCAAGCCAATTTAAAAAAACATATCCTCCAGTGAGGATTTAAAAAGAAAAGTAATTTTTTTGCAGAGTTAATCAGTATACACTATTTCTACTATAACAAGATCTTTTAAGTACTTTTTTTTTCCTTGCTAGCTTTCCAAGTCCAGTTTTTTTGTCCTTAATGTGTGAATGCCTGAATGTCATTGTGTTCTAAGGATCCCAGGTCTGTTTGATTTATAAGTGATTTTTGAGACACCTTGTTGCATTTGGGCGGTTCTTATGTTCTATTGATGCTTTAGGAAGCTGGAGAGGTTGGGCTTTTCTCTCATACAACATTCCTTTGGATCATCGGACCGTGGTTACATCGTACACACTGGGACATGTGTTAGTTCATCCAGTTATCCCTGTTCCTATGTCATTGTAACCAGGGGAAGGTTATGGAACAGACTTTTGAAGGTTATGTTTCAACTCTAACAGAGATTTGAACAAAAATCCAATTTTCCTGTAGTTTCTGAGAACGTTGAGTTAGGTTTTTCTACAACAAGTGCTTGTTTGGAATGGAAGAAAGAATCTTTTAGAGTGGACCTGTGGTGTGAATGTTTTGGGTTATACAGTGCCCAAGAAGCTTAATTATATTTGTTTTGTTTAATTCAGTGAGCTTTGAAAATTTGCCTGTGTCCAGAGTAATAAATATACCACATTTGTTCCTAGCCCACACAATGCATGCGTGCACACCCCCCCCACACCTGCATATACATATACACACACACAGGCATACACAGTAAGTCCTCACTTAACGTTCTTCATAGATTCTTGGAAACCGCGACCCTAAGTGAAACGACGTGTAAGGAAACCAGTTTTACCACAGGCTGAGTGATATAAACAAGAGTGAAGTCCCGAGGGCATTATTTCTGGTCACAAAAATGCTTCACAAAACTTCTAACTGAAGACCCCAAACTCTTCTCGTATTAAACACTGAAATAAATGTGGGCGCTACATATGCATAAGAAGTATGGGTAAAAACAAGGCAGAGAATGATTTTCCAGCCTGCTGATTCCAGGGCAGGGGCAGGGGCAGGGTCAGGGTGGCTGGAGCCAGTCCCGGCCGCTGGGCAAGCGAGGCGGCACCCGCGCCGGGCATGGGGCGCCTGGCCCTCACACTCACTCAGGCTGCATCACGTAGCACGCGGGAGGAAACAAGTATGGGAGAAGCCCCACACACACGCCGGGAGGACCTGGGAGAACATGCAGACGTCACACGGGCTCACCCTGGCCGAGAATTGATTTCTTTCTCATCAACGTTATAATGGAATGACATTGACTCAAACGAGGTTATTCGAGGACCTGCTGCATATAAAACGAAACAAAAGCTTTGTGAAAATACTTACCTTGGCTGCGTGTCTACATAGGATACTAGTAATTTTCTCTCCTGTTTTATTTTATAGACGGAAAATGTCAGTCCTGACCTACGAAAGTGGTTTTATGACTGACTCCCTGTTAGGTCACAGCCTTCAGTTGGCAAAATGGTGCTTTCCGTAGACTTCTCTTCTTTGGGTAGGGTTTTACTATCCTGAGTCCAGCTGGCTCCTTCACAGTGTCTAGAAGGTACAGACGGATGGCGTTTCTGTGGGTGGTCCACTGTGGTAGGAAGGCCTCATGCACCAGAAGTATCTTTAGGTGCATTGCGGATTAGTGGTGCATCTCAGAAAATACCTGGTCTGAGAACTAAGGGCAGCGAGCACCTAAGCATTCATTCACCATATCAGGCCTCGTCTAGGTTTCGCTCTGCACTCTGACCCCAGGACCATGTCCATGAATAAAGGGAAATGCTGGGAAATTAGCAGCAGGACTGAGCGAGTTCCAGCACGAACCCTGTCCCCTGCTGGAGCAGAGTGGCGCGGAGCCTTGCTAATGCATTTGGAGGACTGCTTGCACCTGCTAACCCACCCAAGGGAAAGCTCATGAATGGCAGTGTCTGTCGAATTTCTGCCTTATTCTGGAGGTTTCTCTGTCATCATGTTTACTGACCTACTGTCCATCCCCCACAGGGGAAAAATTACTTGAAAAGTTCATTCCATTTACTTTTACTTTCAAATTGTTGGGCTCTAGGCTATGTGTATCAGAGATCCTACCTGAACTGGAAGATAAGCTGCATTTTCTTTGAAACAAAGTTATTGTAAAAATGTGATGGTTGGCTAGAAATACTTTTTAAAATTGCGATCACATGGAGTACATGTTAGCTTATATAAAGTGTTAGCAGAATATGCCTTTTACTTACTTGCATTTCCATATAACAAGTTTGCTTCATTCATGTTTCAGAATTTTAAAAAATTTCAAAATTTTTAAATTATAAAAACCTTTCTAAGGTATACTCTGCAGACAGAGTCTTGGTTGCAGGTCTTGGTTTACCCAGTAGTCACACATGTATGGTCTCATTTCATTGTTTTGACAGTCCTATGGGATGGGCAGGACAGGTGGCATGACCCTCTTTTGTCATGACAGCTTTGAGGAAGCCACCTCAGAAAGATTAAGTGACTTGCCTAAGGCCATATGGATAGTAATGCTTAAGGCCATATGGATAGTAATGCTATAGATTGGACTTGAATCCACTTTTTGTGACTTAGTCCCACACTCTTGTTGTGACACTGTGCCACATCTCTGCTCAGTACACAGAGCACAGTTAAACCTGGTTTTGATGCCTTGGTGTCACCATGAATGGTCGTTGAACCTTGTAATAACCTGGCGATGCCCTGGTGGCTCCTGAGGTTGGCAGGGATCTTTGCTTTGGCGAGAAGTGGGTCTCCACCGTGTGCCTCTTACTCCATTGGTGCTGTGGGCTTTCTCTTTTCCCCCATGCAGCCATGCCTGCCTCTTGTCGTCCCCACCACTCTCTAGTTTGGTGTTTCTAATTTGTCACCTAGTGTGGAGGCTCTGGGCGATCCAGTTTATTATAACAGTATTAACCGGAAGGTTATAATGAGATCCTGAGCCACAACGCTGTGAGTGATGCTATCTGGTCAGAGACCATTTTGATTTCTTGGCCATATTTTGAGTGGTTGAGCTTGTCAGAAGAGTGATCTCTCGATAAGCAGGATGTTACTGTACTGCATGAGTGTGTTTTTTTACATTTTTATTTTCTGTTGGCTTTTCTTTTTAGCACAGTTGAATAAAGGAAACGTTTGCATTAATGTTGTGGGATTGTGACTATATTTGGGCATCTCAGTTCTTTTTGTAAACGTTAACTTTCAAACACTTCTATAACACTCTGAGTTTTCAAGTAGGATTACTGCATTGTTTCACTTAATAAGCTAGTATAGCTTTTAAGCTTCAGTTTCACCATTAATCACTTTCTCTGATAACTTAAGTTCTCACTCTCCCTCCCTTCTCTTCTCTCCATCTGATATTTGAACACCACATATATTTTCTTGATTTTCATATGGGTGAAATTGCTTCCTCGTATATTCAATTTCATATCTTTCTTCACATTATCTGCTTATAGAAAAGTTAAGCAATTGTGATGACAAAACATATTTCTCTGAATAATTCATATTATCTGAAACCAATTCTCATCCCGTAAATACTTTTCGCCAAACACTTTAAATGATATTGGTCTTTATTAGCACAGATGGGAATTATATAAAATGTGACTGAAAAAGCTGATTGGACCCTGCCTTTTTTGTGAATTTCTTAATAAACCACTATATCCCGATACTTGGAATTAACATGGTCTTTTAATAGTCTACGTTGAAATGCTGTAGTCCCCATTTTGTATCCTAGGCCTACAGTAATTGCTTAATGAATACTTTGATTTACACATGAGAGAGCTGCAAAAATGTTTGCATGCAATTTGAATAAATTGAAAGTAGAGACTTAAAAAAAACTTTTCTGTGTCTCAAGAAATGTGCTTAAAAGCACAACAGTGTCAAAAAGCACTGTTGGCCTTTCTCTTACTCCCGAACATTAGAGAATTGATAGAAGATGCTCACTCCTGATACCCAAAGCTTCTGATACCCGGTGTTCACTCTGTGTTTTGGATGTAGAATCTCAGAGATGATGATGGTTGTAAAGATGCCTTTCTTTGCAGATGAAGCAAAATTTCAGAGAATTCTGACTATTTTGTATATACCTAATTAGAGAAACCAACTTTAGCAGTTATTTAGAGAGAGAGCTTATTGGAGCAATGACCACATGTTTTTTTCTCTCGGTGCCATTTGAGAGCATTGGAGTAAATATTTGCATATAGTCCCCAAATTGGAGCTAGGAAGGGATCCCAGTGGTTACCTGAGCAAAACAAGGCTAACTTGTTAGGGCTGAGAGGAACCTCAGAGATAGCCCTGCCTGATGTCTCATGTGACAGATGAGAAGGGGGACTGGGGAGGTGAATGAGCTTGCTTAAGACCACACAACCCACAGTGACCCAGTTAGGCTGTGCCCTTACATTCCTTACTCCTCTCTTAAATGGCACTGAGATTGTGTCCCTTTCTATTACTTTCTTAAATTTTGACATTCCTGACTGCCCTGTGAAGGTCAAGTGACAGATTCCTTTGCTGACCTTTCAGAGCAAGTTTGGGAAGCTTTTCATTCACTGTGTATCACCCAGAAGTTTTCTAAATAGATGTGTCTGAGACAAGCAACTTACTAATGAGAGCAAAGGCAAAGGAGGGACATCCACCCTGAAAACAAGCTCTCTGGTGTCACTTTGATTCTACTCACAAAGGCAAAATTTATTCAGCTTTCAAAGAACTGAAGGAAAAAACAAAACCCCCCAAGACAAACAGAAAACCCCAAGGGCCCCAGGCTGCAGCCTTTCCTTTGTATGAACTAAAGTCCTTAGAGACTGTGGAATAACCTAATAGAGCTGTCAAAAGCACACCTGCCTCAGAAGAAATAAGTGTATTTGCAAACTCTAAAGTTAGTATTCTGTTTTTGATGTGTAGTTCCCCCCCTTTTGTGGGGCTGTAGATTTATTATCGTGAATAGCTAAATTTGCAGACATGCATTAAGTAAAAATGGAACAAAAATGCCAGCCATTACCATTGACAAAATTGTAGACTCCTGTTAGAACTTAACTTTACTGATGTTAAGCAAGGGTGTGTGTGTATGGGGGGGGGGGGGGGGGCCGGGAAGGGGGGTAAGAGGAAGGGAGGAAGGGAAGGAAAGCAGAAAAGAGGAAGAGGTATAACAAAAATAAAAAATGAAAAGACTCAGATCTGTTTGGTGATCAAAGAGCGGGAAGAGAGAAGAGCTGTTTCTGTGGAAAGCTGTGTTCTCTGTGGACCGTGTAACTCTGTGATTATCATGCACTGTGGCAAGACGCCTCCCTGAAAATGGTCTGCCAAATTGAAGAATAATTTTCTTGCTTATTTTTAAACTGCTAAGAACAGGGAAAAAGACTGAATGAGCCTAAATGCTGTGGTTTCCTCAAACCATTATTGTTGCAAATCCTATGGGTCCTGAAATAACTTGCTGTTCCTGGGAAGTTTCAAGCTCCCTGGCTGCTCAGAAAGAAGACTTGGCAGTTGAAAGGGAAATGATTAGCTTCTTCCTTTAACCGTTGTCACCAAGGTTTAAGTGGGTCAAAAGTTGGAGAATGGGGTGATTTCGGAAATAAACTACCTTTTTGTGGAAATTCTCCAGGTCTTTACAGAGTTTTGGGTTTTTCAAATATATAGTTGGCTTAAAAAGAAAAGACTTTAAGTTTATAAATCTTAAGTTAAATATTAGAATAATAAAAATTATCAGGAACCTGGACACTTATTGTATGTCTTTTTAATTTTTCTCTTTTTGCTTGGTGATTCAAAGTAATTATCATTCAGTTACTCTCTCTGGTTATGAGCTTATGTTTTATTAACAAGTAAATGGTGGCAGGACTTATGTTGCTCCTGATTGGCTGGTTCATGACCTTGACTAATTCTGGTCTGTAGGCTGACTTCTCTGTAGAATGCTTTAGGATGGGGATTTTGTGGGTGGAAAAGGTACACCAGTTTCTATAGTTGAAGGCTGGTTATTGATTTAATATCCTTAGATTACTCACATGTTTAGGAGAAAATAATACAAATGACCTCTTTATTTTAGGTTAGTTGTGTTTTGTTGGGGAGGGGATTGCCATTGATACAGTATTTTAGGAGTCAGTTTCTCAAGGAGCACATCGATGAAATAAATACATGAAAGGACTGGAAGTTATTTATTTTTTTAGATGTAAAACTTTCTTTGTTCATGGACAACATGATGGTATATTGAAAACTTTAGGTAATCCCCCCACTCAAAGCTACTAGACTACTAAGTGAATGTTGCAGGGGCGCAGAATATGAGATCAGCATGCAAAAATCAATTGCATTTCTCTATAGTGACAGCAAATAATTAGAAAATGGAACTTGGAAAACAATTCTATTCACACAACAAATACTTAGGAATAAGTTTAGTGAACAGTGTGAGAACTACAGACATTATAAAAGGAAACTATACTAGACCTAAGTGACTGTACATATTTATCATCCCAAGGATTGGAAAACTCAGTGTTCTTAAAATAGTAATTGAAATGAGGTTATTTTTATGTGCTTTAACCTGGACTCTCCAAAGTATAGTATACATATATCAGGTCTACAGACAATGGCAGAGCTTTGAGAGAATTCATTTTAGACTCTGGTGGTTTTATAAGGGAAAAACAAGCCCACTGGAGGGAATCAGGGGTTACTATCACACCTTTGGTATCTTCCCTCCAGCCGGACACACTGACTTCAACATTCTTCTGTGGATATTTCTGGAAAAATTCTTTTTCCTCCCCATTCCCATTATCCTTCAAACGTTTAATTTAAGCTGAATGAGGGCAGGGAAAACTGCTTTCTGAGTTTGCTCTGGCAGACTTGCCTTAAGAGAGTATCTGTGTTTGTGGGTTTGAAAACGAGGCCTCTTTAGACCATAAGTTTTTGAATGATGTATTTTTATTGAGAAATAATTTACATATAGCATTACATTAGTTTCAGATATACAACATAATGACTCGATATTTGTATATATTGTGATAGACTATATAATCTTTAAATTTATGATTTATGAACATTCCACCGTAAGTTTGACTATTAATGATCACTAACTATTTATTTATTTATTTATTTATTTATTTATTAAATATATCTGTATTGATTTCAGAGAGAGGAAAGGAGAGGGAGAGAGAGAGAGACAGAAACATCAATGATGAGAGAGTCATTGATCAAGCCCGCAACCTGGGCATGTGCCCTGACCGGGAATCGAACCCTGATTGCCTGGATCCCAGGTCGACACTCAACCGCTGAGCCACGCCCGGCCGGGCGATCAGTAGCTATTTAATAGTAAGAGTTTCAGTACAGTTTTACATAGGAAAAAATGACATCTGTTTATTTAATTTTAAGCAATATGTTAAATATTTTTATGACTTCATAGGAATCATTATGCTATTGGATAGGTATCCACGTTTTATACATATTCTTTTAACTATTTGCTATTGGATGAAATATTAAAGTGATAATAATTCTGGTTTATGCTAAGAACATTGATCATCTATTATGTTCCAGGCGCCCCGCACAGGGCACTGGAGGTTAAGTTCCTACTTTGCAGGTCTCTCATTTAAGGTGGGCACACAAAGTTGTGACACTATGATAGCCGCATAAAGAAAGAACCATGATGACATAGCGTAAGGAGAGATTGATTCTGCTGGGGGAGAGGAGAGTGGTCAAAGGAGGCTTAAGAGAACTAAAAACAACAGGCTGTGGGGTGGGGCCTGCATTCCAGACAAAGGAAATGATGGCCTGATCAGGGACAGTGGAGGTGTGAGATCACATGGAGTATGGCACATCACCTCCCCACGGGCCGCTTAACGGGAGGCATGGCCAGAGAATGTTGGGAAAAGATCTGAGTCCAAGTCCAGAAGGGCCTTTATTGCTCGACAGGGACTTTGGGATTTATCATGACCTTATGTTTTTTACATAAATTGGAAACAGGATTTTTTATTTTTCTTAAGGGAGAGAATGGAGCAATTGGAGCTCTTTTGGAAAGATGTAGAATGTATAAAGGTAGATTAAGAGGTCAGACTTGGAAAGAAAAAATTAACTACTATAAAGGTATAAAGGAACATTGTAGCTAGAAGAAACCTCTCAGCCACAGGCACTACCTTTTGAAGCTATCAGGGCAGGATGAATGGAGCAAGGTTGAATGACTCCTTCCTGCTGCTGTTGCTTATGTGGACCGGGCTCCTGAGCACATGGGTGGAGTTCTGGAGCCCAGAGGATAGCAGTGGAGACAAGGCAACTCCACCCATCCTAGAGAGATCAGGAGAGTCTGAGATTATCTAAGTTGGAAACTCATTATTACATTCCCTGGGAAAATGGAACCAGAGGGGCTCAGAGGCTCTTCAAAAGGAAAAAAGTCAACTCATTTAGGTATTGGGAGAACTAGGGTGCCTAGAGACAATTTCATGATAAGGGGCCAAATGAGGGCTGCATTCTTGGTTGTGATGTCAAGAAGTCCAGATTTGGTTGTGAAGAGAAAAAATAAAATAACCTTAAGAATGGGCTCAGGGGAGCATATTTTAAAATGGCCAATTAGAGCAGAACTCCCAGGACTTTGGGAGGAAACACAGTGACATGAATGAAGCTACCTGAGGCCAGAACCCAGTGAAGTACTTGCCGGTTGCCTTGGAGCTCCGTAGCTCGTTTGTGTCTAATACAAAATAACCTGTCCCTTTACCACGCCAGGATTCAGACATCTTCTAAAAGAAAAGTGACTGTGAAGAGAATGAGGCTGCCCTGGGGTTCAGAGTGCAGAAAAATCAAACAGGATTCAGGGTCAGATGATGACAGGAAGAGGAAGTGTCTAGAACAAAGACCTGTGTTCCAGGTTTCCCTCTGATGAACTAATGTTGCCTGCAGAGGTGACCAGAAGGGGGCACTAGAACCAGGACCAGTGTTACAGTAGCCAGGGAAAATGTGTAATTAGCCAATGTGAAGTTACAATGCTAAATTTTTTGTCTTCTTTCTCTGTAGTAGTAAAAATATATATGGGAAAACCCAGGCAGTCACTGTCTTTTCTGAGAAATTCAGAATATTGGTAAAAACTGAAGTATTCTAGTACAGTTTAGAAAACAAGTGCATATTCTAAACATTTGGTAAGATGTTCAGATTCTGCCGTGGCTGCCGGAGTGGCTTCTTTTCCAGGTAACTGGCTTAACCTGGTCCTTCTAATCTTTTTTTCTTTCTTTGTTCTTTCAAATATGTTTATTATTATTATTGATTTTAGAGAGAGGAAAAGAGAGGGAGAGAAACATTGATTTGAGAAAGAAACATCAATCAGCTGGCTCTGGCGCCCCCTACTGGAGGTGGAGTCAGAAACCTGGGCATGTGCCCAGACTGGGAATCAATCCAGCAACCTTTTGGTGCATGGGACGATGCTCAGCCAACTGAGCCACATGGGCCAGGGCCCTTCAAACCTTAAAAGTATCGGTGGGACTTGGGGGCCGGGGGCTCAGCATCTTCAGTCTCCTTCAGTATAGGGGAAAATGGAAAGTGGTGATTAGAAATATGTCTTTAGTTTCTGACTTTTAAAGTACTGAGATGCATACCGAGAGATCTGAAAGCAGGCCTTGCCTGGTGTGGATTACTTTTCTAGTTAATGGGAAGCATATTCTTGCCTGGGTATGTAGAAGGGTCTTTCCATCTTTGCCTGACTTTTGTGAAGAGTCAGGATGCATACGGAGAAACTATGGTTTGTCTGTTTTTCTTGTAGTTTTGCTTATGTTTTGCCAGGGACAAAGTAGACTTTTGAGCCCTCTAGACTCACTAATTCTATGCATTATGCAAATTTCTAATTTCCCCATATTTCAGTATTTTATTGAAGCAAAAAAAATTTTAGTACATAAATTTCATAGCACTGGAGTGGTTTGGAAGACAGTCAGTATCTAAAAAAATTTGGCTGTTTATGTGTGTACCACTCCCTCTGGCCAAGATAATAATGTTACATTTTCACATGATGCTGGATGTTGTGATCCTACAAGAGAGAAAAGTGGTTGCTGCTCTAAGGTCATGGTTGGCAAAGACAAGGCCTTTGTCCTGCCCCCAGGGCTGTAAATTCTACTCGCATACATCATCCTGGGTCTGCTCCCAGGCTTCCTGGGTATTTGTTTTTCAAACTTAGTAGCAATGATCAGTGGTGACAGATAATAATAACTTTAATGGATAATGCTTTCCCCCCCTAGTTTGAAAAAAAGGATTATAGTGTGTCTTTTCATGTGTTATTTTTTGAACGTATTTACACTTGTTTGATAGTGAAAATGATGTTAGTAAAAGCCTATTCTGTTGCCATTGCTTGAGTTTAATGCTGTGGACTTTTCAGATGGTGGTCCGTATAATGTCACTAATTTAATAGGAGATGGTATTTGTGCTGTTTATGAGTGTTATAGGAAGGTGTGTTTTTTTCTTCATTGAAAATTTAGCCATAGTAAGTACAAGGATATGAAAAAAATAGGTTTTAAGCCCATGCAATCATGAATTGAAGCTGATTTAAAAAGAAATAAAAATCATGCCTCTCTCATATAATTGTTACCTTGTTCAATGTGTTAGTTTCCTGGGGCTGCTGTAACAAATGACCACAAATGGGGTGACTTAAACCAAGTGTCAGCAGGGCTTTGCTCGGTCCCAAGGCTCTACAAGAGGATCCTTCCTGGCCTCTTCCCCCTTCTGGTGGCTCCAGGTGTTCCATGCCTTGTGGGCACAGAACTGCAGTCTTTGGTTCCATCTTCACATGGCCCTCTCTGTGTCTCTGTGTGTCCTTTCCTGTCTCTTATAAGGGGACTCTTATTTTCCTTAACACTCCCCAAGTCCAGTACCATCTCATCATGATCCTTACCTTAAGTGCATCTGCAAAGACCCATTGCCAAATAAGATCACGTCTTGGGGTTCTGGGTAGACAGGAATTTGGGGGGCACCATTCAACCTTATTACATCAAATTATAGATGTTTTCACCTGGTTAGGAAGAGCAGCTTAGTTAGATGGTATTAGGCAAGAAGCCTTGTTGATCACTATTAATTTTGTGTATTCTATTATATGTTATCACATTGTATTATAGCTTATTCACCCACCTACCTCTTGCACTAAATGGTGAGAAGGCAAAGGATTGTCTTTTTTCTTGATATAATGCACCTAACAAAAATGCTTACATATATTATATAAATATATATATCTATATATGTCCAAGCAAAAACTGAATGGAGTTGGCTAGAATGATAGAATCTTAGAGTTAATTTAGGCCCCACATCCAATCCCCACATTTATAGGTTATGAACTGCTGTGGAGACCAGCTAGATAATGTTCCAGATCAGCCGCAACCACGTTCTCTTTACTTTCCAACTCGGTATTCTTCCCAGCATATGAAGTTGTCTGTACAGTGGTACCTCAGTTTTCTAATGTGATCTGATCCAGAAGACCGTTGGAGTTCTGAAACGTTCGAAAACCGAGGGATCAGCAGTTGACAGCTAGGCCTCAGGATCTTGCCCTCAGCGGAAGCCGTGTGGCATGTTGGACTTCCGAGGTGTGTTCCAAAACCGAAGCATTCACTTCTGGGTTTATGGCATTCATAAACTAAAATGTTCATCAATGGAGACATTTGAAAACCGAGGTATCACTGTATATTAAAGGTTTAACTGTGAGTATTCACACAGTGCCACAAGAAGAATGCAGCCATCCAAACCCTGTGAACTAACCTATGTTCAGAATTCTTAACTCTCCAAGTTGAGTTTCTCTCTGTGTGTGCAATTTGAAAAGTTATATCTAACCCATAAGGATACTTTCAGGAATACCTTTGTGATTCATACAGTGCATGGAAGACCACTCAAGACAGGCAAGGACAAGGTATGACTCCAGCCACCCGTGGGAGGGTCACATGGTGAGATGGAAAAGGCTGAGTCAGGTGGTTTGGCTTTGATCTTGATGCAGCCACTGGTTAGTTGAGCAAATTGCCTCATCTCTGAACCACTCTATCAAATGAGATGAGCTATAAGCTTCCTTCCATTTCTGTTCTACCAGCTAGTATCACTGTGTGTCATTCCACATGCAGGTTTTTTTTTCTTCCCATCCCAGTGAGCTTCTGGCTAGGGGTCTCTGATATTTCTTTGTGATCATAGCAACGAGGACAGTGACTTCCTCGTGGTAGGAAACTATCAGTCAGGCACTGCTGGGGATACGGGAGGTGAGGGTATGCTGCACCGTACGTTCAAATCCAAAGACAGAGCGTCCGTACTATGTAGCCAGGGCTGCAGCCAGCACCCCAGGACACAGACAGACAGATAGATGGGTTCTGTGAGTCAGTTTCCTGCATCCTGTGGAGTCAAAAGGAAGACCTGCACACAGCAGCTGGCCTGTGAACAATGGCCACTTCCTGTGACCAGGAGACTCCAGAGGCTGCGGGCCACTTGCTGTCACACTGCCCTCTCAACTGTGGTGCTCCCGAGGCCACATTTGGAGACCATATCCCTTCAGAGCTGCCAAAAACTTTCTTCTTTTGCTTTTGAACCTTGTAAAAGAGTTTGTAAGTAAAGTAGCCCCTAACTGGCCAGAGTGAATTTAGCTTCTAGTGGAGGGGAGAAATGTTATGATCTGGTTATGGCCGCAGTAGAGTTAGAAATTCACTTGCTCTGACGCCAGCTTGAGGATATTTATTTTTGTTTCCTCATCTGAAAAATGGCAGGGCCATAGAAGTGGAACACACTTAACATTTTTATCCTGACCCTAAGGTTAGTAGCAGTCGTGACAATAGTAACGGCAGCTAGCACTTCCATGGTGCTTCCTCTGTGTCCCACACTGTTACAAGCGCTTCACATACATTCACCCCTTTATGGAGATCCAGACAGCTGTGTGCATTTCATCTAATAGTGCTTAGTGCTGATTATGGACCCGTATATATGGGTTGTCCTGTGTCAGTAAGAAAGGTTAGAGTGTGAGTAGCAAAGGAATAATGAAATCCAAGAATAGTCAGAATTAATAGCAAACAGTGCAGCTGAACCCAGAGATTTCTTTCTTGCCTTGTTGACCACATGAGCTACTCCATCTGCTGCAATGGAAAATGCTGAGAGACAGACAGACAAATGGACTTCCCCCTGCCCTGTTCTCCACGGGACTCTGTGGACAGTGACTGCTCCCCCCTGCTCCTCTCACTTTCCAAGATGATCCTGGCTGATTGCGTGGTGTGAAACAGCGCTCGAGAGGGAGGTGTCAGCGCTCGCCCAGAAAGCCGGGGATTGGGCAGTGGCTTCCTGGAGTCGCAGGGCTGGCCGCTGCCCCGCGCCCTGGCAGGGGGCGCTGGGGCGCTGGGGCGCTGGGGAGGTGGGCTGGGAGACGCTTGCCCGGCGCTGCAGGCTGCTGCGCTGCGAGCGCCGCCCGCCGTGGGACTGCTTCAGAATGTTCTGCCTGAAAGGTGAGGGGGCTCTGGGTCCGTTTGGGTGGTGAAGTTACAGTTAGAGAAACGGTCATTTAGCATCAGCGCCTAAGTCACGTGGCTAGTTCTATTAAAATCAAAGTTTTGAGGGACTTTTGTTAAGTATGAAAGTGAAAAAGTCATTGTTCTTTTTCTGTTGCAAACAGGAAGAAAGACCTCCTGCTGGGGAGATGGAATTTTCTCCTAGAAGGAAAGGCTAGTTCTCCCTTTGGATGTGTTGTGTATGTGTTTTGTCATAGACAAAAGTAGTTAAAAGTTTAGAATTAGAGGAAACTTAATAAAAGTTGGAATAGTTTACGGTTGTAGTGTAAGTCCTATTAGAGACGTTTCCGTGCGATGAGCTGCTGATGGGAAGGATCAGAAGGACTGGAAGGGGGGACAGTTCTATCGCTGGAAGCTTTATTGTGTGAAATCAGGAATGAAATTAGTTTCACAGTAGACACAGCTCTCATTCTAGCTATGTATGGATTATAGTACTCAAGTACTGTAAGGCGGTGAGTATATGAGTACATGTAGTGATTTCCTGATTATTTGGGGAGTATTTTCTCTTTTTAGGCAATTATTTTTTCTTCAACTCTGTTTTTCTTCCAACTCTTCTCATAATGTGATTAACTTAGGCATTTGAGAGTGTATTTGTCTGTGAGATTGCTGGCATGGGGGAGTGAAAATGAATTTCCTCAGGACTGGAATAGATTATTTTGTTCATTTCTTTCAGAGTATGTCATTCTGTTGATGTGAAATTCTTGACAGCTTTTCAATTTTTGGAAATAAAGCGGTCCTGGCTTGCTTTGTTGACTGCTCCTTTGTCTTCAGTCTATTAATGAGGAAAGCTCTAGTCTTAACCTTTACAGTTTTAACCCTAATTTGACATCTTAAAAATCACCCAAGTCTTTAATATTAAACTGAGTTTTGGGTATTTGTTTATACAGTTGGTACAAATTTGATAAAACTGAGAGAGTAAGAACTAAAAAGAACATCCTATTTTTCCCTCCCTACAAAGTAAATTAATTTATACTATAGAGATTATCTAGTTGTAGTAGATTTCTAAGGAGCTCATAGAGTTGAAATGAATTTGAATATTCTGAAAAATAATTTTAGATAAAATGAGTTATGAGCTCTCATGATGCTGTTTCTTAAAAAAAAGTTGTTGTCTCAAAAAAGAATGTAACTCTGAAGAGCCAGCGATCAGTTTTATTGGAGGAGAGTGCATGCTACCCTAGGGTAATTTCCACAGTGTAGTTGAAGTCATTATGATCTAATGGTAGCTTAAGGTGCAGGATTTTTAATTGAATGCAGGTGTGGAGCTGTTGCAGGGTATGACTTTTGCAGCTTCAACATATTTGTCTCCACCCATTCCCATAACAGCAATTTCACTTATTAAAGAATCTATCAATTTCATGGACTCTTAGTTTCCGTGGTAACTGAGGACATTTTAGAAAGTCAAGTGAATGGCATGTGATGACAACTGAGTGCTTTTATGCTGAAGTGTGTTTTTCAATCAGGAATCCACAATCCCCTTTAAAGCCCACTTCTGATCTGCCAGCAGTCAGGACAAACAGTTGACATTTTGCTCTCTTCCTGTGATTTATAGCCTCTTGATTTACAGTAAGGATTTTTAAGTTGCCCTTTGTGCTGCATGTGAGGCAACCCCAGGATAAAGTAATGGCAAATGAGATTTAGCACAGGAATATCAAGGGCTCTTTGTGATGCTTTGTGTTCTTACTGTGTTCATGTACCCCTCTGTTGTAGGCATTGTCAGAGGTTTTATTAATTGGCCTGTTTCTAGGGCTAGCTGAGGTCCTAAGGGCTATGGAGTCTGTGGTTATGATTTTCATGGACTTTAAAGGAAACAGAGTTGCCCTTCTCTTGGGTTAAATTGTGTTCCTGTGTATTTCTTTTAATTGTTAAAAGAAAATATGCACATCAGACAGCCTCCCACATTGATGCAGGGCTTCCTTTTGTCCATTTAGACTATTTTTTTCCAAAGTCATGTCTACTCAGCTTTTAGTTGATTTGGTGCTAGAAAAAAGATCGCATCTTCTAAGAGCGATGCCATCTTTGTCTTTCTTGTCAGTATAGTAGCTCATGTAGTTATAGTCACTCTCTACTGTTGCCATTGAAGTAGTTCACATAGGCCCTCTCCACCCAAGTTTGTTTTGTATGAGCAACCCCTGAGCTCCCCGCTCTCTGGGAGAATGTTCTCTCAAGTTCTGCCAAGGTCCCTGTGGTTAACAAAGCTGTGGTGTGTTGTCCCTTCACTGTGAAATCAATGATCCAACATGGTCTGGGAAGGTTTCTGCCTAATCAATAAGGTGGTTAACGGCAAACTACCATGCATGTATCACATATCATCCATGGATTACTTTGCTCAAAAAATTAGAATGAAATATTTTCACCACTAAAACTGCATGGAACCTAATTAAGTTTCTTTGAGACCATTCAGCATGCAAATTTCTTAACTGCAGTACACCAGTTCATCTTTATAAATATTAATTATCTCTGTAGTGCATCTCTAACTGTGAAGACTATTTTCTTCTTTTAATTGCCAATCCATCACAGACAGATATTTTGTAAAACATAAAATCATGTGCTGTGGGTATCGCCACAGTGTCAAACATCTATAAAAGTTCTTAAACATTTAATCACGTTTCCTATAGTAATCTTCTTGTAGACTGGTAAGCAAATCATTGGCCAACTGGCACGGGTTAGTGGATAAATAAATCTGTATTAGTTTCCTAGAGCTGCTGTAACAAATGACCACTAAGTGAGTAGCTTAAAACAGGAATTTCTTCTCTCACAGTTTAGAGGTTAAAGTCCAAAATCAGGTTGTTGGTGACGTCGTGCTCCCTCTGAAGTCTTTAGAGGAGGATCTTTCCTTACTGCTTCTAGTTTCTGTGGCCCCAGGTGTCTCTTGGCTTGTGACAGCACCTCTGGCTGTCTTCACTTGGCCTTCTTCCCTGTGTGTGTCCCTGTATTTCTGTGTCTGTGGTTTTCTTATGAGGATGGCAGCCATTGGATTTAGGGCCCACTCTAATCCAATATATGACCTCATTTTAATTGATTACATCTGCAAAGACTCTATTTCCAAATAAAGGCACGTTCTGAGGTTCCCGGTAGACATGGGGGGAACACCTCACTCCATTAGAATGGACCATATCTAAAATCACATTGATTGAAGGTAGCAGGGTAGGAGGTGTATTTAATGGATACCTGTAAGAGTGACTCTTCAGCGTAGCTGCTTTGATGATGTATTTGTAGCCTATGGGAATGCAAGTTTAAGACAAGTTCATATGTGTAGGTACAAAGGTTGAAAATACACTCACTATGATCAATCATGCAAAAGCAGAAAATGATGCCTTTTTATTTCCTAAAAATGATCCAGTTTTCTTCATGAACTCTTATCCTGCTGAGAAGGGAAAAAACAAAAAACAAAATTGAACTCAGTTCACTGCAGTCAACTCAGTGTGAGCCAAAAATTTAAACAGTTGCATTAGATAGCTCCGTCTGCTGGATGACTCAGTCTTTCAGAATTCTCCTATGATCCCTCTCTCCAAAGTGGAGTCTGTTGCTGAGTCTCCCCCTCATTAATAAAACAGAAGGGATGCGTGCGAAATTACATCCTTTTGAATCATTGGCTTGATCATTACATAGTTTTATAAATTGTAAAGCAGAATAGCCCTGTGTAGTTGAGTTTAAAATCATTGCTCTTCTGAAAGGATTAATGTATAAATCCTTTTGTGTTCTAAGAATACTTTTAGCATGTTTTATGAGCATCGTGGACCTTAAGGTTCTGAATTTAATATTGGATTTTGCCTGGCCAGCATTCTCTCTGGAGACTTAAACCTGGCTTTGGTGTTGGACTAGATTCTTCCCCTTTCTTAGCTCTTATGTGTCATCCAAGAGCTAGAAATCTAGTTTCATGGATTGGAAAAGTGGTGATTGTGTGGAGTTGGGTGTATCCCAGCTGCCTGCATGCTCAGCATGGTAGGGTCCTGTCTACATCCGTTTCTGCTACACAAGTTACAGATTTAGGAAAGCCTTTAGGTTGTCTAATAATAGCAGAGTTATGTTGGAGATTACAGCTCAGAACTATCTCAGGCATGTGCTCCTGCTCCCGAGAGGGCAGTTCATACTAAAAACTCAACTCTCCTTCCTCATTGTGCACCCTGGAGCAGATCACAGGCCCCTTTCCAGTTGTCTCGTGCATGTTGTGTATGTAAAGGAATTCCTTAGATTCTTTTCTTGGCAGCATTTGGAAAATAATGTCTGGAATCAGAAACAGATTTGTTATTTCTGTGCTGAAACAAGTGCATTTTTCAAGTTAGCTAGCAAGCAACCATTTGCTCTGGCAGGTTCCCCACCCCTTCCTAAATCCAGCAATAAACTGTCAAGTAAGCACTGAGCAAAGTTTATGCTATTTTGCTCTTTGATCTGAGCATCATTTTAAAAGGCTTTAACAATTAAAATGCAAGTGCCCCTGAACAGGTTGCATCTGTGTGAATCTGGACATTTTACTGTCATACATTTAGATTTTTAGGTTTTACTTAAACTAGCAGCAGCTTTAGAACCCTAATCCTGCAAGCCTTCCCTAATTCTTTTCCCCTCCTTGTCATTTAAAAATTGCATATAATTGTTAGTCAATAACCTAGAGCTACCAAGGGGAATTCACGCTCCCTCAATCTGCAATTTAAAGTAGCACTTTTAATAAACACACTGGTGATATCATGCATTTTTCAAACTGGCAGGCAAAGCCCTTGAAATTTAATAAACCAAACAAAGCTAGCCCTTTATTTCCTTTGTCTTTCTCTTGAAAACTTTGTCATGCTCTCTAGTTCCCTTTCTTCCTTCCACTACTAACCAGAATCTTGCTTTCATATATGTTGCAGTAGAAGCCGGATCGCCTTGTTGAATAGATGATTTAATGTAAACTGGGAGATGCTGTCCTTAAGGAATGAGAGAGCAGTTAACGGGCTTTGCTGCCTGAAGCGCACAGAGCTGGGGGTCTGCTTGTTTCTGGAGCATGCTCTGTGCAAGGAGTGTGCCCTGGGTAATTTTGTGGAACCGAATCAAACGACTTGAATTACCAAAAGCATTGGCAAAGGTGTCCGTTAAATTCTCCATTTTAACATATCCTGTCCCATTTTTACCTGGTATTTTTGTTTCCTTTATTTGCTGATTTTCGTGTCTTTCCTTTTTAGTTTTTTCTTTCCTTCTCTTATGCTCTGATTGCCCATTGGGGGAGCTGTATTATACCTAAGCCGGATTGAACTCCCTCTAGTTACGAAGGTGTGATCAGCAGTCTGCACACGCGTTAGTGGAGGTGGTAGTTAATAGACGAAGGCAGATGGATCAGTGTGATAAAGGCAGTTTACCACTCGGGATATCACGTCACCACCGTCAGCCAGGCACAAAGGTATGCCCGGGTATGTATTTTTCTGTTGTAAATATCAGAAGAAAATGCTGCCAGAAACAACCTGAAGGGCTTGAAGCAATTAATAGCTTTTGCATGATTAAACAGCTTGGCAAGATTTTGTACTGGAGACTCCAGGTGGGAAGATGGATATTTTTAAATTGAAAAAAAGAAGTCAATTATTTCATAAAATCATACATAGCACTTAAATTTGAAATCGGAAGGTCTTCATTTGACAGGCAGTATAACGACAAACTGTTTGGTCTAACGTTAACAGTATTCATCCTTCGTCTGCTGACTGCATGGCATTTATCAGGTTTTGTTCATTTAGATTGGGTATAGAATTTTTATTGTTATTGTCAAAACGTGGCTAATACTGACAGCCATTGAGACAGATAGCCATGCTGACCTGAACTTGGGTTTAATTTGGGGGGGTACATGATAAGAGGAATGTGAGCACTTGTGGCCACTCTCTCTTTGGAATGTCTTCTTATAACAGAAGGTATAAATAGCATCAAGTGAGCTGTAGGAACTGTGGGATGAAATGTAATTTATACGTGAATTTCTATTTAAATGGAGAATGGTTTTCAAAGATCAGGTTCTATATGATATGTTTGTTCTTGAGAAATTTTGCAAGACAGCATTTGAAAACAAATGAGAAAAACCTCTATTTTGATGACCAGAAGGGGACACCCCTGTGGTTTATTGTTCCATTTCCCTGAGTGAAACTGTGAGAGGTTTGCTGTCACTGAAACTTTTAGAATGAAAGTTGGGACAGGTGCCACTGCTCTCCTGAGGGAGCTGATGTTTGGAGGAGGAGTGAGGGAAGGTGGACTGTGCCCTTGGAGGGGTGTGCTTAGGACAGGGAGGCAGTGGGCATCCAGATGGTTTAGGGCAGCCCCAGGGGAGAGGCAGGAGTCCAGGAGATGCCAGAGTTGCCACAGGATCCGCTGGGGAAACTGATTTGCACCAGAAGTTGAGTAGTGACCTTTCTGTGTTCAAACCAAAAAAGTTCCTTAGCAAATGAAAAGGGGCCTCAGGAAATGCTTTGAGAGGTGACATGGCCAAAGGAAAGGTAGAGTGTGGAAGCCAGCAGCGCCCGTGGTAGCCATCTCTCCTTGCTTAGCTGGCTCCTACAGATTGGGGGTTTTGCCTTATATCGACCCTTTCCTAGTTTCAAGGAGACAAAGGAAGCTCTAGTTCCTTCTTTTTTCCTGGAAAAGTGTTGCTGTAAGAGAATACCCATTTTTATGTAAAAAAGTGCCAATGTTATCCTTAAAGTGGCTAATTTATATATCTAGTAGAGTCACCCAAAATTTGTTGATATTCCAGAATAGTTCTGACTAAAATGTTTTGGTAGCATTTTGTGTTATGAGTGTTTTTTCCCAGATGTTGGCGAGTACCTACCAGGTGCCAGGCCCAGCGCCCACCCCAGGAAAGCCTCCCTTTGCTGCTGCTCCTGCACTTCTCCCAGGCCCGGGGTTCTTCTGCACCGACCCCTGCTGCTTTTCTAGCCACTTGTGCCCACTTCTGGGAGGTCCTCTTTCCCCAAGATTAACTTTGAGAACAAAGCAAAGCCAAAGACTTTTTAAATGGTTTCCCTACTAATCATGACGCCATTAACAAAAATAATGGACAGGTTAGTGAAGACGATTTAGTAAGTCCCAACTCTGTCCATTAATATAAGCTTGAGTGAAGATGTCCTTAGCTGTGAGAAGAGAATCTTCCTGGTGAAATACTGAGTATTGAATAGCAACTTACATAAGGTGCTGCGGATTTCCTCAAAAGTATTAGTCATGCTGTTTATTTATGTTTAAAATTTGATTTTTCAGTTACAGTTGACCTTCAGTATTATTTTGTCTTAGTTTCAGGTGTACAGCATAGTGGTTAGACAAACATATACTTTACAAAGTGTTCCCTCTGATATTCCCAGTGCCACCCAGTCCCATACATAGTTATCACAATATTATTGACAGTATTCCCTATGCTGTACTTTGCATCCCTTTGACTGTTTTGTAACTACCAATCTGTGCTTCTCAATCCCTTCACCTTTTTCACCCATCCCCCTGTTCCCTCGCCCCTCTGGCAACTATCCATCTGTTCTCTGCATCTATGAGTCTGTTTCTATTTTATAGTAATGCTATTTAAATTTAACATCTCTAGTGCTGCATAAAGTTACTGATTAGACTTACCTTGGGCTTGTGAAAGTCAAGACTAATTTGTACCATAATTTGCAAATATGGTGTAATTATATAGTGAGAAAAGTAAAGCTCTGTTTGTTCTGTGTTTTTTTTAATCCTCACTTGAGGATATTTTTTCCATTCCTTTTCAGAGAGTGGGAGAGAAAAAGAGAGAGAGAGACATCGATATGAGAGACACATATTAATTGGTTGCCTCGTGCCCACGCCCTGACCAGGGCAGAGAATTGAGCCTGCAACTGAGGTATGTGCCCTTGGCCGGAATCGAACCCCGGGACCCTTCAGCCTGAGGGCAAACACACTAACCACTGAGCAAAACTCTCCAGGGCTAGACTTCTGTTTTTCCATCGCAGCATATTTATACCAACTTCTGTAAAGTTTTCTGGAATCACGGTCGTATGTCTGTACCCAGATGAATACAAAGTGCTGTAAGTCACACAGACTGGCAAATGAGTGTTGTAGCAACACAAATAGTTTGAAAGCTGTGGCAGGCAGTGCGAGGGTCCTGGTGCTGTTCTAACGGAACAGTGGAAGTGTTTGCTGCACAGCAGTTGGGACAAAACCTTTCCTTTTTGGAAATGTTTCCTGGCAGAACAAGTGCTTGATAAAAATTTAAAACAAGATTTGGACCTCTCATATGGTGCCTTTTATGAAATTGTTTTATTTTCACAAAATCTCTCCCTATCTAGATAGGAGGAGTGGACGGATGGGTAGTGTTATCCTTCCATAGGTGGGAAAGGCCTTATTTGAGGTTGATTGCTGAGGAATTGGTGCTGAGCTCTCCCTAATCGCTGGGGTGTTTCTCTTCTTGGTATATTTCTTCTATCAGTAATTGGCAGCCTGCTTTTCACCTCAGAGAGCTGGCTGGTGAGCAGAAGTGTTGTCCAGCTGAATTGTCGGTAAATTACAATGGAAGTTTAAAAAAGTAGCCCTACTCAAATGATGACATTGTCTGCCCGTCTCTCCACAAATGCAGAGTCCATACACGCTGGCAGGACTTGAGTGCAGATGAGTGAAGTTTTGATGGCCGTAAGCATGGTTTAGATATAAAACATTAGTTTGCTATTTGCCTTCATTCTAGGTTTAGGTTTACAAGACTCCTTCTATAGAGACCCCTTCTTTTTAGTCACCCATGGAGAACGTCTAAAGCTTAACCGTCTGGTGCCTTTTTTGCTTCCCATAGAAAGTTAATGTTGGTATGGCAAATATTCTGAATTTTTATTGTATGCTTTTTTGCTTATGATAACAAACTTGGCTGAGAATGAGTTTGTCTTAGGTGCTCCCAGGCCCTCACTTACCATCAGGAAATTGATGAATAGATCCTTTGTTGGTGTTATCTGCAAAAGATAACGTATCTGTGAACTGAGGGGAAAACCGGATCCCCTGCAATAGATGAGAGTCCCTGGCCAGGTGACACACCGAAGGGTTCTCCTAGACTGCCACCTTGGACTGTGTTTGACTAGATTTTCTTTCTCATTTCCCTTTCCCTCACTCATTTCACCTTGGAGGGTGACCTTCATGCCCTGTGGCTGAGGAGCAGCTACCTGTCTGTCTCCCGCCCTGGGCGATGTCTAAAGTGAGGTCAGACTGCGTGGATATGCTGTAGAGAAAGGAGAGGGAGCCGGCGCCTCTCTGCCGAAGGGGTGCTTCCCGCACCGCACAATGAGAGTGCTCGCTCACGCTAAGAGAATTCTCTGGTCAGTGTCAGGAGTCCTTCCCTGATTCTAATATTTGTGATATATTGATAACTCCTGAATTTCTGTCCCCAGCCAAGACCTCTCCCCTAAACTTTAAATATGAGTATCCACCCCTAAACTTTAAATATGAGTATCCAGCTGCCTTCTCTACATTTCCAACTGCATATCTAGTAGACTTTATGAACATATAAAAACTCCTGCCCCCCCACCCCCACCCCGCCACCTTTGCCCCCACATCCAGTTGACTGCAGGCTTCCTCATTTCAGTAGGTGGCAAACCCTTCTTTTCAGTTGCTTGGACCAAAAACTTTGAAGTCATATGACTCCTTTTTCTCTTGTACCCTACTTTCGATGTGTTAGAAAACTCTGTCGACTATTTTTAAATCTTTTCCAGGATCTGACTCCCTCTCACCACCCCACTGCCACCTACCTGCATGGGTCTTACCTGGACTACGATCATAGCTCACCTGTACAGCCTGTTTTCAACCCCGCAGCCAGAGTGAACCTTTATAGACATAAGTGAGATTGTGCCAATCCTTTGCTCAAAACTCCATTTCACTCAGTAAAAGCTCAAGACTTGGCAATTTCTCTTGTATTTGGGGGTGTCAATCACAGGTCAAAAATTAAACCATAGAGGAGAGGAATTATTTTTTATACCACGGAACTTGCAGCTGTGTCAAATTCTTTAGTCTGGCAGAAAAGCAAAAGACTTCCCTGTGAAACTCCAGCCCCGGGTGAGTTGTGTTCCCCTCCAGAGTGCATAGTACATGAGGCCTTTATCGTTATCTTTCCTGTGATGGGAATGAAGACCGTTCCACCCTATCTCATTTTGTCATTAAAGGTAGTAATCTGTGCTAAGGCAGATACTGTGCTATACCTTTCATCTTCATTAAATAAGTTCGATAAGAGTTTCTGTTGGAATTTTAGGGGATTGATTCCCATGACTTTTATGATAGTAAGGACCAAACAGTAGGGAGCCTGTTCAAATTAGAAAGCTATCTTACATGTTTAATAAGCAGCTCAGCTTTTTTTTTTTTTTAACTATATCTTTATTGATTTCAGAAAGGGGAAGGGAGAGGGAAAGAGAGAGAGAGATAGAAACATCAGTGATGGGAGAGTCATTGATTGGCTGCCTCCTGCACGCCCCCTGCTGGGGATCGAGCCCATAACCCGGGCATGTGCCCCTGACCTGGAATCAAACCGAGATCTCCTGGATCCTAGGTTGATGCTCAACTACTGAGCCACGCCTGGCCGGGCAGCAGCTCAGCTTTTATTCTTATGTGTATATTTGTTTTGCTGAGCTTTGATATGTTATAAGGAATAGCAGACAATCCTCCCATAAGTGCAGGATATTTTACTCTTTCATAGAATGCAGTCATTTCCTTTCCTGTCGTCAACACCGATGGCAGGATCTTACCCCTCCACCCCATTGAGTGGGACTTGCTTGTTCTCCATGTACCTCCTATTGTGTGTGGGAGTGATAGGTTCTGCTAGACTCTAAGCTCCTTGAGGGCGTAGCCCAATAACGCCACCAAGAAGGAATTCCAGTCAATATTTATGGATCAAAGGAATGAAAAGTAATATTTAACCTAGTTCAGGTGAAAAGGACTTGAGCTATCAGTCTCCAGGAAAATAAAGGGACTTTTTTGAGGATAGCTTAAAATATAAAAGTGGATTTCTCTACTTTCAGTGGGACTGAAAATGTGCAGGCAATTAGCAGAGCAAGAGAGATTTTTAACTTTTGGAGTTTTATTTTTTTGTAGCAACCAATAGAAGAATCTACTGCAAAGACTTCAGTCATGAATGGCTTGTGAGAGGTGAAAGCTTATCATAAAGGAGGAGGAAGGTTAATGTGTTTCTAGAAATTCAGTCATTCAGAACAAATGAGTCTAGGCTTTGTGGTGCTGCGGGGGGGGGGGGGGTACATTTCTCAGGTACCTTCTTGGTCTTTGAAGTGGCAGGTCACCATCAGGGAAATGGCCAGGTCCTGTTGGTTCCTCTCAAGCACCCATCTGAAGTGGTTTTATTTCTCTTGACTAAAGGACTGAGAATCTGCTCACCAAGAAGAAACAGACTCTTTATCTATGCACTTTCTTCCCTCTTGGGTTTTCAATTAAACCCCCCCCCCCCCCGCCCCAATGCATAGTCTGGTGAATGGACAATTAAGCATAGACAAAAAAAGAAAAGTGGTAAAATTATCTTTAGAAATATGGGGTTATTTTCTCTTGGCAAACCATTATGTAAACGTTCAAGTTTTTTTATTTCTATAGAAATTTTATTTCACTTGGTCTTCTCATCCCTGGTTTGAAATTTTTAGATCCACTAGATTATTTTCTCGGGTTCCTCTGTATGCATTTCATCCTACTTCCATTGCAACTCTTGTTCCCCATTTTCTCTTTAAATATGCTTTCGATTTGGTCGTTCTGTGTTTCTGTCCGTATTGGATACTGTGAGAACAAGCTGGTTATTATTCAGGACCTTATGTCGGAGCATACCCATAGGTTGTTTATTAATATCCCCCGAACGATGAGTGCTTAGCTGCATTGGGGAGTGAATCCTCTCTCCTTTATCTCTGTGAACTGTTCCAGTTATAAAGTTATGGGCACTTTGACCGATAGGTTGTCTTTTCAACTCAAAAAATGCAAATGATGGGCCCATCATTTAATGACCAGTGGAGGTCTTATTAAAATGCACATTCAGGATGATGAGCCTGAAATCTTCATGATGTGGTTTAACTGTGAGTAAACTCTGCACGAGAAGTAGAAAGGCCCTTTACCTGGGAGTCAGAGGGAGTTTCTGATCTGGGGTCTATCACTTACTAAGTCTGAAGAAGCCCCTAAACCTCTCTGAGCCATTTTCCTCATTTAAATACCAGTGACCTCCCTGCCTACTAGATGCAGTGATGTTGTGGGAATAAACTGAGATGAGGTGTCCCGAATGTAGCAGCAGGCTGGCAGTCCTCTTTGCCCCCCTCCTCTCCTCTTCTCCTCCACCTCCTGTCAGTCCACCTCTTCTGCATGTTCTGGAACCCATCTTCCCTCTTTATCCCCTGGGCCAGCACTGCCTAATGTGGTAACGATTAGCATCTCGTGCTTTTATTGGTTTATCTGCCTCCTAACTCCCTGATTGTAGGCTAATTGCTCTCTGATTCCTTCTCCAAACTCTATCCAGAGTGTGAACAACGGACAGACCTCCTCCTGTTTCTTCTCCGGTTGGCACTCTTCATTCCCCACCTTCCCATTTCCTTTCATGAAAGACTATTTCCCCATTTCCCTCATCAGCCTCAGCTCTCACCAGCTTCTTCCCCCTTCCATAATCACTTTTGTTTGTCTTTCTTTGCATAGATGAATATCTGTTTCTCCCGTTTCTTCTCCCTAACATTTAGATTTGACCCACAGGACTCAGTTCAGATGTTCCCTCCTCTTGGAAGCCCTCCACAACAAGCATTTCAAAGCTGGTTTTGAACCCTCCTCTGTGCCCCCTCTCACTCTGTCACACAGCTGTCTTGTGCTATGCAGTAAAGATAAAGCTAGGGAATGTATATTCTTAATTATCATGCCAAGAATCACATAAATGTTGGTTGAATTTTTCATTAATATTTCAGAAAATATGAGGGCAAATTAAGGTGTGTCATCCAGTTTAGTATTGGAGGCAAAATAAAAAGTATTACCCTGCCCTTGTATAAAGTTATAAACTTACACCTGGGGATGCTTTGGCTCATGCCAGCTATTCTCGCTAAATAATTTCTAAGCAGTCGAAATGCACAAAGAATTTCAACTAAGATTATTTGTCTTGGAAGAAATAACTATGCTAAGAAATCCTATACTTATTCAGATTTTACCTGGAAGAACTGTGTTTGGGATGCAGTACCACAATATTCTGTAGGAGTAAATGACCTGGAGGTTGTCAGCAAAAGCCATGTATTCAGGGCTGGGGCTGTAGTATTTATTACTTAGAATGGTGATTTCAAATGAAAAATATTAGTCCATTCAAGAAGAGCACAGGTAAACAATGATTAATCCATCATTGATTACCAAGGTAAAATGGTCTTTTTGAGGAATTTTGTTCTTTTAAAGGCATAATGGTCTTTTCTGGAATTGAGGAATTCAAATAATGGAAAACGCTCCCAACTGTGATAGTCAAAATTTTGGCTTCCGTGACTTTCAGCCCCCAGTGCCCTCCCTTTGAATGTGTTACACTGTATGGCAAAAGGACTTTGCAGATGTAATTAAAGTTACTACTCAGGGACTTTAATAGTGGCATTAGCCTGGATTATCCAGGTGGGTTTAATGTAATTACACAAGCTTGTAAGAGCTGAGCTTTCTCCTAGCTGATTGTGAAGGGAAGTTGGGAGAATCTAAGTGTGAGAAGGATTCATTGCTGGCTTGAGGATGGAGGGAGCTACTAGGAAACAGAAGGAACTGAATTCTGCCAAAAACCTGAATAAACTTGGAAGCAAATTTTCCTTCACAACTTCCAGATACGAGCCCAGGCCAGCCAACACCTTGATTGAGGCCTGTGAGACCCTAAGCAGAAAACCCAGCCAAGGCTGCTGGCCTTCGCGCCTACACAACTGTGAGATGATAAATGGGTTTTATTTAAAGATGCTAAATTCATGGTAATTTGTTACAATAGCAGTAGAAAACTGCTGCACCAACACAGCAAAACAAAAAATGGGATTGGGATATAGGAATCTTTGAGTTTGGGAACCTTTCTTTTAGGAAGACTTGATTTCCAGCGGACCTTGGTATTGAATGCACTATTTCTGACAAACACTAAAATTGAATGCCCTTTCCGACAGCTGTAAGGGGTCTTTATTTCTGGCTGATCCATGATCTTTCCCTGACCCCTGGAACATCATAGTTGACCCAAGGCCTGCCTTTGAATATGTCTCAGACTTCTAAGGGCTCCAGTGGAAAAATCAGCCAAGGGATCTTACATTATTATATGCTGACTTTGTGCAGGAAGGGTTAACAATAATAAATTGGAGAAATGAAGATTGTTTGGGGTAGTAGAATATCAAAGGCTCATCCTCGTTTTTTCCAAGTGTTGTGTAAAAATAGGACATTTGAGATGCTGACTTCTTTTTAGCACTGTTTTTCTAATGCTGCCTTTATGAAAGTCATTCTCTTTGTCAAAGGCCCCATCAAGACCCTAGTGCCGGAAATGCACAAATTTTTTGTTAATGAAAAGAGAGGACTTGCTTTTGACTTCGTTTAAAAAGTACTGCACTCTCATATTGCAACTCTAAAAGCCATTCATTTTAGTTGTGATGTATAGGACAAGCAAAGACTTGAGCCTGGGCCATGCTTTGCCAACGTGGTGAATTTGTCCATATTAAATATTAAAACAGTTAGTTGCCTTAGTATCAAAATAGAGAACAATTGTGTCTGCATAGGATGATTGATAAAAGCAGAGTCAGAAATTAACAGAGTTGATAACCTACTTAATCACTTACTTTTGTGGAAACTGACTATTGCCTTCATCTTTTAGAGGAAAAATCACAAATTATACATCATTTCTTCTCAAAACACAAAATAACAAGCTCATAGATAACTCTTTGAATGACTAGTCAAAGAATGAAAATTAGAAAAACAGGCTACTGACTTGATGTACCACCCCTGCCATCAAAGTTTAAAAACTTGATACTGTTTTTTGTTGCTTGCTTTGGTTATTTTATATGTGTAATGAATTTGAGATATAATCCTTACTTTGGAAATTACAGTTTTATTTGATCCACTGCACACACATTTTATTCAGATATTGTCTACATTTTCTTGCTTTTCTTAGCCAGTCTCTTTTCTTTGTCTCAGCATATTTATTTTTCCAAAAGAAACATTTACTTGGGATGAGCAAACCTACTGTACAGTGGTGTTTGCAAACCAGGCTGGCTATTAAATTGTCGCTGTCCCTTTCCTTTCTTCCTGGATCCTAGCACCTGGCACAGTTGTTAATTCAGACCTGCTTTGCTGCTGTTGTTTTTTCCCCTTCTAAATGTGTTTTCATATCTTCCTTCTGAATGGAAACTGACTCTTTTTCTACATTTTACTACTCTTCTTTACTTCTCTATTATTCCAATTCACCACTTAAGAATATATTTTTTGAAGTAATACAACAAAAAAAATCTTGATATTTTAGGCTTGTCATATAATCATCTGATGTTGCCTTTATAAATATTTAAATATAAATACAAAATTATGTTTACTTAAAAGCCTTATAGCCCGGCTGGATGGCTCAGTTGGTTAAGTGTTGAACCGTACACCAGAAAGGTTGCAGGTTCAATTCCTGGTCTGGGCACGTAACTAGGTTATGGATTCCATCACCGGGCAGGGCGCGTGCAGGAGGCGACTGATCAGTGGTTTTCTCACACGTCGATCTTCCTCCCTCCCTCCCTCCCTCCCTCCCTCCCTCCCTCCCTCCCTCCCTCCCAAAAATTAATGAAAATATCCTCAGGTGAGGATTAAAAACCAAAAAGCCTTATAATTATGCCAAATAACTTTCTTTCTCTTCATAATCTTCTCATCAGAGTCATATATATATACACACACACACACACACACACACACACTATTTATCAGTTACCAGTGATTTGCAAAATATGAATTGGAAAATGGCCCATGTACCTCAGAGGAGAAATAGAAATAAATAAAAAGGAAGGTTTGGCTTCCAGTTCACAGGCTCTTGTGTGGGGCTTTCAAATCGCTGAAGACTTTGGCCCTGCCAGTGGAACTCTGTGACAATGGGCAAGTCACTTACCTTCCCTGGGTCTCAGCTCTTTCATGTCGAAAACGCCTAACGCACAAGATTCTTGTGAACTTTCAATGGGATAATGCACGCAGAACTTGACTGGAACCTGGCTAGACCTGGTAACTATTAAGTGCCCATTTTCTTTCTGTCATTTGTGTGTTAAATGCCCCATAGGTTCTCCACGTCGCACTGGCACTCGTCGTACTGCAGCGCCAGAGCCTCTTTTCACTTTGGGTTTTCAGTTTCCTCAGCGGATGGGTCAGGTTGTAGTAAGTGGCCACTTCTTCCTACCATTCATATGTAAACGCTGTCAGCCAGGGTCTGGGCACTGCTAATCCCCCGTCACTCTCATTTGCCCTGTATCCTTCACGGATGTAAGTGAGGGGATTTGTTTTCATGGTGCCACAAGCCTGATAAGCCTTATTACTCTTTTGTCACTTCAGATTAAGATTTAAATAAGAAAAGAAACTTTTTTTTTTTTTTTTTGCACGTTTGCCTTTTCTGTTTCAGCCCCCCAGACTGCTGTTGGTGTGCAAAGTCAGAGTGGCCATTTAACTGTCTGTATGGTTTTTGGTGTTCCATAATTTTTTTTTTCTGTGCTTAATTTTAATTTCCAAGATATTTGTTTACAAAAGAAATCCTTATCTGTGCAAAATTCAGTGCAGCCTCACAGCGCTGGTTTGACCTCAGATGTCAGTAGGATCAAGAGGAGATGAAGAGAGATGACATGATTTGTGTGCTGCTTATACAGCTGGCTCAATTGACTTTCTTGTTTAAACACTGCAAAGCAAAGACAAGCTAATGTTAGACACATGACAGGATGTATTACCTTTTTAAAACATATGAAAGTGCAAAGAAGCAAGGATAGATTCTGGAAAAATTTCAGAAATGTACCAAACAGGACAAATATTTTCTGAATGCTATCAAGATGGGTTTTATTCAACTTAAGACCATGTGTCAGGTTATTTTAAACTTTATTAATAGGTATTACAACTAAAATAAAAGAAGGTAAAGAGGATATTTAAATACAAAAGCAGACTCTTATAGAAAGTTAAATTTCAAAACTGATGGTATGTACCCAAAACTGCATGCAGAAGAAAATTAGTAAATTTACACATTTTTATTTTTGAACTTTCCCATTTCAGTCTTGTATCACTTTCTCTCACTCTCTTTTTTAAATTGATTTTTAGAGAGAGAGGAAGGGAGAAGGAGAGAGAGAGAAACATGGATGTGAGAGCAACACACTGATCAGATGCCCCCTGCATGCCTCCACAGGCGATCTAGCCCATGACCTGGACATGTGCCCTGACGGGAATCAAACTGGCAACCCCTCAGTGCCTGGGATGACACCCAACCAACTGAGCCACACCAGCCAGGGCCACATTTTTATTTTTAAACAAGAAAGAAAGAATAAAAATCAAGCTCTTCACTCAAGAAAAGTATAAGGACCATAGATATTGAAAAACATAATAAAAATAGGAAAACTGTAAACCCACTGGAATATGTCTCATATACTACAGGTATTCTGGGTAAAAGAAGAGAGGCAGAGAAGTGGCATATATAAAAAGAAAGAAAACTGGGGGGCTGTCTATGACAAAATATGGTGTTTTAACATCACAACTTGGTAACCCAAGAGAACATTTAAAGTTTTATTTTTAATCTTGGGATCATTTTGGCCAAATATTTTTAAATCATTTTTTTCTTCTAAAAGACTCCCTTATCAAATCCCAAAGTGTGTCTCCAACACTTAGATCCCCTGCATTCACTCATGTAGCAGCCCAGCTAACCTCATTTTTTTTTTTTTCATCTGAATTACAGCTGTGGTTTTGTATCTCCTGGCTTTGGGTGCATTAAACAGTGAGCGTATAGGACTGAATTCTTGCTGTTTCTGACAGACAGAAGCATTCTGTCTTTTATCTCTCTGTATCACATAATTCTGTACCCAAAATAGAATTTCGAGCTCAACTAGCGCAAGCCTATCATTACAAATGTGAAAAAACCAAGACCCAGAGACATTAAAGCTCCAGGGCTCACATAGCAAGGTAAGGACTAGAAATTGTAATCTTTGGCCAACAGCTCTCTGTCTCTACCTTAGTCTGCAGCCAGCCCAGTTACTATACTCACCAATCCTTTCAAGACCCTTTCGATCAATTTTCTCTTTATCTTTTATTCCACAAAGATTTGGCAGGCAGGACTTCCATCTTTCAGATGATTTTCCGAGACAAAAACTAACTTTTTAGTTTAGTTCTTATATTTAAGAATGACCCAGTGATCATTTTTATGATATCCTTCAGTATTTTAAAATTCTGTTTTTACTTGAAAGCCCATTTGCTGTGGAAGAAAATCTTTAAATCACTCTACTAGTCCTTTCTTTTCGGAAAACTTTTGACAGTATCTACTAAAGCGAAATATATGCGTGCCCTGTGAACCCGCAAATTCCCCTACTAGGAGTCTGCCCAACATACAGGCATAAATCTGTTCACCAAATGGCATGTATGAGAATGTTCAATCTGCACTATTCAGAAAACCTCCAAATTAGGAAAGCAACAAATGTCCATTAGTAATACAGCGGATAAGTAATTCTATTACCATACAGCCGTAGGAATAAACAAGCTCCTGCTGCGTGCACTCACATAGATGACCCTCACAAACATAATGTTGAGTGAAATAAACCCAAGACAGAAGAGTAGGAGCCCAATCATAAAATTCAAAAGCAGACAAAACTAATCTCTGGTGATCATCAGGGTAGTGGTTACCTTTGGGGATAGGGCATGTGGGGAGTACTGGAAGCTGGTAACCATCTGTATCTTGATCTGGATGCTGGTCACATGGGCGTTAACTCTGTGGTATTTCATTGAGCCGCACACATAATCTGTGCACTTTTCTGTACCCAATAAAATGTGTACTTAAAATCCAGGCTTAATTTTAGCTTTCAGCATTCTTGCTTTGTATGAGTATATATGGGGCTCAGCTCTCTGCTGCTAAGCTAAGTGCTCAGTCTGCCATAGGTATTCCCCCAAGTCCTATAGAATGGCAAGTAGTTAGGAAGGAGCCTCCAGCATCCTAGACCTGGTTTGAATTCACGCCCTACCACTTGGCAAGGCTTATGTAACCTCTGAAAATTACTTAGCTTCTTACCGAGTCTGCATTTCCTCAACTTGAAAAATGGGCATAATAACATCTCGGTCACCTCAGGGCTGTGATGTGAGTTAAATGAGATAGTGGACATGAAATGCTCAGTTCACAGTGAACAATATTAACTTCTAGCTGTGACTTTTGTTTTGTTTCCCTGAAGACGATTCTCTGCTTATAAAATACACAGCAGTCTTGCCATTTGGCACCAGGCTGGACCTACAGCAAAGACACAGGTTTGGGTTTCCCTTTTTAAATCCTCAGAGAAGTTTTCATTCTCAGTGACTCATCTGTTCCAGGATTTCATATTCATGATGTTTCCATATCAGTAAACCAACCAAGAGTTCCCCTGTCTCAGTCCCATTGTCATCTCTTCCTGGAGCTATTTGCTCCAGCCTTTTCTTCTTAAAATATTCTCTTGAATCTGTTGCCTCTCCCATCCCCCCTCGCCTCAGTTAGTATTTCTTCATAAATACAAAAAAATGCTGGGTGAGCTGCAAGACTTTGGGCCTGACTTCCCGTAATGTCCTTGGTGAGCCCAAATGAGTGATTCTTCTCAGGAATGTTCTGGAACCTGAACCCAGCCATTGTTAGTTGATGGGAAAATGATGATTGAAAGGTTGTACAGAAAGATTCTGAAAGGGTGAAGATGGGGGTCGGGGGTGCTTTTTCTAATTAATGAAACATCAGTTTAGGAAACAATGCCCAGCCTTTCTGCCTGAAGATTATTGCTATTCATTAACCCAGATTGTTGAATCTTGTTTTGTAATGTGAATCTAAAAGAGGTTTTTCAGTGGCCCGTGCTCTCAGAAACAAATTAGAAGAGCTGGAAGAGAAACAATCCAAAAGTGTTTTGAAAAAGAAAGCTATAATGACCTATTTCAGTTTTCAAAATTATTTTCTTGACTCCACCTGTCCTTCAGTGTCCATCCATTTTTCTGTTTAGCCTCAAGGCAAAACTTACTCGTCAAGCAGGCGGCCTCCGCCTGGTGCCCCAGCTCGCCCTTCTCTTCACTTTTCGTCTCCCTGAATCTGCGTTTCTGACCCTCCGCTGTGCTGGGCCTTCTCCTTGGGGGTGCCAAGGGCTTCTGTCTTTGCCTCACCTAATTTACTAGCATGTTCTGTGGAGTTGACTGCCACTCCCCAGCCCCACCCTCACGTAGTTTCCTCTCTCGGATTTCAAGACACCGCGTCATGGGCCACTTCTGGGCTCCCTCAATGGCTCTTCCTCTTTCTGACCCAGAGCCTTACCGGTCAGCCCTCTGCTCTTAGCCTGCCCTCTTTCCCTAGATGCTCTCATTCAGTGGTTTTAAGCACCTTCAGTGTGCTCATTTCCAAGTTGTATTTAATCTCCAGCTCTGGCCTCTCTTCTGAGCTTCAGACTCACATGCAGCTACCCATGTGAGGTTTCACTTCCATGCCTAACAGAAAGGCTGCGAGTGACGCACCTTGATTCCTTTCCCCTCCAACCATTCCTCCTCCAGGGTTCCCCATCTCAATAAGCATCACCAGGCACCTTAAGCAAAAAGCTGGAGTTATCTTCTCTTCCTACCTTTCTGTTCTGTCTCCAGAATATACCTTGAATCTACCCATTTCTCTTTTTCAACACTAGTTCAAGCCCCCGTCATTTTATGCCAAAGTCACGACAGTAGCTTCCTACTTCTACCAGCCCATACACAATCTGTTTACACAGCGGTCAAGAGATCTGGTTGAAGCTCATGTGTTCCCTGCAGAAAGTTGAACTCATGGTGAGTTGGTTCAGAAAGTTGAATGAATGCTATCTGGATCCTAAAATGAAGGGAATAGGAAATAAGCCAGTGTAAGTATTCTGGATCTTTCTCCAGCTCTGCTGCTAGAAACTCCTTGCTGTGTGTGGAGGTATGTCCTTTTCTGAAGTATGAGGAAATACTAGCACCAGACACAACCTACAGACACTGTGCTTTGTTTTAAAAATTGTTTACAAAGTTTTCCCTGCTCCCCTGCTGATCTTCTGATAGGGTCTATGTATCATGGACAATAGAAAAAATATCTTGTATAAATGTCATGTTAACCTTGCAAATTAAATTATTTATGTAGTGAGATGGCAGCAAATTATTTTCTTCACCCAAGAAGATAGCATTCTGATTTTTAAAAAACTGGCTAGGAAGGAACATTAATATTTCATGCTTTATTATGATAGCTGGATGTTTATGAAGAAATAAATATTTCCAAGTAATGAGATTCCATTTGATTGCTATTTGTTTCTTGATAAAACTTTTTTAAGGTCTTTACTTTATCAAAAAAATTGGATGGCAGAATAAAATTTTTTTGAAGATTCGCTTTCTATTATTACCACAAATTATACTTTGAAAAAATACTTTGAAGATGTTAATATATGCATGGTAACGCATTTTTCTCTGCCTCATTCAAAGAAGGTTTGTTTGTACAGTTGTGCTTACCTGTGTTTGTGTAAGTTGTGCTTATCTATGGAGTGCCTCATTCTTCAGTGGCATTTTAGAGTGTTTAAGTTGGAGTTCCTGTGTCATTGCTTAGATTATTTACTGTTTCTCCATGAGAACATATTATATAGTGGGGAATTAAGGCCAAACATAAACTTTTCTCCCCTCCCCCCAAGTTTTAATTACATAGAATAATTGGAAAAGTAAGTTTATTGAATTTACTCTTTTAATTTATAAAGTCAGATTGGAGTATTCTGGTTTTCTTTTTTTTAAATTAAATTTATTGAGGTGAAAATGGTTGATACAAGCATATAGGTTTCAGATGTGGGTTTCGTATTCTGGTTTCCTGAGAGAATCATCCTTGTGAATGCCATTATTTTTCTTACATAATGTGAATTTGAGCATGCCTTTATAAAAAACCTCAAGAAGGGGAGTCCATGGAAAGAAACCACTCCTGCACTGTGTTGAGTTGATACTCTTAGTAGGTGACAGGCTGAGTATTATTTGGTGAGTTCTTTTGTTTAAACTGTTTCTTTTCTTCCTGTAATTCACCCCTCTAATAAAAATATTAATTGCATGCTTACTGTGTATCAGATCTGGTGCTTATAGCACCTAGACCCTGTGGATCCAGTGAGCCAAGGTCTCTGTGATCCAGATTGTGTTTCTAGGGGGAGGTATAGCCACCAAACAAGTAACTACACAAACACAGTGCTATCTATGAAAGAAAAGTACAGGTCTCGATGACAGTAATAGAAGGTATAAGCAGAGTCAGAGGGTCAGGAACGGTTTGCTTGCCTGAAGAAATGGCAATTAATTTGAGGCCCAAAAGATGATGGAAAGAGAGCAGGTAGAATGTAATCTACAGGTTCACCTGTCCCTCCCCCTTTATAACAACCTGAAGAGGGTTTTTTCTTTAACTCCTACTTCTCCCTCTTGTCCAACAGCTCCTGGAATCATTTGATTGCCAATATACTTCGTATTCAAGAAAATAAGTTCCATTTAGCATACAGGGAAGCTTTTCAAAAAATGACTTGCATTCATGAGGTTGAAGTAGCCGTCTGTGTGGACATTTTTGCTTAGTATTTGCAAGCTGTTTCTTAAAGAAAATTTTTGTAGAGGTTAAACCATTATGGCACTATAGGACAAATGCTTTTAAATTTTCTGGCCTTTCCCTCCCTTACCCATTTCATAAAGGTGAGCGATAATCCCCTTTCTTTGAATGTGCCCTTGACTGTTACACGTTGTCACATTGTATCAAATTACAGAGCAGCTGACTTTGTTTGGCCCCAAGGTTGGCACTGTGCAAAGTCAACTAACTGCGTGGATTTGGCTCTGGCTCTCCAGGAGGTTACAAAAATATCAGAGGGGGGCTTGCCATGTGTAAAATACACAAAGCATTAAGCCTAACAATTTAAGTGTTAAGAGACATTTAACCTAAGAATGGATAATTGATGCTAGAGCATGAATCGATTGAGGGTACACGGTACATTTTATTAGGAAAGCAGGAAGCAAAAGAAACTTCTTGTGGAGAGTGGAGGCAACTGTAGGGAAAGGCCATCTAGATGGCAGGTGGAGGGGAATTAGCTGGTCCTCCTTTGATCACTGTGGGAATCTTCTGAGATCGGGCCCTTGCCATCTGCATGGACCTGAGAAGAATTTGCAGGCCACTGCTGAGAGCCCTTCTCTGCCCCAAGTCTTCCAACTTACCGTCTTTGCCACTGTGATGTTTTTAGGATTCTACACATTTTAGTTCTGTCTGAATGAAGCATTCACGTTGCCATTCAACACGTCTAGTTTGGGGTGCATTCTAAGTCAAATGGTACAAGAAGCTATTTGTGGCATTCAGCAGCTGCAGAGAGCAGAAGCTGTTTTGGGGGAGGGGGATAGGATGGTAGTATTAAACACAATTGAAGTGAAGCTAGAAAGTTCAGAATATAGTGTTACTGTTGTTGGTGGGCAGTTGTGATTGTACTGACAAGAGGAAGAGGGAGGTTACCGAGTGAGGAAGTGAATTTTCTCCTATTTCAACGTGGAATGTCCCCCTGGAATGAGCTCTGCATAGATGCTCTTGGGTATATTTTGATAATGAATGTAATGTGTTGTCTGGAGACTGTGGCTGATTCCTCTATCCAGTGGGGCACAGTTGGTGAGTATTTCTCTTTAGAAAACAGTGGTAATAATTAAATTCTGGTCAGATTAAAGGTGATTGTGCGTAAACATAAGAGAGGTATGGAATAGTGTGGATCTTTTAGGACTACCCTTGATAGCCTCAGTGTATACTTAATTAAATGTGGTTTGCTAATGAAAATTGATTGTGGCAGCTTCATTTGAACTGTTTTTATCATATGATGATTTACATGGATTGCCAGTCATGAAGAGGTAAGTGTTTCAGATAAGATGTTAAAAATGGATCTAGCTGACTCTTCCAAGAGTTGCTATAACTTGAGAGGTTTGAGAAAATTGCGTGACATTGTAGGAACCTATCAGTTTTCTTTTTCTCCCCAAATGTCTTTTCTTGTTATTCTGTCTCAGGAAAACATTGATTGCCTGTGTCTTCATTGTAGGTCAAATTCCTATAGTGAATTCTTCCCCCTTTGCCTGTTTTCTTTAGTGAAAAAAGCAAAAATTTAACAAATTATAAAATATCCACAATTCCAAGCTTCGTATTTTTTGGCTGAATGTTAAAAATATTGTCAAGTATATGAAGAAGACTGCTGATTTCAGTTCTTCCTAATATTATTATTATTATTATTTTTTTGCTAAGATGTGAAGAATTCCATTACCATTTTTTTTGCTTTCAACCTCTCTCCCTGATGCAGGTGGGGAGGAGCTAAGCATATCGTTTTTGCAAAGTCAGTGGCCAGCATTACCTAGGATTAGCATCATTGTTTTGATTGCCATTTGATTTTCCTGAGATCTGTGAGCCTAATTATGTAGGCTGTGCAATCACCATGCCTCCCTGCCCTTCCAGCTGTGCCCTGATTGTGTTGCCCTCTGCACCAGGGAATGCCAGCAAGCATGGAGGCACTCTGCCCTGTCAGTTCAGAAATCTACACTGTGAAACCCTTGCTTTAGAAATATTAGGGCCCTAGGCTTTAGAGATACGGAACAGTATGTCTCTATACAATAATCGATGTTTTTATTCTTGTCCCTTGCTCTCATTTCTTGTTTACTTATTAAAAATACTCTTATCTTTCTGAACTGAAAAAGAAAAATCAGCGAAAGAATATGAGGAACTGAGTTTATAGGAAGGTTTTATTAATTTCAAAAGTCTTCAACTGCCTGACTATAATGGAAATTCTGCCCTCTCTGGGCTAATCCCGAATGTCATTTATGGCAGGCTGACCTTCCTCTGCTCCTGCTGTGACACCTCCAGCATAATGACCAAACCTTCCCGGCACTCCTGCTTAATAGGAGATATGGGTTCTCTGCTGGGAGAATGTGGCTGCTATTTATTAAGTAGTTTAAAGCCATTTAATTTTTTAAAACAACAACAGTAATCAGATAAATATTATCCTTGCCTAGATCAACCTTTACTATGACTAGAAAGCCAAATGCAGTTGGAGACATTTAACTATAAAGATTGCTGTCACTTCATCAACAAACCGAAGCAGTCTGTCTTAATGTCTCAAATTATCATTTTGCATGTGAACCAGCTGGCCTCTTAACAAAAGCAAGGGCTCACACCAGCTTATTAATTGTAGCATTCCTGGTAGCCATATGTGAAACAATACGAGACATCACAGGAAAGAGTGAAAAGAAAAACTGAACAGTTTGTGAGCTTGTTCTATAGCTTGCAAAGTAATTAGCTCAAATGATCCTTTTCCCTAAATCTTTATACTTGTGGATCATTAATTGGAAAGAGCTTAGGTGATAATGAATCTGATTTCCCTCTGGTCATTTAAAATTCAATAAAGCATTTTTCATGTTCATGGAGAGTGTGGTTTCAGAATCATCTTCTGTCCAAAGAAAAACACTCTCCTTTGGATTCCTTTGTTTGTTTGTTTTTTACCTTTTGGTTATAAATTGACATGGGCCTCTTTTTTCTTGGCCTAGTTATGCAGATCCATGTAGCTGCCCCTTTATTGGTTTAAAATGGTTTTACATGACTCAGGGGTGCTTCCTTAATCTGAACTTGGTTGCAGATATGGGGTAGTTTATGAATATTCATCATTTTTTCTGGAGGTATCAACTTTGTGTAAATTGTGGCTCAAGGGGGGCACAGAGATTACAGAGTCTTTCTCTGGTAGAAGAAGATGCGGACGTTCTTTTGCGGTATGACCATGAACTGGAGGGTGTTAAAATAGAGCCCTTTCTTCCAAACCCTCTGTCTGGAGACAGGAGCAGGAACCATTCTCCTGAGCGAGTGTTCTGTTAAGCGTACAGCATCCTCCTGTAGGTGGCGCCCTTCTACTTTATTTTGTCAGCTTTCCCCGGGTAGTCTAGATCAGGAAATCTCCTTTGCGCTCAGTTTTTTTCTAAGTAAAAAATTCTCCTCAAGTCTGGATTCCTTGTAGGTTTTGTAACACAATCAATCAGGCAATTTTAAAAAATATTGTCCAATTTAAAAAGTAGGAGAGAGCTCAGACTATAAAACAATAAAGCACTTTAGCTAATCACATGACTCTCTTAAATTAGATTTCTAAGTTCATCATATTATACTTCGGCTTTCCATTTCACAATGAGATTTTTCTTCTCTTCCTTGAAGATTTTAGAAGAAAGGTTGCATTAATTTTTTTCTTCTCAAATTTGAAGATTCATGTCCCTTTAAATTATTTTTATTATAAAAGGATATGACTGTGTTAAATTTAAGTAGCACAGAAAATACATTTTATTTTCCAAGTGATTGAAAGTGATTCTCTTCTGCTTGATGTGCTAGACTCTTAATATGCATTCAGAAAATGTCTTTTGAATGATAGTAGAATTGGGAAAGGTAAAGTGAGTTAACTTTACAATTGAACTCATTGATATGTAGCTCTACTCATATATATTATTTCTCTCCTGAAATGAGCCTTTATTATGTATCTTATATAGGCTAAGTGGAATGAAGGAGATGAATCAGTACTACTTAGGTGGATGGATTAGGGCTGTACAACCTGCCATGAAGAATCACTGGTTCAAGTATAAGATTCATACAGTTAATGAAATTCATTCTCTTTCTTCAAAGCAGATATAGTTCACTTTTGTGGAAGTTGTCCTTGAAGTAAAATGACATATATATTTGAAATAAAGAGTTACTACAGCTCTGTCAAGGAATGCTTCTAAAGGAAGATTAACTTTTGACTTACCACTTGGAAAATGAGTAGGGGCATGCCAAGTAGATGTCAGGGATCCAGGGCAAAGGCATAGAGGCAGGAATGAGCGTGGACAGTTGGAATCCTCGTCCCACCAACCCTTTCCCCCTGAAGGGAGAGGTAGCATCGTGTATTGAAAACTTGAGCACAAGATAAATTAGCTCAGATGTTGGGTAACTTTGTGATCTACTGCAAGTCATTTATTTTGTAAAATTAAAGGAATTGATTTGGTACTCCTTAGTACTCTTTTCAGTTCTAACTTTCTAGGAAACTATGAAATCTCCCCTTTGCAACTTGTCTTTACTGTAGGCCTGCTCACCATTATTTCCAACCCCAGGGTCCGTTTTCACAGAGCTCTTGCCTGTCCGCCCCACCTTGCGTGCATCATCTCCAGACAGTCTCTGAACCGTCACATTCCCTTGGTTAGAAACGTGCATCCCTCCAGCCCTGTAGGCAGGGTGGAACTCTGAATGCTAAGTCAGCAGGGCTCCTTTTGTGCTTTGAACTTTTGAATGGGGTTTCTCTTTTTCATAGCACGTTTTCTGTCTGCCTCGCCTTTCTTTTGTTGCAACATTTGTCACATGAATATTGTGACTCGACTAGTCACATTGATAGCAGACGTTTTGAAATTGACTGAGCAGATGGTAGCAATGGTTTTAGATTAAATTATTAACTAGGATCTACAGCTGAAGGCTTTAGCTTCAACACATGGGGAGTTAAGGGTGTTTCCTAGCATCAGAATGAACTGGCAGAGTGGATGTCAGATCAGGTTTCTTCTAAAGAACTGATGCATTATCATCTCTTAAGGTTTCCCTTTCTACCCTCCACTGCTCCCCCCACCAGATATTGATGAAGAGAGCGATTTCCATTTGTCTTGTTTTCAATATGCCATATGATTCATCATTAAAGATTAATTCAGAAGCAAAAGAAAGATCATTGTACTGATGAACTTCTGAATATTGGTGATTTTCAGTGAACTTTTGTGAAATAACATGATTCATGGGACAGTTAAAACAGCTCTTCATGAGCGTGTGTTGCCAGACACGTTTTCACTCTGTGGAGAGTATCTATCTCTACAGCATTACGTTCAAACCCTGTGTGTGTGTTTAAACCTCATTATGCAATTGTGAAAAAAATAAAATTACACCTATATATTCAAATTTCCCCACTTATCTAAAACAGGTCTTTTTTTATAGCTGTTTACCCAAAACTAGTATCCTATCCATGATCATGCATCTGGTGGTGATGTTCTGTAAATCTCTTTTAATGTGGCACATTCTTCTTCTTCTTCTTCTTCTTCTTATTATTATTATTATTTAATTGACGTATTGGAGAGGCCAGAACAGCAAAATGTTTCACTTTTATTTTGATTGTTTTTCTTTTTTCCTCTATTCCTTGTATTCTCTGTAAACTGGAAAATTTTAATTTATCACAAACATTGAGCTTGGATTTACCATAAGTGATACTTCCCTATTTATCCTTGGCATTTCATCACATCAGGGGCACATAATAGTGTCTGCTGGATTAGGGAGACGGCAGGCTGGTCGTTCCACTGGGCAGTAGCTCTGAAATTCATTCCTCTTCTGTGACAGCTAACTGGAAAGTAAATCAAAGAGAAGTACAAGTTTTAAATGCTTGGGATCTTAGACTACTGAGAGATGAATAGTAGTAATTTGTAAGAAAAATGCCTGATGTGAAAAATAAGAGATTGATTCTTCCTTCACAAGTGACCAACTCATTGTTTGGTTTGTTTCTGATCAATTCAATGCCAAACAGCAAGAAGCTAGAGTCAATTCCATTTGTCTTGAATAATTGGAAGTATATTTTTTTATCTGTCGTTTCAAACACTTACAGTTATTTTTCAATACCATAAAGTACAATTGTATTAACAAATGAATTTACTGTACTTTTTAAAAAAAGTCTTAATTGTGAAATTTTGTTTATCTGAAATTCAGTTTTATCTGGGCATCCTGTATTTATCTGGCAGCCCTGTTTTTAAATTTTACTCTCTTATTTACACATTTATTGAATGTATTAATTCATGTTTGTTACTGATTTGCTTTGTAGCTTCAATAATGATTGCCATTTTGACAGAGATTATAGACTATATATAATTGCTCTCAATGTGAAAATGTTTATAAAAACATGAAACATAAATTTTTCCTCCAGAAGTTAAAGTTATAGGAAGACTTTGTTTCTCTGTTTATTAGCAGACGATAAGCCTAAATTAAACATAAGTTGTATCTATTACTAAAGCATTATTACAAATGTCTATTTATTTTTAAAACAATTTCTTTTTTTAATATGTTTTTTTAATTGACTTTAGAGAGCTACAGAGACAGGAAGAGAGAGAGAGAAACATCGATCAGTTGCCTCCCGCATGTACCCTGACTGGGTCTTGAACCCACAACCTGGGCATGTGCCCTGACCGGGAATCGAACCGGCAGCCTTTCGGTGCATGGGACGACACTCCAACCAACTGAGCCACACTGGCCAGGGCTACAAATGTTTATTAAGTGGATTATGTTGCTAGTTAATTTTTAGAAATTTCTAAAATCTCTTACTGTTAAGTGTGTACATTTTATTTTATAGGACCAGGGGCTTATATTGGATACTTTCTGCTATGATATTTTCCAAAGATCCAATGAGTCTGGAAAGCACAAGAAAGAATGGGTGTGTCCATGGATTTAAAAACTGTATTTAAGTATTTTAACCATGCATAAAGATAATGAGTACACCTGAGTTAACTCAGTCATGTAAACCTTCCATTTAAGCTGTTAAGCTTGATTTTAAACTAGCCTAAAACAAATTGACAATCAGCAAAAGCACTATTTATAGATAAGGCTGGACTGAGAAATTTTCTGTTTTTGAGGAGTTAAAATGCCTTAGAGAAGTGCTTAAAATAATCATTTAGTACATGACCCTAACCAGAAAAGAACTCCGTTATGTCTGATTTTTCTTTCCCTTTCTTCCCCTTCCACCTTAGAAGACCACAGTGATCTTTACTGATTATATATTCCATTTTCAGTTGATCTAGGATTTGATTTTGTGTAGTTCAAAATGTGTATATATAATATGCTTTGTTTCTGCCTATAACTCCTGTGTACAGTATTTGAAAATGTTCCTTTGTAGTAAATACTGTTGAGCAAAGTTTGTGAAGGTGTTTGGATTCAAAATAAGACTTCTAATACCCTAGCTGGATTCAGTGCACCTAAGAAAGCCTGAGGTGTTGCATCAATGGGCATGGGAAGGGGGGGGGTTTAGAGGGGAGTGGAAGTCTTATCCATGAGTCCTGGGAGCCTAAACATACAGTCTTTTGTCTCTATTAAAACAGTGAGTATATTTTAAGGTTGTATTACAGATGAAGCCTGAATGGTAACAGAGTCATTTATTGAATAGCTAGGGTTTTCTTTTTAGACTATTATACCTTAAGTATACAGTGGTTCCTGAAACATTACAAACAGTTCAATACAGGCAGATAAGACCAATGGAGCTGTAGAAAATAACCCTACATGAGAGTTGGTTCTGACCTCCTCCCCTTTGGCGTGGATTGCTGGCCCAGTTCCCCAGTTTTTCTCCCTGCCCCCAGTCCAGCCATTCAAATGCTCAGCTCATGCAGCACTAGTGATTTTTTTAAAAAAATACATCTTTATTGATTTCAGAGAAAGGAAGGGGGAGGGACAGAGAGAGATAGAAACATCAGTGATGAGAGAGCCATTGATCGGCTGCCTCCTGCATGCCTCCGACTGGGGATCAAGCCCGCAACCCGGGAATGTGCCCTGACTGGGAATCGAACCTCAATCTCCTGGGTCCTAGGTCAGTGCTCAACCCTGAGCTACACCCGGCCAGGTGCACCAGTGATTTTTTTAACTGCAACGCTGGCTATACAACTTTCCTTCTTAAACTCCTTTGGTGACTCCCTAGCCCACCAACCAAAGCCAACCCCCTTACAAGAAGTACACCCCAGGGTCTGGCCCCTGCTTCTCTTTCTACCACCCCCACCACTCTTTCCCCACATCACCCTCCTATAAGCTTACACGGAAGCCTCTGTGTGTGTCTCATGACCTGCTTTACCTAAGACTCCTCTCTTCTCTTCTGTTCTCTAACAGCTGTTTGCTTTCCTAATGAGATATGTGCCCTTTGTCATCTTTCCCAGTAAGAGCATGGTCTTATCTCTCTATGCTTATTCATTATTTTATTGTATTTGCCTGTTTGGGTGTGTCATCCCCACTGGACTGTGGAACCTTCCCAAGGGTCAGGAACCAAGTAGGGTTTACTTTTAACCTGAACACCTAACACAAGTCAGCTAAGCAGTGCTCAATGTCAGATTGCTGAATGGTTGAACAATAAAGCATAGTTGCAGTTAAAATGTTTAGAATATGTATCATTTTGCGAAATATGCCTGAATCTCTTTGCTGGTATGTCGTATACTTACCCCTGGGAAGTAATGAGATAAGTGTAAAAGTAATCAGGTGATTCCTAGAAGAAAAAAATTAAAATTTCATTGGAAATAAGATTTCATTTCAGTGAAAGATTAAGCAGAAGTGTTGGAACTTTGTGAATAAGGGTGCCAATAGTTATACAATAGTAGTGGTAAATTCAGGATAAGCCACCAGGATTATTCAAGTGATGCCAGAGCATATTTTTCTTTGTAATATTTGACAGTGTTTTTAGAGAACAATGATTTACTTTAAATATTTTTTATTTATGGGTTCTAACAAGGACTTCTGTGTAAAATATATTAACTTGAATGTACTATCTAAAGATATGTCTTCAAGACTTAGTGCCAATGAAAGAGAGAGCAGGACACCCAGATTCTCATCTTAGCTCTAGATCTCAGTTTTCTTATTTTTAACTGGAGGTTAAATCCACCTGTCTGGTTCATTGAGAAATTGACTATAGCCCTAATAGAAATGAGAGCGTCCTTGATAAGAAGCTAGGGTTTTGGGGGGAAAGCAGACAGTTTAAATTAGACATTCAGTTTGCCCAGGCATGGCTCAGCAGTTGAACATCGACCTAGGATCCAGGAGATCGCCGTTCTATTCCCGGTCAGGGCACATGCCTGGGTTGTGGGCTCGATCCCCAGTGGGGCATGCAGGAGGCAGCTGATCAATGACAGCTCTCTCGTCGTTGATGTTTCTCTCTCTCTCTCTCTCTCTCCCTTTCCCTTCCTCTCTCTGAAATCAATAAAGATATATTTTTAAAAATTTTTTAAATTAGACATCCAGTTTGAGATAATGGGAAATTTGAGAGAGGTTAGCAATATGGAACTGGACGACAGACAAATGAAAGAGTAGATGGAGATGAAGGTTGAGCAGGGTGTTTAAAGGCAGAAACTTAATCCATGGGTCAGCAGCCTTTCTCTATAAAGGCCTAGACCAGCAATTTTCAACCTTTTTCATCTCATGACACACAAACTAATTACTAAAATTCTGTGATGTGACAAAAAATAAGTATAATTTTGATTCAGTTACATCGGATGGCTACTGTTGTGTTGGCTGTTGTCATTTGTTTTATTTGACAATCTAAGGGAGAAGAGGTCAGTGCCCCTGATTAAGTAGTCAGGTATTGCATGTTTTGAAAATTCTTGCCACACACCAATGTGCCGCAGCACACCGGTGGGAAATCACTGGTCTGGATAGTCGGTAATTTTGGCTGTGCAGGCCAGACCGCCTGTCACATGGCTACTCAGCTCTGCTGTTACCTGCAGCCCGAGAGTTGCCCTGGACAACAGATGAACAGATGAGGGTAGTGGTAATCCATTACAACTTTCCTGTTGGACACTGAAGTTTGAATTCCATATAATTTTCATGTGTCATGAAATATTCTTCTCTTTTAAATATTTTTCCACCACTCATAAACAGGCCGGCTGGATTTGGCCCACGGCCATAATTCACCAGCAAAATCATTAAGGTTTCAAGGATATTGAGTAAACAGCATAGACAGAGCGTTAAGGAAGACTGAGGTTGTTAACAGTTTGTCAGAATCAGAGAAGCAGCAGTCAAATGTAGGAAAGGAACCACAGGTGACCCCCGGGGTTTCTGGTGCCAAGCCCCACCCAGTTGAAAATCCATGTATAACTTTTTTTTTTTAATTAAATTTTTTTTTTTTTTTTATCCATGTATAACTTTTGACTCTCCCAAAACTTCACTCCTGTTGGCCTTACCGATAACATAGACCATCGATAAACATGTATATTTATGTTACATATATTACATACTGTATTCTTCCAATAAAGTAAGCTAGAAAAAAGAAAATGTTATTAAGAAGATCAAAGGGAAGAGAAAATACATTTGCAGAATTTATTTTTAAAAATCTGCATCTCGCCTGGCCAGGCGTGGCTCCGCGGTTGAGCGTCCACCCAGGATCCAGGCGATCGGGGTTTGACTCCTGGTCAGGGCACATGCCCGGGTTGCAGGCTCGATCCCCAGTCGGGGGCGTGCAGGCGGCAGCCGATCAATGACTCTCATCATTGATGTTTCTATCTCTCTCTCTCCCTCTCCTTTCCTTTCTCTGAAATCAAGAAAGATAAATTTTTAAAAATAAAGAAATAAAAATAAAACTCTGCGTCTGAGTGGACCCGAGCAGTTTAATCCGTGCTGTTCGGGGCGCCTGTAGCGAGCTCCAGTGTTAGAGAAGGAGGGGCTCGAGCACTGGTCCTTCGCAGCACGTGATGAGAAAGATGGTGAGAAAAGGAGCACCGGCACCGTCCCTGCTAGTTAGAAGTTCACTGGTGACCACTGGCAGGTGTGTTTTTGTTGTTATTGTTTTAATAATTAGAGAATTGTAGGCTCTAGAAAAAAAAGATACTATGTGCAGAAAAATGGAAGTGACAGGTTTTGAGCACTCATTCATGAGCTGGCAGTTTCACTTGGGACAGGAAGAAAGACAGCTGAGGTCTGGGAATTGGACTTCCCGTCCGTCAGAGCATGACTGACCCTTTATTAAGCTTAGGGCAGCTTAACTGTCTCTCAAGATTTTATTCATCCAACAAATACATATATGCTTACCACAGACCAGGTACAGTTCTAAGGACTTAGTCAGTAATAATTTAAATTCTCACTATAACCTTGTAATATAAATACTGTTATTCACCTCCACTTTACAGATAAGAAAACCGAGGTATGGAGAGGGCACTCTTCCAGCGAGCAGCCAGCATCCTGGGCGGGGTGGCTCCAGGGTTGGCTCTTCACTCCTGTGCTAGGCCATCAAGTTTTCCACATTGGGAATAGTAGAACTTCAGTTTAACTGTTGCTGCTGTTATAGGGCTAACATTGGAATAGGAAGTACTGTGGATTTATATGTTTTCTGCTGAATGTATAAATTGAGCAATTAAAAATTACTAGATATTTCCATAGAAACATGGCTCTTTTATGAGCTATGTATGACATCGAGGCAATGCACATTATAAGATGTTCTTATGCTTACATGCAGAATATGAGGAAATGATAAAATTATTGGGGAAATGTTTATAATTAACAAGGTCTTTCAAAACACAATGTAGTATGTAACACAACAAAAACCATGACTTACTTGGTTGCTACCTGAAGATCTGGAATTAGGGAGTTAGGAGGTAGCATAGAGGACCAAGTGCCTGGGATGTGGGGTGGAAGCCTGCTTCCTGCCCCGAGACTCATCACTGACGGGTGTGTAACCAGACAGTGGCTTGTGGTTATTAGTAACCAGCTTAATGTTGACTGAGGAAAGAAAGTACTCCGTGCATGACTCTTCATTTTCTGAGGGCACCTCTCTCACGTCCTGGTGGACTGGAAAAGTCTCACTACACAGTGAGTAGACCTCCCTCTTTAAAACGAGAGCAGATGAGATCCACGGTACAGATTTTTGTTTTATTGCCATCGCCTCCTTAAACTTTTTACCCAGATTTCACCTTTTCAGTGAGGTCTACCTCAACTTCTATTTCATACTGTAACCTGGCCACCTGCTCGTCCCCAGAACTCCTTTCATCCTATTCAACTTTGCCTTTTGTCCATTGCACTTACCACGTCCAATGTACCATGTCATTGTAGTTGATCATCACATAATGTAAGCTCCATGAGGGCAGGGACCTCACCGATGTATCCCAGATGAGTGGTGTTTAGCATGTGCCCGATATTTACCTTTTTAATGAATGAATCAGTGTTCGGATGCCATTGTTATATACATGAAAAGCCACATGCTGTTTTCAGTTGCAAGTGTGTGTGGTGACATTCACCTGGTAGGTTGTGGGTATGAGTGCTTCTGCCCAGAACACTTACTACCCCGCCTGCTGCGCTGAGGTGAGAGGCAGCTCTGCTGCTTATACATTTGTTTTCCTAAGGGGAACTTTGCTCCCCAATCTAAGGCAGCTGTATAATTTCACTTACAGTCTCAGTTGTTTCTCATTTGCCATCTGGCCATGTAATTACTTTTAAGTAAAGTTTTGTATAGGATGAAAGAACACGAGTTGGAAATCTGTAATAATATGTATGGTAATATGATAATATTTGCTTTAGTTGTTGTTTGCTTTGCTTTTGTTGTTGCTCAAAGTATAAGCTTAAGGGAGGGGAAAGATTTGCGGAGGAATCGTTCCAAAGCTTTCCTTAGAGGGAGCCCCTTATATAAATTTTATTCTTTGACTAAGAGCTTTTGTTATAAACTAAGTGTTTTGAATTAGTGGATTATTACATTTTTCCATTCAATTATAAGTCTGGCCCAAAGCTATGAAACAAGAAGTTGTCTAATGTGTTTCAAAAGCTGTTTTGCTGTAAAGTGGAATTGGGGGGGTATGTGAGGAGCATTATTGCCTTTTGTTCATTTTCATCGTATTTCCTGATCAGTACTCTTTTCCTTTTGTTCCTGTTCCTTCGCCCAGAATATATTTGTCTGGTGCCGCTTATACCCCATTTCTGACACTCTCTCTATTTGTGTTTCCCCAGTTCTCTGAGGTTAGTACAAATGGACAAAAGAACCAGAACTCAGTACAGCATTATAGTCACATTAAGGAGAAACCCAAATAATGTCTGTTTGAAATTACTCTCCTCACTTCGGGAAGCGCGCGCGCGCGTGCGTGCGTCCGTGCGTGCGTGCGTGCGTGCGTGCGTGCGTGTGTGTGTGTGTGTGTGTGTGTGTGTGTAACTTTTTAGCCAGGTGCTTAGATGATAATTAAATTTAAAATACAGATTTAAATGATTAGGGTACTTTATTTTGAATGATTACTTGATCTAATTTCTCCTGGAGTGGGGAAGTTGGGGTCTTGGGGAGGGAGGGAGTTGTGACAGCTAGATGCAAATAAGATCAAACTTTGGAGCAATTTCAATGCTGATTCTCAGTCACTGGCTGGAAAAAAAAAAAACTGGGAGAGAAGTCAGGGCATACTAATTTGCACGAAAATGCAACTGAGTCATCACTTACAGCTCAATGGATATTCTGTTGTAAAGTTTTACTGCTTGTAAACACTCCTTTGGGGTGGCAGGCCGAGCCTGGGGGCGTGGTCGGGGAAACAATAGTTTGGCTCTTTTTTCCCCTTAAATCAGTACCAATGCCTGAATTAACTGGAGAGTCAAAGAATCAACACAGACTTGCTCTAAAACTTGCCGGCTGCAGTAAAAAGATCCGGACGTTCATCGTGGCCTAGTGAAAATGGGGATTGTGTTGGCTTCATCTCGACTTCCTTAGAGGCAGCCTGTACCATTCTGTGACTCCAGAGAGGAGAAACTTCTGATCTGTCGGAGAGAAAACTGAATAAATGAGCCCTGAGGCAGAAAGACTGGTGTGGCTCTCATGCAAATAAGAACCCTGATTGGCTTTCGCTTTCTGCACATGTTGTCACTGGCGGCTCTCAGCCTTAAAGATAAGGTTTCAGTGGGAGGTTTTCAGGTTCAAGGACTGTTAATGGTTTGTAACTGCCTGACAATAAGCTCAACCTCTAAGTTACATCAACCCGGGCAGATGTCTAATGATATGAGAACAGAGCAAGGAGTTAGAATCTGGAGTGGAAGGATGCAGCTTGCCACCTGCCTGCTGGACTGAGCTTTTAATGTGATTTAAATTTCGAAGCCCTATGTGGGCATCCTGGAAATGGTGGTCTTCATTAATGCAAAGATCAAGTCTTTCTTTAAACTTTTTAAGAAGAAAAGTAAGTAGTTTCTTTTCTCCCCACTGTGTGTGTGTGTGTGTGTGTGTGTGTGTGTGTTTGCACGCGTTTTATGTACTATTTCATCTTTTGAGAGGCGGAATTAGAGTGTGAAGCAGCATAATTGACACAAGTTAAACTCCATTCAAATACCTCAGACTTTTGTAACTCCAGGGCAGAATTATGCGATCTCAGCAAGCCTAATTTATTTGTGGTTCAGATTTCAGGTGAATTTACAGCTTTTGTGCTTCTCAAAAGCCCTTTGAAGAAGGTGGAGGGGGGAACCTTGTATTTACTTCATGTCCACCCTGATTATGGTTTTTTGATTCTTTGGCTTACTGTGCAGGGAACCTCTGTGTAATGTGTCACATATTTCTGGTGGCGATGATCCTCTAACTGTCCCGGCACTCCTCTGTTTTGTATTTCAGAGCAGGACAGACTCTGTCTAGGCTGGTCAGTCGTGAAGTACACAGCTTTCGTGGAGTGGCTTCATTGTGTACTTACCATTGGTTTTCAATTTCTTTAATGCAGTTGCTTCTTCATTCCCTGGAAAAGTATAATTTTTACACATACCTGGTTTTATTTTTACATAATCATTGGTTGTTGAGTTTTAGTTCACTTTAGTTTTAGGCCCAGTGATTTCAACTGGATAAATGTGCATGGGTAGGAGCCCTTGGTAAGAGAAACTCTGGAGAAAGCAACAAAGAACTGCACCCTGGGGTCACTTTCTGCAGCTCTCCTGCTCGAAGGCTGCCTTTGGGTAGACTGATTAAATGATTAAAATCTTCCCTCGCAAGATGAGAAAACCAGGGAAGAGACACCTGCTCTTTCATAGCAGCCAGTTGGTAGCTGTACAGTGGGACTAATGGTGTGATTACACAGACTCGAGTACCATTACTTCGATTTGATTTGTAATTGGCAAATAGGAAGAGTTTCAATTTTCAATATTTTCCAACTATGAAGGATATAATTCAGTCTTTCAAATAAATGGACATCAGCAAAAAACATTGTAATTAACTAGGGTTCCGCTCCTCTGGGGTGCATATGGTGAGTTCTACACTGTGCAAGATTTTCAGATACGTAAGTAAGAACTAAGTCAGGTCTTTGTGGATGTTATGTATTAAGATTAAGAGCTGTATACACCGTGCGAAACATTTGTTCAACAAGAGGTTACGTGAAATACAAGGTGCCTAATTTACATACTTCTTTGTCAAACATTAAAAGCAGAAAACACACAGGACATTTCTGTTTTTAACTTGATGTCTAGTTCTCAATGTTTATTTTTCCATTTAGCAATTGATGCAGAAGGGGGGGAGGGGATCATTTAGGAAATGAACTATTTGGAAGCAAGGCTTGTAGAATTTTGTAGCTGTAGAAAAGATGGTCTGTGGAGTGAGAGCTAACCTGTGGCAGGTTCCTGCGAGTGCTGGGAAAGGCCAACCTCCCTCCTTAATGGTGGTTCTAAAGTCAGGGGTTCCTTTGGAGTTATTTCACTGCTCCTGCCACCAGGTTTTACATGAGTTATTTTGTGAGCTAAGACTTTACATTATGAGTTCACTTAATCTTTATATTAGCTCTAGTAGAGGTGCTTTGGGGTTCACTGTGTTAATTTTATTTTTATTCATTTATTTTAAATATATCTTTATTGATTTCAGAGAGAGAGGGGAAGAGAGAGATAGAAACATCAATGATGAGAGAGTCATTGATCGGCTGCCTCCTGCACGCCCCTGACTGGGGATCAAGCCTGCAACCCGGGCATGTGCCCTGACTGGGAATCGAACCGTGGTCTCCTGGATCCTAGGTCGACGCTCAACTGCTGAGCCACGCCTGGCCAGGCTCACTGTGTTAATTTTAAATATGTTCAAGTAGAAAGTTCAACAGTTCATGCATGCTAGTTCATTTTATTTTGAGAATCTGTTTTATGGTTTAGTTTACCAGAGATGTGGTATCTGTAGACATGGGTATGCCCAGTGTGTACTCAGGGTTAGGGAAGACTTGCCCCTGACACACAATTGTAGTATCTGCTGATTTTGCAGGTGTTATACTTGTCACCCTCTGTAAATGACTCAGCATAGGGTCTTTCTCTTATAGTCCTGTAGTCTGTGCTTGGCTTACAGTGGCAGATATATTGAAAATATTTAAAAATTGTTGATGAATCTGTTTGGTGCTCTGCTGGCATGCCATTTTACATTATGTTGTCAGGGAAAGTGAAATAGACAAAGAGATCTCAAGCGTTAGGGGGAAATAAAGGAAAATTATTATAGAGATTTAGTATTATCTCATGATTACCTATTGTCTCCCCTCCCCCCGCCTAATGTTTTCATCTCTTTTGTGGTGAATTGGATTGTGTTGGGAAAAGGAAATTACATTGGAATTTTTTTAAAAAACATTTTAATATAAAAGTGTTTCATGAAAGCAAGAAATACAGAGAAAATTTTGTAGCACAAATTGATTTCTACTTCTATTAGATGTGCTATTTAAATGTATTACATTGAATGTTTGTGCTTAATTTTTTAAATTTAATTGAGTTTATAACAGTGATGAGTTAAAATAATGCTATAGGGAGAAAATATTCGGTCTCAACTCAGTAGGAAATTTGCTTCTGTTTTGACACTATCATTTACTGATGCAGTGACACCGAATAACTGAATAAGAGATACCTGCCATAGTGGACTTCAGTAGGAACTGGAGGTCTCTATCAGTTCTGTCAGTCATTTTCTAACACTGGATTAGAGGGAGGGCCTAAAATTCAAGGAAGCAATTAACTGAGTAAACATTTCTACCAAAACATGATGGATAGTTTGACCAGTTCCTTTAGAGACAAAACACTGTGGGAAGGACCCCTGGAGTCTAAGATTAAATCTCATTTGCTCGATTTCCCTCTTGCGGGCTCTTGCCCATGGATGTGTTAGGCACCAAGAACCCATCTTGATGTAATACCTTTGGAGCCAGTGAAGTTTCATTTGACAGCTGAATTGATTCTCTCTTTCTACAGCGGTTTCCAACCTAGATGAGGAGAGTAGATGGACTGTCCACTACACTGCTCCATGGCACCAGCAGGAGAATGTGTTCCTTCCTGCCACAAGACCCCCCTGCTTGGAGGACCTGCACCGCCAAGCCAAGCTCAACCTCAAATCAGTACTGAGGGGTAAGATCACGACCTGCAGGCTTGTTCTTGGATGACTGGCCATTAAAATTGAAAGCATGAATTTGATTGATATTTGTAAAAGAAAACCTCTTTATAATGAACGTATAGTGTGTGGTGTCTTTTTGAGATATCGTAATACTCTCAGCCTACATGCCTCATATATTCTGGTTTCTGTAGAAACCTGCCTATTTATAGATACATTCTCAAAGAACACACACCAGTTTAGAAACCCATTAGGGAGTTTAAAGCACCAGTACTGCCTGGCCGGGTGTGGCTCAGTGGTTGAGTGTTGTCCTAGGATGCTGGAGATGGGGGTTTAATTCCCAGTCAGGGCACATACCCTGGTTGGAGGCTCAATCTCCGGTCAGGGGCGTGCAGGAGGCAGCCGATCAATGACTCTCTCATCATTGATGTTTCTATCTCTCTCTCCCCCCCTCCTTTCCTTTCTCTGAAATCAATAAAGATATATTTTTTAAAAAATAATAAAGCACCAGTACTAATTTAATCCAATTAACCCCTGCTGACACGAGAACTTTTGCCACTGGCTTTTTGAAACCACTGTAAGTATTCAAAGCAAATTTGTTAAAGCTAACCTTTTTAATAGTTTGTTCTCTGTAGTTCGAGTTGGGAGGAAAGGGGACCGCTATGTAGACTCTGAAGGAGGGCAAATTGTTTGATTTATCAGAACTTGGGCAGCACCCACAGGGCTTCTGATGGGCAGAGTACACTGTGGTCAGCTGGAAATACAGAAAGCGTGTCCTCCTATATCTAGTTTAAAATTCTCATCTTTACTTCAACTTACTGGTGTTAAGGAGTGTAAATGTATAACAAGGGAGGGCTTCCTAAAAGTTGTAAAGAAGGGAAGAAGTTCTTTAGAAGAGGGAAAAGTGATTTTTAAGATTTAAGAGACTTTCTTAACACAGCAAACCAATGTTCTTATCTACTAGATGCTGCTTTACCAGTTTTCTCCTACTGTGAAATATTGGGACAAAATTATACTAAAAAAGTACTTGTTGTTTATCTAAAATTTAATTAACTGGCATCCTGTATTTTATCTAATTGTGAAATACTTAAATCTGGAAGAAATACTGTCATTGATTCAAGGAATACCCAGCATGAGGACCCTGTCTAGATTTTATGATAGTTCTTAGTTTTATATCAGTCATTTATTAAGTAATTCATTCATTAATGTACGATTACTATGACTACTGATTACTAGTCGATATTCATTGAACACTTACCTATATGCCAAGTACCATTCTCAGCCATTACAGGTATTATCTCATTTAATCCTCATAGTAATCCTACTGCTTACTATTACTGTGCCAGTTTTATATGTGAATAAATGGAGACACAAAGGTTAGAAACTTTCCCACCATCTCAAAGTTAGTGGTGGAACCAGGACTTAGACTTGGACAGCTTCAGGCTACAGAGTTCATATTCTTAACTACTGCACTGTATTGCTTTCAACAACCATTTGTTAGAAATCTTATTCTGGCCCGGCCTGCTTGGCTTCCGCAGTTGAGCATTGACCCATGAACAGTTCCATTCCCAGTTAGGGTTTCACACTCGATCCCCAACAGGGGCGTGCAGGAGGCAGCCAATCAGTGACTCTCATCATTGATATTTCTATCTCTCTCTCCTTCTCCCTAAAATCAATAAAATAAAATAAAATAAAATAAAATAAAATATATATATATATATATATATATATATATATATATATATATATATATATATATATAAAGAAAACTCTTATTCTGGCAGAAGTGTAGAATACAAAGGCAGAGTCTTGGCTGTCAAGGAATTTATACTTTTATTTATAGTGCAAATCACAATGTGCAAAATACTCTAGATGGGCCAGAAATTGCTGTATGGGAGTTAGAGAAAGTGGATAACCTCTGCTTAGAGAGAGAAGCAATAACTATTAAGGATTCACAGTAGATTTGGAATTCTGAACAGACCTATACAGACCATAGGTCATAGCCCCCTTTTTTGTTCCTTTAATCTTACAACACTTAGATGATCTCATATGTGTCTTATAGTCTTGGCATTTAACTGTCTAGAAATGAGGGCATTAGTGGGTTCCCTTTCTCATTAACCTGAGGAGCCCTATATACTTAGTGACTAAATGAGAAGAATGGCATTAGTCGGGCTCATTTGTATGGCCTTGGAGTTGACCTTTGCCTTCCTGATGTTGGTCACGTAATGCATGTAAATCCAGCCACAATTTCTTCTAGATCTCTTCAGTTCTTAGGGATTATCTTTAGTAAATTTTGACAAGGAGCTTCTCTACTTCTAGCTCACCTTCCTCCCCCAAATAATTAGAGTATTAAATGGCTCTGTTCCCAGGACCAAGCCCTGAGGCAGTGCAGTTGTTAGCATTCCTCTCAGAGCGCTGCACTGCCTGGCCTGGCCTGTAGAGAAAGCTTTTGGAAGGATGTGTGAGTTTGAATATTCAGGCCCAGCTTTTTTTAATCACTGTCCAGGAAACTGTGCTTCCCTACCTCTTTCATGTATTTCAAGTATCAAACCAGAGCTGCTCTTTCCTTCCCATAGAAAATTAAACATCTGCATATAGATTTTTCTGATTTTCTTTTCTTTTTGACTCTTCAGTAGATCCATATAAAATATCATCATCACTGGTTTTGCCTATACTTGGATTTAATTTTGAAAAGGTAAATGCTTTAGTAATTTCTTTAATGCCCTAAGATGGATCATTGAAGGGATTTACCATTAATAAAATTAATAACTTTGGAAAACTCTTGGAGCTCAACTTTTTTAAAATTTTAAATTCGCACCTGAGTACATGCTTTTCTTAATGATTTTAGAGAGGGGGGATGAGAGAGAGAGAGAGAAAGAGAAATATTGATGTGAGAGAGAAAAATCAGTCAGTTGCTTCTCGTACACTCCCCAACTGGGGATTGAACCTGCAACCTGGGTATGTGCCCTGGCTGGAATCCAGCCCACAACCTGTTGGTGTGCGGAATGAGCCAGCCAGCCAGGGCAGAGCTCAACTTGTAAAGTCTGGATTTAAATACTCCTTAAGAGGTTGTAGATAAATAATAACTGTAAGAACAGTGGTTGACAAAGATGAAATAAGAAAGCATTTGAGTTCTTTTTTTCTTCATTTATTTACTTTTAATCACATGTACAGGACTTCACGTACCACGTGCCCTGCACCATGCTAGCAGGCTAAGATAAACAGGAAATGAGTGCAGAGTACTTATTGCCTCTTTATCAGTGAGGGTTAAAAAGAAAAAAATCAGCCCCTGAATATGTGACACTATTAAGGTATGATGTTATGTAAAGTTATATCAGTCTAAGTTAATTTGACCTTCACGCTCTTTGCTTAAAAATCTAGAAAGGTAGCTAAGTGTTCACAATGAGTAAGCTATTTTGTTTCTTCTATTCTTACTATGACCTTTACCATAATTTTAAGGAAGAAATACTACCCTTGAATGTTAAACAAGTTGGTGTTTTTTCATAGTCATTAAGTGCTCATTGTATGAACTATTGTGTCAATTTTTATGGGGAGCTCTGCTCTGCTCCCGAGAATCATAAAATATGGAGGGAAATGATACAGTGGGTACTAAGTGTTATAAACATTTGCTTATTAAAGCAAAGCAGAAATGCTTAGTGGTCAGTAGAGTGATTGAGGAAGGCACCAGGTTTACCAAAAATGTTATTAAAAAACTAAGTTTGATTTAAGATATAAAGGCAAGTAATAGACACAGTTTAATAAATATTTGAGCATCACTTCTCTAGTATGATAGGAGTTTTTAAATGAATGGGTAAAAGATTGTGGGTCCTTAACTTTAAAGAGCTGCTCTTGCTTTCTTGTGTCAGGACTGAAGCAAACAGACAGTAGTGTACTGGAGATATGTGTATGAGATGCTGAGGGCACATAGGGAGGGAGAGTTCAGTTAGCTGGAAGAGAAGTGGCATTGGGAAGCCCCCTCCCCTGCTCTCCCAGTCCTCCTTAGGAGAGGAGATGGGCTTCCAGGGCATGTGGAACACCCGGCTCAGGCATCTTCCATGTGCAATTTTTCTCTGTTCTGGTCCAATAGAGCAGAGATCTTTAGCGTTTATCGTTGGCTTGTCTCTGGAGAATCTGATAGAATTTGTTGGCCATGCTTTTAGATCAAATGATTTGGTTTTGTTGATTTATTTCTTACTAGAGATAAACAGGTATAGCAAGTTCTCACTTGGAGCTACAACAAAATGACATATAATGACACCAATTTTATGGCTAATTGATATAAACAAGAGTTACTTTCCTACAGTATCTCATAAATGTTATAACGAAACACTGTTGAACAAAACAACACTATTGGAGGGCCTACTGTACCTGGATGTAAAACTAGTATTTTGATATTTGGGTCTGCAGGACATCTGGCTAGAAATGAAGAGTAAATTTCTGAAAATGGATCCCATTATCCATAAAGAATTCACTCAGCTTTTTATTGAATTTCCAGAAGAATTCTACCTTTTTAATCTCCACAGTTGTTTGAACCCTTCATGGACTTCATCAGTTAGCTGTGGTGATAAGCAACTTTTACCTAACTGGATTTTTATCTGGATAATTTTTAGCTTTATTAAGTGGGCAAGGGGGGGGGAATTGAGGGGAAGGGGTGGGCTTGCTCTGGCTCAATGAGAGGTTCAGATTTTATTTCTTAACAACCTGTAGAGCTCATTTGAAAATTAAGAGCATATTAAAGGCTGAAAGAAAGCTGTGTTATTTTTAAGACTCCATCCCCAAAAAGCCCAGCTTGGGAGAGAGGTAAACATACTTTCTCACAGTGTGTTTAACAGGCAGTTTAGTTATTGTATCTGTGTACATTCCTGCCCAAATTAGTTCCCAAGAGCATCTGTTGCTGGTGTCAGAAACGTTCCTTAGTCACAGCTCTCTTTCCTGAGGAAATCCATTTTAGCAGGTCAGCCTGCTCTGTGGTTCTAGAATTGGAAGTGTGAGCACAGGGAGGAATGTTGAATCTGGCCTGTGTTGACTCAAAGTCAGAGGGTTTCATTTATTATATCTGGAGATATTGGAGTTGAGGATTTACGATGTGAAGAAATGACTCTTTGTTCCAAGTGATTAAGAACAGTTGTGTGTGTGTGTGTGTGTGTGTGTGTGTGTGTGTGTGTGTGTGTGTGTGTGTGTACCATCCTGTTCAACGTTAGAGAATGGTACACCTTTCTTAAAATGATGGACAAGGTTTCTAAGTGGGGTTAGCCAGGCTTCTATGACAGTTTCTTGACACATAGACTTTATCTCAGGGTCACTGCATCTACCCTTCATTGTTAAGAAGTGTACTAGTTCCCTTTAACTTAGACCAGTGCTTCTGTTCTGGGTTTGAAGAAGAGCCGTGGCTGTCTTACCTGTCTGCCTTGGGCACATGGGTCCCTGGGCTATCCCAGATGTCCTGTGGTGTGGGCTATAGGTTCTCCTCTTGGGGGCCCTCTGGCACTTTTTGCAGGACTGTCTGGGAGATGCTTTCCTATGTATAGCCTGTGGCTATTGACTGAGAGCTCTCTCTCTTGGAATGGCACACCTGCTCACCACTTCATACACACTCAAGAGGAGCATCTGCTTTGCCCACCTTGAGGTAACAACACTGAATTCTTCACCTTTTTTTTCTGTCACTTTAAAAAAAATTATGACATAACACAGACAAATACATAAAACATGTACAATTCTACAAATACTTATAAAGCAAACATCTATGTAACCATTACTGTTACTGGTAAAAAAATAGACTATGACTGGGGTGATCACTTCAGAGGCATATAAATGTCTAATCACTGTGTTGTATACCTGAAGCTGATATAATATGAAATGTCAACTGCACTTGGAAAATAAATTTAAAATCCTAGACTATGACCTGAATTCTTGAAACCTCCTGTTGTCCTTGCTTTCTAGCAGAAAAAGTCCAGATTTAGTGAAAAGTGCATGAGTCACATCTAGGCTCAAATCCTGACTCTCTTATGTACTAAGGGTCTGTGATTTCAGTTTGATTGTGAGTTTGTCCTTTCAGCCATTTGAGCTTTGCTCATCTCTGATATAAAGATAATAATATCTGCTAGCATGGGAATAAAATGAACTTTTTAGGTAAAATATCTCCACATAGAAGCAGTTTGTGGAGGAAAGGAAGTGTGCATTTTAACTTAAGTGCATGGAATACAGGTAAAAATTTTATAAATTTCAGCCCTTTTCCAAATGGCTGTCATGATTTAGCTGGAGCTTCCTATCCCACCCAGTATACTCCAGAGATGCGCTGTAGGGAGAGGGATGGTAGAAAACAGGAACATCACCAGGTGACAGTGACAGTGACAGTGACAGCCACAGACAGTTTACACTGAGGTTCATTTCCTCCACATCAGCAAGGTGCCTTTCTTTCCATCCACCATCAGCCTTTGAAAGATGCCTGGCATGCTGGTGCTGGAAGGGAGCCCCCAGGTCCTCTGATTACTAAACCCCATTTTCATTTTGCAGGTTTGTAAACCAAGGCCCATAGAAGCAAGGGGATTAGTTTATAGCTACTGTGCAGTTTGTAGGTGACCCTGCCAGGACTGGAAATCAGGTTTCTAGCCTCAGTGCATAGTGGCCTGCTGTGATCTCAGACCCTGAGGGCCCCTCCTTTTGAAGCCTCTTCAGCCACCCTCAGCTTTCAGAAGGGTCATAGGGACAGGGCTCTCTCTGGGAAGCTAAAGGCCCAAGGCAGATTTGGTTTCTTCAGCCAGTTAATTTAGGGAGTGCAGAACAGCTCCTGGATGCCTAAAGGCAGCTTTACAGTTGCTTAAGAAATCTCTCCCATCCTGGCTGGTGTGGCTCAGTTGGTTGGGCGTCCATCTGTCCCATGCACTGATGGGTTGCCGGTTCAATTCCTGGTCAGGGCACATGCCCGAGTTGTGGGCTCGATCCCCGATTGGGGGCGTGTGTTAGGGAGGCCGCCGATCAGTGTTTTGCTCTTGCATAGATGTCTCTCTCTTTCTCCCTCTCCTTTCGTCTCGCTCTAAAAATCAATAAAAAATAACAAAAGAGAAATCTCTTCACTCATTCCCGATTTCATTAAAATTCAACTAAGTTTAAGAGAAATAAAGGAAGCTTCATCATGAGACGTCATGTCTGACCTTAATATCTGTAACCATGTTTCGTCTTAATGGCATTTAGTGCTTATTATTAGGGTTATAATAGGTCATCAGTACCTTCATGGATTAAAAAAAAAAGCCATTGGTTACAGAAGGGACAAGTAAAAAACATAAGGATTTAAAAATATTAAGTACACCCATGGCTTAGCTCTTACAGCTGAGTGTACTCTGCCTCGTTCATTACTTGCATTCTTTCTGAAGAATCCTTCAGTAAAATTGATTTGTAAAAGGAAAAGGTGAAATATCACTGGTTAAGGAAAGAGTCTTATTTTTTGCAAGTAAAAAACATTAAATTACTTATATTCATTCATATAGAATTTTAAGTTATTTTCTAGTTTAAACCAAGATAGGCCTACAGTTGGGTGTGTGTGCGGGGGTGTGGGGGGGTGGAAATACAGTGTCTTATCTTCCCTAAACCGTAGCAGCATTGACACCTTGTTCTGTGGTTATGAACTGTTCCAGAAGATGCGATGGGCGACCAGAATGCTGATTCCAGCGCCGCCAGTAGCTGGTGGGATGTTGGAAAGTCATACCCCATTTTGTACTTTGCTTCTCTTCTGGAAAACAGTTTATGATCCTTAAGTTCCGTCTAAGCTCTAAAATTCTGATTAGCCTCTGGGTTCTTAACTGCTGTGTGTGAAGTTTATTGACACAGAAATATAATTTACTGCTGAGCACAAATCCTGACACGTTGGGTTGTCTAAAATCTAAGTTCGTGTTGACATAAAATTTTTCTCAGCAGCTCGTACAAGTGAGGTGCTGGGCCGGATATCGTAGGTGCGTCAAGATGAATGATGTTGCTGCTTTCTGCCAGAAGCTTAAAGCTAGCAGGGGAGATAAGATAGATGTATGAGTCACTCATGTAGAGGCTGATGATGGTAGCATCATTGAGACTCACCTTTGTCCCTGGGTGTTGTCTTTAAAACATAAACCTGATCATGCCTCATCACTGACAGAATAAAACCTAACTTCCCCGGAATCTGACAACCTTTATGATCTGACCCCTGTTAGTCTGCTTCATCTGCCGTATCACCCTTTCTCCTCCCCCATGCTTCTCTACCCCTCCACCCAAGTTCTTTACCTTGTGCCTTCACATGTAAAGATAAGGTCCAACTGGAATGCTGGTGTCCTCGATTTCTGTCCTCTGCGTGTTCCAGTCCATTCCTTCTCTCTCTGAACCACTGCCTCTCACACCTGGCCAACTCCTGTCCCTCCTTTGAGAATCTTGTGGGTGCCCGGGTCCCCATAGAGCTTTCCTGGACTCCCCAGGGAGGACCCTGGCATGCCTTCTACACTTTTCCACACATTCCCACTGAACCTTATACCCCTCCATTAAACTGCATACTAAGCTACATAATTGGGTTTACACATTTATCTCCCCACCTGATAGTAAGGCCCTTGAGAGCGGGATCTTTGCTTGTCATTTGTGTGACCCCAGCACACCGCCCAGCTCATGGTTCTATAAATACTGTTGGGTTTGTGCAGGTCCTGGAAAGGTCATCTAGAACTCGGGAGAGAGATGGGAGCCGAAGCCACAGAACAACTGGTGAAAACATGGGAGTGAGATTAAGGATGGAGAGAGCTCAGGGTTAGTCTGGCAGGCTTTATTTTAGGGTAAAGAAGTTGGTAAAAGTAGTTGGGAAAGAAGAGAGGAAATCAGGACAGGGCAGTCCTCACGGTCCTCACGGATGGGGAGAGAGTCTGAAGAAAGGCTACTGAGTTGATGGTTAGGTAGCCGTTAGTGCCCTTCAAGAGAGCAGTTTCAAGGAAGTCTTTGGACTGAAGAAGCCGGATTCCATGAGATAATAATTACTTTTATAAGCAGAGAAATAATACAAATAATTTTAAAGAAATAAAGTAAAAGCTGCCAAAGCAAAGAGAAACAGGATAGTATTTTGAGGTGGTGGCAGGATAGAGGTAATATTATTGCTTCTTTTCAAAACCAGAGCCAATTAAAGCACAGTTGTAGTCAAAAGGAGCTATGGAGAGGAAAAGAGTTCAGAGACTAAGAGGGAATGGGAGGGAGGACGTTCCCTGAGGAGGCGGTAGGCAGCGGCCTCAGAGGCAGGCGGAGGGCAGCTTTCACCCTCTGCCTCTAAGCTGAGAGAATCGGAGAGAGCACTTTTCAACATGGAGCAAAACAATGTTGAGGTTGTTCATTAGGTCATATTGGAGGCTTGGTGGAAACAGGGACCCCATATGTTGCTAGTTCTTTGGCGAGAAGGATGACTTCACTTGGTGCTCTTTTGTTCAGTACTTGTGAATTTAATTAGGTTGAATTTTCAAAGACAGATGATGTTATCTAAGACTTTTAAAAAGAAATACAGGTATTTCTTTTGGAATTTTATATCCTTAGAGAAAGTTGCCCAACCTGATGAAACAATGGATTAAATTCTCTGTTGAGAAAAGAGAAGAGCAAAGACAAAAATTAGGAATCGACAGATTTGGACATGCTGTACAAAAAGGGGCAGTTTACCTTCTCATGTTGGGTTTGATGGCTCACCCAATTTTTTGCGATTCTAACTATGATCATGGTAACCCTGAAAGAGCAGTTAATAACCTGTGAGAGGAAGTCAGAAGCGAGAGCAAAGGGAAGATGAACACTCATTGCTTTTACAGGAGGTAAAGAGGCAAGTCCTTTTTTTAATGGTAAGCAACACACAAAAGATAGACTAGCAGAGACAGTCATTTAAATGATCCAGGTCTTAACAAAGCACGATGGATTGTTTAAACAAAAGGCTTTTTGTTTTGTTTTTGTGTCTGTAGCCAGTCTGCTGTTTCAGCAATTCTATTTTAATTCCTGATAAAGTGCGTAACTTGAGTGGCCTCTATATTTCGCTCAGGGCAGCATAAAAATGCTACATTGTGGGTAAGGTTTGTTATCATTCACTGTACAACTGAAGTCTCTAGTGTTGGTTTAGAATCTCTGCAGGCTATTTGATATTGAGTAACCTTGGTGATGCTCCGCTCCTGCCAGTGATAGGGCTTTTTCATTCTAAAGTGAAATGATATCACCTCCAATTTGGCTGCGCTCTGGTGGTGCTCAACCAGAACTGGCAGATCTGTAGTTCTCTCGCATTTGTCCTGGGCATCAGACAGCTTTTACCTTAATTCAATCAGATTTAGTGCTTCAAGTCTCCTTAAATTAATTTGTGTATGTGAAGAGAAGAAATGTTAAATTTAGTTTTCTGCAATGGCAAATAACCTTTTAAGAGACAGTTTTATCCAGCCCCTTAAGTTTTAATTTTTAATATTTAATTTTGCGGGAGGTGTTCATTCCACTCCAATAGGAATTAACCATAAAGGGAGACTGTTAATCAAAATGACCTTTTTGGGTTTTTTTGACTCTTCTACATAAAATGAGATTGCCTTACAGTGTTTCCTATCAATGTCACTGGTTCCCGGCTATGGGGGGAAAAGGAACTCTTTCCAGTGTACTAATACATTAGTCAGCAAATTCATTTCCTGTTTGTTGAGCTGATGACACAATGTGTATTTTTTCCCTCTGTAATATTCCACCTTGCCCATCCTGATCACTTTATTTTGCCAAACACACTATGTAAAGTGAATGAGAAGTCATTTGGAATTGTGCTAAAGTGACTTTGAGGCATATGAATTTGGCAGTCTCATATTTTTTCCTCTCTTGGCAAAGAAACCCATTTATTGCTAAGGTGGCACTCCATCACCAGCTCCTCTTTCCTACCTCACTCCTTCCCACAACTTTTCTGGGAGGTTTCTCTGTAAAGGAAACTTTCCTGTAACATCTGTTCTATCTGAACAGAAATCTTTGGGGAGTTGCCCATGATGCAGTTAGTTGTTCGATGCTGGGTTTGGTCAGTTTCCCTAAAGTTCCACCAGGACTAAATTTCCTTGGCTAGATGACCCTGGTAGAGACTAGACATTATCTCCCTGTTTCATCCACCTGCTCTTCCCTCATCTTATTTCTTGAACAGATATGATTGGGGCCCCTTTCCCACTGTATTCTGTGTTGATGCTGGGCCAACCCATCCTCCCTGATTGTGCTTAATAAACACTGATGGCATGGCTGCTATAATCTGGAGAACCACTGCTCGTAAATTGTCACGTGAACTTCTTTATCCGTCAGCTAATTTGTAAGCACCTTGAAAGTTGGAATATATCCCTTATGCCCCACTAGCTCAATGCAGTCTAGGTTTGGAACACACAGCTATTGACTTTCAGAGTCTGAGCACCTGACTGCTGTCATTCACTACCTGGCTGTTGTTAGCAGGGGTCTTGAGCAAATTGAGGGTCATTCCCTTCAGGGGGACTCCCTTTTCCTTGACACTTGGGTGATAGTTGGCCCTGATTGATCCTCTCTTTCTTACCCACAGTTACACAAATGATACTCTAGCAGCTGGAACATTTTGTCTTATATGCACCATTAAGAGAAGAGTTATTTACTTCCAGAGCTTTTAGAGAGACTGGGGCTTACTCATTAAAGCCATATATTCTCTCCTTTCCCTTTTATGTTTTATGGTGCTTCAGATGCTACGTATTGAAGTGAGGATTGATAAAGAAATGCTTTTATGGACTCAAATATGCACTTATTGGAAGATAAATTTGAATTTAATACTCCATATATAATAGCATCCTTTTATGTCATGGTAGCTATTCCTATATAACTACATATAGAACTCTTACCCTAAAGGGGAGAGGGGAGAAAGAATGAATCATTATTGCTAATACTAAACCAAAAGGGCATATTTATGTGAAATCTATCCTTTAAAATTGCTATCAAATTATCTAGGGAAATATCCATTGAAAAGATCTATATTAAATCCATTGTGTCTTTCAGATTTAACATAGCTTTTCAACTCACTTGATATGCTACAAATAACTGAGTAACTTAAACATTTGACTATTTATAGTTTCTTAATTATGTTCTAATTTGTTGATTCTTAAAGACAATTTAAATATATTGACATTCAGCTGTTTTGAAGAATTTAGGGAAGATACAGGTATAATTTTGGAAAATTCAATATGTGTGACAAGCAAGGCAGAATCTTAACTACAGTATCAGTATGGTTTCTCTTTCTCTTCCAGTATTGCCAAACCCAATAAACTAATGAACTAGAAGGTAAATCCCTTCTATTTTAAAATGCATTTTGGTTTGATTTTGTTAAGAAAATAAATTCTCTAATGTTTACAAAGCATAGCATTTGAGTGCAGTAAATTTTTCCTGTGTGCTTACTTGAAAGCTTAAACTAGATCCTTTAGCTAAGTAGTAGCTGATTTAGCTGTTGAACTGGAATTGCTTTTCTTCTAAACATGTATGATTGTAGTCTTGTGTACTCTTAGTCTTCTGCTCCTGGGAAAAGACATGCCATAGAACTGGTCTTTAACTGTTCTTGATAACCTGATGGATAAATAACTGGGATAGAAGTTTGGAAACCTGAATCTACCAGAAATTTGACACCTGGGTTTCATAATCCGTAAGACAAGCCTAGAGCATCATGGAAAGAAACTTCGACAGGAATGGGGCATCAAGAGATGCCCATTTGCTACTGAAAAACTGTGCAACTCTGGACAAGAAACATGTCCTTCAGCCTCAGGGGCTAATCTCTAAGGTCTCAAGAAAAGTTACCTTTTGTAGTGGGGAAAGGTGCTCTCAGCAGACATGACAGTAGCTACTGTATATTAATCATGTGCACTTTGATAGAAGGCTCCCTATGAATGAGCTGCTCTTTTAAGCACTTTACATAAATTATTGTCTCTTCACAGTGACCCTAAGGGATGGTGATTATAATTATCCACATTTTACATAAGAAAACCTTGAGACACAAAAAGAAACTTGCTCCAAGTGGTGGAGCCAACATTAGAATCCAGGCATTTTGGCCCCAAAGCTGGTGCTCTTTCCTGAGAGTAAATTGCAGACAATTATAGTGCTTAGGATGAAAAGCTACCCTCCTCCATATCTCTCTGTACCACACTTACCACTGTCTCTAATAACACTGGCCTTTATCTGGCAAATCATTACACTCAGTTTGGGGTTTTAGTGCCCTTGAACTCTTTCCTAGAAAGAAAAGATGTTAAACCAGTTCCATTATAATTTTTTCCCAACCCTTACATTTTCATAAGAAAATATATCAGTACAAAGTGAAATAAATAAGTAAATGTTCAGTTTAAAGAATATTAGTATTTAAGGTCTATTGAAATTAAGGTTAGAAAAGGACTCACTTCTTCCTCAATGGCAAAGCATGTCTGGAGTTGAAATAATACGTATCTCGTAGGTGTAATGAAAATGTTAGACTCAGCATTTTGATGTGCAAAATAAAATCCTTTGATCCCTTCTGGAAATTACTTTATAAATTCTCGAATTGATACTAATATATATAATAAAATATAATGTATATTACCATCACAGGTTCCCAAACACTTACAGATAATGGCAGTACATGTTCCACAGGCTCACAGGGGCCTCCACCATGCTTGCAGGGTGTCCATTTTCTCTTCTCCTAAGGACATTAGTCATATTGAATCAGGGCCCATCCTAATGACCTCACTTTAACAGGATTACATCTGGAAAGACCCTATTTCTGAACAAGCTCACATTCACAGATACCAGGGGTTAGGGCTTTTGGGGGAACACAGTTCAACTCCTAACACGTACTTTCAGATCAAAGAACCTCTGTATTGTCCTTGCTTTAATAGTTATGCTACATTAAATACATTTACCAAGCACCTGGCTGACACCCTTCCTATGTAAAATGTCCATAAGTAGGAGGCTTCGGGTTTTGTAAAAGTAAGTACTGACTTTATAAATTCTGCAGTTAGATCAATTAAAATATTTTAGCTCTGTTTTGGATTGAGAGCAGTTAGAAATAAATATTCAGGCCATTGACAGTAAGAGAATCCCAGTATGATGTATTCATTGTACATCCATAGGGAAAAATACAGCCTCATGATGTTTTGATAAAGATGGAACCCACAGCTTTGTAAAATGATAGAATCTTAAAGAATTGTGCAGCCAAGCAAATCTTGTTATGGACTTGCTTACTGGCTTTTAAAAGTGGGAGAGTTTGAAGTAGCTATGGTTTCTGTGGTGAACTCCGCCAGCAGTGGCCGTTGTCTGAGCACCTGCCACGCGAGGGCTCTGTGCAAAGTTCTGGCTTAGCTGCACCTAGTCTGCCCTTGGAGAGCAGTGCACTCGGACGTGTTTGCTAACTGATTCTCACGGCAGCCTCCCCGGCGGAGTAACTTCCCAGCTGTACAGAGGAGGAATCTGAGTTTCCCAAAGGTTAAAATGCTGTCCCTGAGGTCACATAGGCGTAAGCGGTTCCAGGTCTGTCTGGATTCCAGACATTCAGCAGCTCCTCAGTGTAGTGTCTCGCCCACGGTCAGCCTCCTGAAACACAGAGGGTAGCTTGTTGCTGTTGCAGATTTCACATCAAAGGGCTCTCAGCCTCATTCAAGGGTTGGAAATAAACATTAAATAAGTGTTGGGAGAATACTAACAGAAATCTGGGAAGTCTTAGATTCAGTACTGTCCCTCTGTTCGGAAGAGTTACTAGAGCTGTTTTTGGATATTCTCATTTTCTCCCTTTCTTATGAGGTAGGATTGTCCTTTCTTGTCCCCTGTGAGGCTATGTATGGCCATGTGGCTTGTTTTGTCTAAAGAAATAGTAGTGGAAGTGACCCTTAGGTCCTCTGGCAGAAGTTCCAAGAGCCGGTGTGAAATGCACCTCGTTCTTGCGATTGTCCCGGCACAAGTGGAGGGGGACTGTCCCTCTGCCTGTTCCCCGGTCCCTGAGTGACTGTGGTGAGCAGAGCCTCTGCTAGCTCAGCCTGGATGAGGAGAAGAGGGAGATGTGCGGCATGGAACCTTCTGGTTGTGTTAAGCCACTGAGATTTCAGGATCTTTGTAATGGCTGCATATTCCAACTCATTGTGGCTGATTCGACAAATTAAAGGACAAAACATACAAAGTGGAAATTCACCAAGGATTTCCAATAGAGAAAATTATTTTAAAAATAACTCCTTAAAGCTTCTTGTAGGAGACTCCCTTAACATGTCTAAAATATTAAAATGGGAAGCCTAACGAATAGCTTTGCTGCCTGAAGGTTTGAGGCCAAAGCCGTATTAATTAAACTCACGAGATGGTTAGATAACCATCTAGTTCTATGACATTATTTTTCCCTTCTATATTGAAAACGTTGGTCTACCAAGAAATGTTTGTTCATTGTTCTTGTGCTAAAGCAAATAGTTTGACAGGCAAGGAGTAGGAAATGGGTGGCTGGGAAACCAGAGGACACAACGAACAGTGACACCTTTATCCGGGCAGCACTGTGAGAACAATGACGGGCTTTACTCTTAATTTCTGTTGCAAGAGGAGCATGCGTTAAAGACGGGTCTTCTGTTACACTTAGTATCTGGTTTCTGGCCTGGAGTTGCTGGCGTAACCTGGCTTTAAATTCTCCTTTGCCTTGCACTTACTCAGCGCGGTGTTTGAGAAGTCTTTGTTTACTCCTGATGGCTTGCACTTATTTATACCTCACTCCACAGACAATAAACTCAGTTTTTAATGAGTAAAGCCATGGTTTTAGAAACCTAGAGCTGTTGCAACTTGACCAGAGACATTTTCCGACATTTCCCTATGAGTTGGAATAAGATAAATGACAATGGATATAGAGGAGCTTGCTAGATTTCAGAAAATCTGTAAGTCAGAAAACTGGTCATCTGCCATAAATGTGTACTGCCTAGTTGAATCTTAGACCTGGCATCTTCTTTCATTTGATATACTATGGTTTGTTATATTACTATTTAAACATTTCTCTGACATAAACTTCATTGAGGAAAAAGGAGGCATTGTCTTTTGAACTAGGGTCAAACAGTGACGCACCATTTATTATTAGAAGTACTAATAATTGTAAGACTACTATGCTTTTAATATATGAATAATTCCAATATTTTGGTCTTTTAAGATTTAACACGAGTCAAGTCATTTTTGTTATTTTAGTATTCCTGTTGAGAATATTGGAGCTAGTATCAGCTTTAGAGATGATCTAGTTCGGGGCCCTCATTTCCTTGGAGAGGAATCTTTTTCAAACATTATCTGACATGACATCCAATACGCAATGCAGATTCTTAAAATTACAAAGTTTTATAACTCCAAACATACTTATGATAGGGGCAATTAGTGAGAGGGAAAATACTATTTTGGACAACAGAAAGACTTCATTTAAAAGGGCCTTAGCCTTCACTTTGTATTTTGTTGCATTTGGCAAGTACTTGAAAATACTGAATTACATGGTAAGTAGCTGCAAGTGGTAACGGTTTTTATGAGTGTGTTTTACAAGGTTCACCCTGAATTCTTAGGAGACTCCAGGTTTATAGGACCACAGAAAAGTTAATTTAGTAGCACAAGTTAATGAAATGTAAAACTATCGAGCTTGAGTGTTACTATTTAAAAAATCTAGCTTTGAGGTAATTAAAGAAAATCAAATAAAAAATTTACAGAATCCCAAAACTGCATAGAACAGCATTTGAAAACTAATTATGCTGTATGTAACAATATCTCTGTAGAGTGACAGTATAGATTCTGGTTGTACGATTTATTTTTTTAGAGAAATTGTCAAATGTTGGAGAAAATATGAAAATCTCTCTTACTGAAAAGGGTTGAGTTATCATGAGTAAATACTCATTAAAAAATAAGTTGTGTTCTGGAAGTTTCAGAAATTTAAAAAAAAATTTCTATTTGCCCAGCTGGGCATGGCTCAGCGGTTGAGCATGGACCTACGATCCGCGAGATGGTGGTTCAATTCCCGGTTGGGGCACATGCCCGGGTTGCGGGCTGGATCCGCAGTCGGGGGGCGTGCAGGAGGCAGCAGGCAGCCAATCAGTGATGGCTCTCTCATCACTGATGTTTCTCTCTCTCTCCCCTTCTCCCTTCCTCTCTCTGAAATCAATAAAGATATATATATAAAGAAATAACAGATGTCTTTAAAAAGAAAATTTCTATTGTCCACAATATTAAGAGTGGTTGCCAGCCCAGCCTACGAATTATGTATCCCTTCAGTGACTGAAGTCATAACATTTAGCTGTCTGTGATTATGTACGCACTTTTAACTTAGCTTGGCATTCCGTTTATTATTGTTTGTCCTCTGAGGATACGTTTATTGACTTTAGAGAGAGGAAGGGAGAGGGAGGAGAGAGAGAGAGAAAGAAAGAGGGAGAGAGAGAGAGAGAGAGAGACATCGATGTGAGAGAAACATCATTCGGTTGCCTCCCATATGCACCCTGGCAGGGGATCGAACCTGCAACCTTTTGGTTACCCACCAACCGAGCAGCCTGGCCGGGGCTCGCTTGACACTCTAAAAGATCTTCATGGCTCTTTCCATGGGATTTTTAAAAATCTGATGTGCAACGTTGGATTGGAAACTTTCCACTCCCATTGTGTGGTAGCAAAGGAGAGTAGTGAGGTTTTTTTGTTCCCTGGTTGGAGAATTTTTATCTGTGCCCGAAAGCAAGTAATGTCTCCTCTTTGAAGAAGAATCCTGGATCCTGGTGTTAGAAAGGAATTCTGAAGATGCCCTACTTTATGTGCCTTTACTTGCATGCTTCTGTAAAGCTGTGCAAAGAGGAAATTTCCAGAAGCAAACACATTTTGCACTCCTTTAGCAAGCTGGTGTTTAAAGGAACCCTGGGGCAAATACTTTTGCAAGGCAAATGCTCCTCTAAGGTGGCATCTGGGTAATGGGAAAGCTCCTGGGGCTTTAAAAAGCCTTTGGAACTGCGGCACTCCCCCCACTGATGAGAGTAATCAGTGCAACCGGTTGTCCTTGAAGACAATGCCCAGTTGCCAAAGCAGCCAGTGGCCCCAGTCCCCCTGTGATCTGGGGCATCATACCTCCTAGTTACCAGCCACTTGGTGGTGCCAGGCATTCCTCTGTGGACTGGCAGGCATCTCAGACTGCCACCGGCTTCATATTAAATTCCACGCAGTGATTATAGGCTATATGGCTCCAAAGTTAAATTGAGAACTAAAAACAAAAGCATTCTCACCAGTGATTTCTCATGCCACTTCCGACGGACGAGTCCAGGAAACAAGGATAGCATGAGGATGGCTTGTGGTTTTCGATGTGGAATTATATAGGCAATTGTTATGTGTCAAAAATTATAGTCCATAAGACCCTGCGTTCAAATTCTGAATCCACTGCTTGCATAACACTGCGGAGGGACTCATTTAATTACTGAGGCTTGACGCGGGGGTTTGTGTGAGGCTGATGGCCGTCCCTGTAAAGACCATGAATGTGCCATGTAGTGCGTAGTAGGCTCTTTACTAATCCGTAGTCATTTTTGTCATTTCATTGTTAATACTATTAATATTTTGAAGTCTTATTATGCCTAGGGAAATGTTACCAGAAAAGGTAAATAAAGAGGAGTAATGAAATTCTGGTTTCTAACGCCCCTTTTCCACCCCCGTCCTGTTCCCTCTGCAGATTGTGACAAACTGCGGCGGGATGGCTCCCGGAGCTCCCAGTACTACTCCCAGGGCCCCACCTTCGCCAGCTCTGGTCCACCCAGCGACGAGTATCAAGGTGAAGATGAAGAAGCAGATCAGAAGGTAAGGCTTCCAAAGTCAACCTGGGACCCTGGATTGGACCCCAAGTTAATTTCTTAGTTTTGACAAGTGTCCCATGGCTACAAAACACGCCAGCATTAGAGGGGACCAGGTGAAGGGTACACAAGGAATTCTCAGTGCGATCTCTCTAAGTTTTCTCTAAGCCTAAAATTAGTCTCAAAAAAAAAAAAAAAAAGTTCCTGATCCAAAGAAGTTATTCAAGGAGCATAATAAGTATATTTGTGCATTTTGAATATTCTCTTTTGGGTAAAACAAACAAAAGTCTTATTTCTCTTTTTGGGTTTGTTGTGTTTTTTTTGTCATGTGACCAAGAACTTAAGTACAAGAGCCAAAAGCCACTGTTTCACAAGCAGGCGGTGTTTTTACGTAGATCCCGCAGAGGCCGTGGCTTTGCTTAGTATCACAGCGCTGGTCAGTCACTTCCGTGGTGCTGTTTCGTCCGCACTCCTTTTTCTCACGCCATCTCTTGTGATAAGTGCAAACTACTCAACACAGATATATTTTCTCAGCATTAAGTGCACATGAAAGAATAACAATGTATGGCGATTTTTAACTTACATAGTTTTATTTTTCATTTTATTAAGCAATGTTGACTGACACAGATTACTTAAACAAATGAGGTTTGATGAACAGGGTTTGGTTTAGAAACCATTTTAAATTAACCTAAGAAATTTCAGTGGAATTAGGTCAATACATCACTGTCTCATTGTTTGAAGAACATTATTCAAAATTTATTATCCTTCCTCAAATAACTAACATCAGAGGAAAAAGTAGGTAACAGTTGTTTAAAAATAGGAAATTACTACCTTAAACTTTTGTTCTTCTAATGAAGATTGGACCCAGGTTTTTATTACAGAATGTTTTTCCTATTTCTTTACAGGTGTTTTTACACATTAGGTTAGTCCTTTGAAACTCTAAAGTATACATAGAAAGTCTCTTACTGTAATAGGAAAAGCAGCTATTTCAAAGCTGATCTGGTTTTTAATTTTAAAAACCTATTTTTTCTCTTGTTGGCAGGAGTAGGAAAAATTAAAATCAGAAGACGAACTATATCATGGGAATTTTGTTTTGATCTAAAAATTTTTTCAGCTTTATTGAAGTATAATTGACAAATAAAATTGTGCATAGTGCAATGATTTGACATACGTATACTTTGTGAGAGGATCATCACACTTGGGTTAATTAACACATCCCATCACCTCACATAGTTACCGTGTATGTGTAAGATGAGAGCGCTTAAGGTCTATTCTCTTAGCAAATTTCAAGTACACAGCACAATGTTATTAACTGTAGTCAGTCACCTGCTGTACGTTAGATCCCAAGGAGCTTATTCATCGTAAACTGAAGGCTTGCACCCTTTGATCAGCCTTTTACTGGTGCTCAGGGTAGGAGGAGCATCCAGTTTATAGTGGGACCCAGAGAAACAGAGGTGGTTCCTGGGTGCAGCGTTGTGAGTATCCAGAAGGACAGATCGGCATTACCAAGACCATATTCTAAGATCTTCTGGAAAATGGAAAGGTAGTTTCTAAATTCTCACATTTGAGGGAAGTTCAGTCTCTGTGAACGAGTTTCTACTCTTATGTGTGTCGCCACGGACCCCTCCAAGCAGCCCTCACCTAAATGTGTGAGAGAGTGTGAACAAGTCATTTCCCCTTAGAAAACAGGGCTCCTGTCATGTTGAAAATGAGTCAGATAATGATCATATGTACACACACACACACGAAAGTCATCCTTTATGACATAATGTAAAATAAAATGACATGACATGTCCCAGTAAGCTTAAGAAGTACCTCAGTGTATCGCTTCTCTGCCTGGTGGCTAAGACCAAGCATAGATACCTGTTCTTATCAGTTTAACATCTGATACGTCTTCTCTCCAAGGACAACATATTAAATGGATTTTTGGAGCAGGGAGATGGAATAGGAGCTTGCTCAGTCCACGTGTAACCTCGACCTGGTATTGCACTTCTTCTGGGAATGGTGCACCTCCTCCAGGGCAAAAAAAAAAGGACCTCAGTGTGATTTGGTAGCACTGGGCCCGATACAGTGGGAAACACAAGATGATTACAGGACCTTAGACAGATCTCTTGGGGCCACCTGTTCCTTCTGTAAAATGGAGTCACAGGGTAGTGTGGGGTAGCAGGGAGGAGGGTTTCCTGAGCTCCCCACAACCTCCTCTGAGTTACAGTTTCTACCACACTGGCTGGACTCATGGCCTTCCTGTATTTGGGTCCTCACAAAAGCACTTAGCTGCTTCCTTATGGATCCTTGGTTGAAAGTGTTTTGAAATCCTTGGAATATATTGTTGTTAGTGATATTTAAGGGGAACTTTTTTCTTAACTATATAGGACCAAGTTGAATTACATTCAAAAATTTCTAAATCATTAGATATGAATGTTTTCTCAAAATAGCTTCTGCTATGAAATTTGTTTCAGAATAAAATAAATACCAAATCATATAATGTATTAATTATAAAGATTATATATTAATTAAAAATCAACTAACAAGTTATACTATCATATTAACTCGTATTTAAAAATAACTTCCTTCTCTCTCTCCCTTCTCTGGCCCTCATCTCTGTTACATTGCATCATTCAATGTTGTGTTAACTTACACACGTGTTTCTTGGTTCCATGGAGCATCAAAAAACCCACTTTCCATCCCACGGCTGCATATCTAATTAGATGGTCTTGAGCACGTTCTCCATGTATGTTTTTTGTTTATTCGTAATTATTGGATTAATTACAGTGCTCTCTATCAAAGACTGTGCTTTTTTTTCCTTCTTAACAATAGGCCTGGCCGGGCATGGCCCAGCGGTTGAGCATTGACCTAGGATCTGGGGGATCTCAGTTCGATTCCCAGTCAGGGCACGTGCCTGGGTTGGGGGCTCAATCCCCAGTGGGGAGCGTGCAGGAAGCAGTCAATGACAACTCTCTCATCATTGATGTTTCTCTCTCTCTCTCTCTCCCTCTCTCTCTCCCTCTCTCTCTCCCTCTCCCTTCCTCTCTCTGAAATTAATGGAGATATATTTAAATACATATATATATATATATAAAGTTAGCAAGACTTAGTATTGCTTTCACTGACAGAGGTCTTGAAATTGGTATGGAGATTAACACTTGTATGTCCTGTGCTTCCTCTGCCCGTCCCTATGGGTCCCTCTCCCTAACTTGTGCTCTGGTATCTTCAGGTCAAAGTGAAGTTTCCTTCGTGTGCACCCCACACAGAGCTTAGTGCATGATTGGCTACTTAGCTGGCCCATTCATTCAACAATCATTTACTGAACAATTACTACTCAGTAAACATTCACCCTGACTCAGAAGTTGTTATTAATCTTTGTGACCCTCGCCAACATTCACCACGTCACAGTGTTACACTCTTGCTCCCAAGCTGTGTGGCCACCAGCGGTCATCATTTAGACCCAGACATGTTCCTTTATCCCTCCTCAACATGTTCTTCAACAGAGCTACTTTAAGCACAGAATTACAATTCATTTTTAAAACAAGTATTTATTGAGCACCTCCTATATGCGCGGGACTATTCTCTGAGCTTGGAGACACTAAGAGTAAATAAGCAGTGGTGCTGCATTAGAAAGTCGCATGTGCTCTGCAGTAAAAGAAAGCAGAATAAGACAGGAGGTTACAACTTTAAATTAAAAGGGTAGGCCTGGCCCTGGCTGTTTTGGCTCAGTGGTTAGAACATCAGCCCGTCGACTGAAGGGTCCTGGGTTCGAATATGACCAAGGGCATGTACCTTGGTTGCAGGCTCGATCCCCGCCCCGGTTGAGGCTCATATAGAAGGCAACCAATTGATGTGTCTCTCACATTGATGTCTCTCTCTCTCCCTCGCTCTCTCTCTTTCCCTCCTAGTATCTCTGAAAAGCAACGGAAAAAATATCCTCAAGTGAGGATAAAAAATAAAATAAAAAGAATAAAGAAATTAATTAAAAGGGTAGCCCTTCCTGAGCAAAGAGGTGATTGGGATTAAAAGAGTGAGCCATGCAGAAGTCTTGGAGAAGAACATTCCATAAAGAAGCAGTCAGCAGTCAGTGCAATAAATGTTTCTTACGGAGATATGCTATGCACCAGATTATGCAACATGAAAAAGTTATTAAGATATCTGTACTTGCCTCAAGGAATTTACAGCTCTCACGTAGGGAGAACTAACCAGAATAAAGAGTTTTATGTATAGGCATACCTCGTTTTATTGTGCTTTGTTTTAGTGTGCTTTGCAGATATTGCTTTTTTTTTTTTTACAAATTAAAGATTTGTGGCAACCCTGCCTCAAGCAAGCCTGTCTGCACCATTTTTTCAACAACAGTTGCTCACTTTGTAAAGTCTCTGTGTCACATCTTGGCAGTTCTTGCAATATTTGAAACTTCATTATTATTATTATTATTATTATATTTGTTATTGTGATCTGTTATCAGTGACCTTTGATGTTACTAGGGCAAGACCCTCCACCAACAGAAAGATTATGACTCACTGAAGGCTCAGATGATGGTTAGTATTTTTAGCAATAAAATCTTTTTTATTAAGGTATGTGCATTGTTTTTTAAATAATGCTATTGCACACTTAATAGACTACAGTGTAGAGTCAACACAACCTTTATTTGCACTAGGAAACCAAAAAATTGTGTGACTCACTTTATGGCGACATTCACTCTATTTTTGTGGTCTGGAACAGAACCCTCAGTATCTCCAAAGTATGACTGTATTTTACGTGCAACAATAATTAGTTGTGAAAGAGAAATTCTTCTGATTTGAGCAGTCAGGAAATGAGGGGAGGTTTGGAAGAGGGTAAGGTCTTTAAGAAGGATAGTTACAGGGCTGTTGTAACAGGCAAAACATAATAAGGACCAAGAGTGGCTGTGTGAAGGGTGAGGAAGTGGGGGAGTTAAGAGATGACGTTAAGAGACATGGCTTTTTAGCACTTGGGAGACAAATTTCAAGTCTTAGTTCTGCCACTTGCTGTTTTCTTTGGATGTATCATGGGCCCTTCTAGACATTCATTTTCTTATCTAGAAAGTGGGGAGTGAAATAAGATTTCACTCTGAGATCTTTTTGAACAGGCTGTTTATTCAGTCATTTACTTAATAAATACGCCATACATCCCCGCTGTAAGACCTGAGAACCCATCAAGTGAAAAAATCAAGGTCCCTGCCATTGTTGGGAAATGATGGTAAACAAACAAGTATAACATAACACCAAGTGGTGATGAGTGTTACGAAGTAAAATAGATCAATTGTAAGGAGTTATAGAGTGACAGGGCTGCTATTTTAGATTGAGTGTTCAAGAAGGACCCTAGGAGGGTGCCATTAGGAGGGCAGACCTCAGGGTGAAGTGTAGGAAACCACATGTGAATATCTTTGGGAATGGTTTCCTAGAAGAGAGACAGTAAGTGCAAAGGCCTAGAGATAGTAATATGCTTATCCTGTGGGAGGGATAGCCAGGGTCCTGAGTGGCAGGCGGTGAACAAGGGCAAGAGAAGTGGTAATGACTTTGGCGAGATAACCAAGGGCCAGATCCCATGGGACCTAATCAGCCACAGAAGGACTTTAGATTTGTTGTTCCTGGGTGAGATGGTGAGGTACTGGAGTAACTGAGATGGAACGTGGCATGATCTGATTTACTATTGATTGCAATTTGTCTGCCCACTGTATGGAGACTGTAGACTGTCGAGACTGTAGACTGTTGAAGACGGAAGCAGAGGCAAGTCAACAGGCTATTGCAATAGTCCTGGCAAAATGTAGTTGGTACGGGCTGAGGCCCAGGTGGCAGTGGCAGAGATTCTACCTTTATTTTGAAAGTAGACCCTACAGAACTTGCTGAAGTTATGAGAAAAAGTTATGGGTCAAGGACAATTTCATCTATGTCTTTCCAGCAAAACGCCTCTCAAATCCCATTACAAAAATTATTTCACCCCATGAGAATTCAGATCATTGACCCTACCCTCTTCATGTGCATTCTTCCCCAGCTTATATTACATGACCTGCCTTTATGGTCACTTCTTTGTACACACATTCAACTCTGCTGTCCCCTCTCTCCTTCTGCCATTTTCCTAGAGAAACCCCAGCCCAACTTTTATCCAACTCTCTCCCTGCTCTGCACTAAAGCCTTTCTAGCTGAAAAAGGCTAAAGAATAACACGCAGTTATGCTCACTCTCAGATACTCCTTAGACATTGCTCTAGGGGGGGGAAATCATAAGGCATATTCTTTCACAACCAAACTGTTAAACTGCCTTCATCTGTTTCTATATCTACTCACCTTTTCCTGTCATTGCAATGGGCAATCAATCCTTGCTTGTTTTCTGCCCTGTTCCATCCCAAGTGCCTAGGACCTGGCACACAGTAGACCCTCAGTATTTTTCCAATGTAGTGATTAAGGCCAACCTCTCAAGGACTTCATACCTGCAGTTAACTTCTCTCTCTTTTGCCTAATCAATTTTCTCTCATTATTGCATCCTAACCATGATTTTATAAGCATGCCGTATTTTCTTTCATCTCAAAGAAACCGTCCCTTGACCTTTTCTCCCCCTACAAATTCTACCACATTTTTCAATTCCTCTTTATAAAAGACCTTCTCCAAAGAACTATCTGGACTTGCTGTCAACATTGCTTTTCTTCCCATTCTCCTTCGAACCTCCTTCTAACACACTTTTATCCCCAGCACGCTACTGAAACTACTCTTGTTAAGTTCAGCCATCACCTCTACCTTGCCAAATCTAATAGTTAATTCTCAGGTCTCCTCTTACTCAACCTCTCAGCAGCACTTGGCATAGTTTATTATTCTTTTCTGCTTAAAATACTTTCTTTACCTGGCTTTTAAGAGACCACACACTCCTAGTCTTCCCCTCCCCTCACTGCTTGGGCACTTATTTGCTGGTTCTCTTCCATGTATCAGACATCAGTGTAACATCAGGCCTGTGCTCCTCTAGAGCAGACTTGCTCCTTGGGTGATCTCAATCAGTCCCATGGGTTTAAGTTCCATGTGTTGAAGTTTCCTAAACTTCTATCTCTAACCCAGACTTGTGCATTTATCTGCTTACTGTTCATCTCTACTTAAATGTCTTGCAGGTATCTTGAAGTTATACAAATCCAAATATGTGACCCCCCCCCAATATATATATATATGTGTGTGTGTGTGTGTTTATATATATGTGGGCTTCCTTTATAGTTTTCCTCACCTCAATAAACCACAACTCCATTCTACCAGATGCTTAAGTCAAAAATTTGGGTACATTCTTGATTCTTTGCTTTTTCTCATACTTTCAGCAATTAGGGTTATTAATTATTGACCCACTTCTAAAACCTCAGTTCAGACATCATGTAATGATTGAGATCAGCGCATGTCCCTGAGAGTGGGTGGCTGAGGCATGTTGGCAGTGAGGTTGAGCAGGACCAGAGCAGGTGTTAGGTGGAACACCTCTGTGGCTGTTGAGTTCACCAAGAGTTTTAACAAAAATAGAGGTGAAGGGAGGCTGAGATAGGATCACAGAGAGGCAATGCTAAGTGAAGGAGTTAGCTTTTATTGCATAGCTAATAGGAAGTCACTAATACATTTTTTTAAGTAGAGGATTTTATAATTGGGAATAAATATTGTATATATCACCTTTTGTTAGATAATGTTAAAACTGATTTTCTAATTTGTGTAGTATGTTAGACTTGACTCTGGAACTTCTAGAGAGGGAATATTTTAACAGACTGATTTCTGTTTAAACAAATAGAGAAATTTTATAAAAAAATCACACCATATAGACCAAAAAAATGGTAATTATGTGATGTGATGTATGTGTTAACTAACCTTATTGTGGTAATCATTCACAATATATATGTATATCAAATCACATTGTATACCTTAAACTTACACGATGTTATGGCAATTATATCTCAATAAAGCTGGGGTGGAAAGTGAAACAGTTAAAAAAAAAAGTGAGCCAAGTTGGAAAAAACACCAACCCAAGATCATTTCACAGAGAGGGTTTTATTAAAGCTTTTATTAATTTTTAAAAATTTTTATTTCTTGATTTTTGAGAGAGAGAGTAAGGGAGAGAGAGAGAAAAAAACATCCATTTGTTGTTTTTCATTTATGCATTCATTGGCTGCTGCTTGTGTGTGCCCTGAGCAGAGGTGGAGCCCACAACCTTGCCATATTGGGATGATGCTCTAACCAACTGAGCTACGTGGCCAGGGCCTAGTAAAGCTTTTAGAGAGTAGATTAATCCAATGCTTAACTCCCAGAGGGGGAAAAAAAAAAAAGGAAGAAGTGAAAGGTGTGATTTCTTTTTTAATAAATTAGTTTAACACTGATGCCAAAACCTGACAGGACTGCACAAAACAGATCAGCTGGCCAGTGTCACTCATGAATATTGGCACTCAATAAAGCCAAGAGGTCATAAACGAAACATTAGGAAACAGTCTAGCAGCTCATTCCAGGAAGAAGACTAAAGTCCATCTGGCTTTATTCCAGTAGTAAGGTAAGGATGTTCAGTTTTAGGTAGCCCAGTCCTGTTTGATCATATTAATACTTTTGAGGTGAAAAATCAGATCAAAATCATAAATACTGTCAAAGTATTTGATGCAATTTAACAGCCCCCCTCCCCTCGGCCCAGAACTTAAAGGAAAATAGTTTTTCAATTATAGTTTATCTTCAGTATTATTTTGTATTAGTTTCAGGTGTGCAGCATAGTGGTTAGACAGTCATATACTTTACAAAATGTTCCCCCTGATATTTTCAGTGCCCAGCTGGCACCATACATAGTTGTTACAATATTATTAACTGTATTCCCTATACTGTACTTTACATCCTCGTGACTATTTTATAACTACCGATCTGTACTTCTCAGTCCCTTTACCTTTTTCACCCAGTTCCCAACCTCTGCCCCTCAGTCTGTTCTCTGTGTCTATGAGTCTTTAACAGTCGTTCTTGATACTAACACAATAATATAGGAACAAGTGGATACTCATGACTTCACAAAATTTACCCGTCTTTTCACAAAATCCAACATAATTTTTAATGGGCCCTTCTCACTAGAATAAGGTATAACACACGCATTCACTGTTCCTGTTCCTACATTTATGGGAAGAATTAGCTGTAGAATAAGATGTTCAGAAGTAGCCAAGATGGGGATTATATTATCATTCTTTGTACATGGTAGGTTTGTATATTTGGTGAATCCAGGAAAATAAAAATTTAAAACTACCCTCAATAGTAGAATTCAATGATAAAGGAAGGTATAAAATTAGGATATAGAAATCAATAAGTTTCATATCTATGAAGGCAAGTTAGAAGATGTAATAGAAAAATGTATTTAAACATCTCTATAGTTTAGAAGATAAAACAAAAAATGTATTTAAAATATCTGTGGTTGTATAAATTTAACACAACTATAGAGTAGGCATAAATGTAATAAGAAAAGTATAAGATCTATATGAAAAAAAATTAAATATTGTAGAAGACCACAAGTAAGATTTGAATAAAAAAAATATATTCTCTGAGATGAGAGGACTCAGTATCAAAAAGCTGTCAATTCTGTCCAAGTGAATTTATAAAATTAATACCAATAAAATCTTGAGCAGTTGTTTTGGTTTGGTTTGGTTATTTGGGGGATGGGAGGAGGAGGGAGGGAACTAGAGAGGCTGGATCTCTCGTTCATACCTGGGCAAGCTGTGCGACAGGAGAGCAGGGAGGAAGGAAGAGCGGCCAGGTGCTGACACATAGAGTCAGGGATTACTCCAGTGTGGCCCCTGAATGTACAGATGAGTAGGACCGAGCATTAAAAACAATATATAAAGTTCAGAAATAGACCTAAATCTTCATGGGATTTAGTATATGATCAAGTTGGCATTTGAAATCAGGTGGGAATCCAGTAACTGTAAAGGGCTCCGAGCCAGCAGTTTATGGTCTTCATGTTAAGACCAGGACCCCTAACAACAACTCATGTTCTTAATAGTTGCTCTAACAGTCAGGGTAATTTTAAATACAGAGTCTGTAGAAGTCAGAGGGAAAATTCTACTGGGAAAACCCTTTTCTTTGCATTTCCTAGGTAGGTGGTAGGGATGGAGATGGAGCATGAGGAGACCAGTGGACTGTTGGTAGAAAAGACACAGGAGTTGAACGTTTAGGCTACAGATGCTCTGACATCAAACACAGTGTTTAGAAAAAAAAAAAAAAGTGTTATTTGCATTCAACAAATATTAAGCGTTTGTTACGTGCTTAGGACAGAAGCACTCTCCTAAAATAAGAGTTGCTAATAAGGCAAAGGTTAAGGACATATAAATTAGAACAGAGAACCTAAGGGACATCTGTTCTGGTTATTTATTCTTGATAATTATTCTAGAATAATAAGTGCAAAACATTTGCCAAGTAAACCTCATGTTTATGGTACAAAGAAAGGTGTTTTGCTAATGATATCCACATATATCTTTCAAAGTCATGGTGTAGTGTGACAAGAAAAAAATTGAAGTGTTTCCAACTGTATGTTCTGTACATCATCTAAATATTAAACACGCTGCACGAGCAGTGCTGTCTGCAAAGGGACTTAGGGATCCACAAAGTACTGTTTTATTCGTCTGCAAAATCAGAGAGTAAGTCATTGCTTTAGTCTCGTCCTGGTCTCAACATTGCTTTGTTCTTTCGATTTTCTTTGTGTCTCTGGTGCCAGCAAAGAGGCTATTCAGGCATCTGAAGGAAGTGCAGTTATAGATGTCCAAGTACATCCTGTGAGTTGAGAGGGCATTTCTCCAGCTGCCGTTGTTGGAGGTTGTATTTGGCGATATGTTCACTGAATCGCAGAAACATGCATAGAGGCCCCATTGTCTCAGCAGAAAGCGTGTCAGTCATGAGCTGCTCAATCTCTTGTGTAAAATTCACCCCTGAACAGGCAAATGAGACTGGGATTATGGCCATAAATGGTTGGCTTTAATGGTATTGATAGAAACTGAAATTTTTTTCCTATTTCCTGTTGTTCTTTGAACTGGCATCTCGGATTCTGTTTTAGTCTTTGTTGATGAGATACTTAAATCAAAGGAGGACTTTGAAGAAGACAAAAGGACAGCAGCCTTGCTCTGTAGCCTTGAATGTCAGAGGCTTACATAACATGATGCTTGAGAGCACCGGCCTGGGACAGCTTTCCCACCTGTCAGGGCCGCGTGGCCTTGCTAAATTGCTTGCCTATGTGAGCTTCGGTTTCCTCAACTGTAAAGGGTTATAAACCACATGTTCTAGCTTGCTCGGGACAACCCTGGTTTACAGCTGCTGTCCTGTGTAATTATTAATAACACTCCCTTCACACTCAGAGGTGTTCTGGTTTTGATAATAAGTTACATGACTACCTTACCTACCTTAGTTGTGAAGTTGAAGTGAATTAATGTTTGTAAAATCCTTAGCACTGTGCCTGGAGCGTAGTATCTGCTCAAATAATGGTGATTAGTATCATTAAACTGCTTGGTTTCTCAAACCAGACTTCAAGGAAAATGACTTAATAGACAGTGTCTTTTTTGTGTGAAAATTTGGCCGCTCTCCCAATCATTCTGTCTTTTTTTTCCACACGGATATAATTTCCTGCCTGAAGCAATGAATATGAGAGGTTTCAACAACTACTAAAAAATTCCTGATTTTCATGTCTTCACAGGTTAACTGTACTTAGAACTACCAGCAGCTATACTAGTACTAACTTTGTAGTAATAGTAGAACACTTTACAATATTTTCAGAATCTTTTTCACAAATTGTATCTCCTTTTCCACAAGAAGTCCCATGAAATAGGTATTGTAATATTATTATCATCATTTGAATGACCTGGAAACTGAGACTCAGAATTATGAAGTTGCTTTCCGAAGATCACACAGCTGGAACACATCAGAGAGGGTGTGAACACAGGGCTGCTCACTTTGTATTTAATTTCTTATCATTGCTCCATGTTGGTTAAATAAGAGGGTGAGATTACTAAATTACCCAAATTCCTTCTCATTGTGCCTGCAGTTGCATTTTCATTGCATGTTTTACTGGTCTGGTATCATTCATTCATGCTGTTTTTTCAAAAACTGCTTAAGTGCCTCTCGGTCTCAGTATACAGACACAGTCCTCCGGAGAGTACCGGTAGCTGATGGTCTAGAAGACATTTATGATGACTCTAGATGCAGCCTTCTGTTCGTGGGTCTCTCTCAGTAATTGCAGGACCCAGCGGAAACATAGAGGAGTCAAACCTGCCCTGCGGTTTGTGGCACCTTGTTGCTCTGTGCCATTGCAGGCGAGGGTGAGAAGACTGGGGTCTGCCATTTCCAGGCCTTTATGCATTCAGACCACTGTGGGTGCCTCAAGTGACTTGTTCTACTTTTTCTTTTTTTATATAGCATTTCATTTTTTTTTTCCTTTTATTGATTTTAGAGAGAAACATTGATTTGATGTTCCACTTATTTATGTATTCATTGGTTGCTTCTTGTATGTGCCCTGACCAGGGACCGAACCTTCCACCTTGGCGTATTGGGACGATACTCCAACGAACTGCGCTACCCGGCCAGGGCTGTTGCACTTTTTCTTGTTTCAAACATCCCATTACACTGGACTAAGGCTCTGGTCACGTCTAAACGTGGGAACAGAGCTCCTGTCTTGCCAATTTCTATATTCCCAGCAAGGAGCCAAGCACCTGGCACTTGAGAAAGCTCAGGGGCCAGAGTCTGGGCTCAGTGCTGTATGTGAAATCTATTACTGGTAGTATTTTAAGCATGGGTTGGGCAGCGAGTTCTTAAATATTCATTATGTTGTATTACATACTTTGTATCTATGATTTAGTCTAACCAAAAGATCATTAAAAATAAGAAGTTACTGTATCAGTTTAAAAATCTGTGCTCTAATTACCTACTTTCATTATTTTGAGGAAAAGATCACTTAATATGGGATAGTTTAAATCCATACTATCTTAATTCAGTACATGGTAAGAAAGTGTAGAGCCCTTGATAAAGGGACCCAGGTACTGAATAAGAGAAGGTGCAGTTAGTTATTTAATAATGTGGGTATGAAAACCACCTCCCGGCCATCATCATGGAGTTGCTGGATGGGCTGTGAACTGTGCTTTTGTGTGGTCCATGTCCACCACACCTGTTTTTTGTTGTTGTTGTTGTTGTTGTTGGAGCTGGGTTGGGGGAAGAAATAGGAGAGAAAAAATTAAGTCAGGATCTCTCAGGTCTAAGTATATTGAAGGTAGAAGCAGTGTACATAGCTAAGAAAGATTGCTATAGTTTTGACAACTTATAAATAGTTTTGACATCTTATAAAACTACCTAGAATCCTGAAAACCAAGAGTCAACCCAAAACATTTAATTTTGGGAGAAAAAGTCACCAAGACTGGGTAAGTGTCCTGCAGAAAGGACTAGAATGTATGTTGGTGTCCTCTTCAACCTCTTCAATAGTGCTCTATGTCGTTTCATCTGTTCAACGTCTGTTCTTATGTAACACATGCTAAACGAATGCTAAATTTAGCTGTTTGTAATTATATTTTCCAATTTTTAAAAGCATAGCAGATTTTTTGTAAAAGCCCGGACTAATCTGTGTTTCACAGTTAAGCCCACTTTTTGGTAACTTGGCCATTTGCCAAAGAGACTGTATTTCAGCCTCCACTGTCCATCTGGTGGGAGGTTGTCTGGTTTCCAGACAGGATTTAGTCTCTTAAATGCAGGTCTTCCAGCATCTGAATCTACAAAACAACTCCTGGTGTGGCCGGTGATCTCCCTGTCTGAATTAAGTAATTTGACATGAGGAATTGCAGTTTCTTAAGTTTCAGTTGTGATTCTACATTCCTTCCAGGACCAGAGTATGGACTGTTGGTGAACATTATTGACCAATTAACAGCTTTAAAAACTGCATTTAAGTTCTGAGAGCAAAACAACTTTAAACTCAGTGCTTAAAAAAGATAATTCACCCTATCCTGAGGGTTTCCATTAACATGAAACATGGTTTTGCTCTTGCAGTTGCTCTTTTCAACACAGGAAGCTGGAGACGCTCAAAACCTACAACTAGTAAACGACAGAACAAGGATGCTGATCCTTAATGTTTTTACTCCAGATTATAGTGTTCCAGCCACGACACCACACTGCTGGCTTTTATAGATTTTCCAAAAGGTTTTTCTCTTTTTGGTTTGTTTTCTTTTAACTTTAAATAATTTCTAATTTTTAAATTATAGTTGACATACAATATTATATTAATTTCAGGTGTAAGTTTTGTTCTTATTTAGAGATGTAGATGGACATATTTTTTAGATCAGAAAACTTAGTTTATTGTAAATATTGCCAAGCTGTAATTTTACACTGTTTAACAGAGGGACTTTGGAGTCGGGTCTGGGTTCTAATTCCACTTGTGAATTTTCCCAAAGTAAAATTACTTTAGTCCATTTCTTTATTTGTAAAGCAAGGCTAATGCTGTGAAAATTAAGTGAGGTACCAGTTCTTTTAAAGCCTGTAGCCAGGAAAAGGCATGTAGAAATCATTTACTAGATAGTGATGCCTTTTTTAGCTAAAATTCTGATATAGTTCTCTGCACAATTCTGATTTGAAGCCTCCTGGAATTTACAGTCTCGTGGGAGAGACAAGATAAAGAACTAAAATATGTGTTTACTGGTGATATGTACTAAAGAGAAAATAGAGAGCCGAGAAGCGAGATATAAAATCTTAGGAAGGAGTTAAAACTTTAGGTAAGGTGAACAGCTCAGACCTCAACAGGAAGGGGACTCTTGACTAAACTAAGCACCTGAAGAATAAGAAGGTCCTATTTGTGTGGCCGTCTAAGGGAAGAGCATTTCGGGTACTGAGAGCAGCAGGTGCAGAGGCCCCGAGGCAGTAGTGTGTGTGATATGTACAAGGAACTTCACGGAGGACAGTGGAATAAACTAGGGGTAGAATCGTTGGAGATGAGGCTGTCGTTGGCCATGGACCAGTTTGTAGATCATGTAGAGTTTTGTAGGTCATAGTAAGAATGTTGGAGGGTTTGAGAAGAGGAGCAACATGATCTGACTTACATTTTGAAAGGACCGCTCTGGCAGCAAGGTGGAAAAATACACTGTTGGAGGGGGGGAGTAAGGACGGGTGGTCAATAAGGGCAGGAGCGCGGACACCAGTTCAGAGGCTAACGTAGTAACGTAGAGCGTTTCAGTGCCTGTCTTAGTGGAGTGATTGTGGTGTGTTCTGCCACTGGGATGCAGGAGGTTTTCCCTGTGTTCCCCCTCTATTTATAAATACCAGGAGGGATGGGAGTCAGGTCATTTTGGAAGTCATACCATCCTGGTTTTGTAATTTTCTTTAGTAGATTGTGGCACTATAACAAGTCACTTTGCATATAACTTTATCTGCGCTCTGCTTGTCTGGGAAATTTTCTTGCAAAGGAAGGGAACACTTTATAAAATAGGTGATCTTTGTCAGTTGTCACACTGGAGCTGTCCCTGGTGATCGTCCATGGCAACGAGGCTAACTGAAGTACTGTTTCATTGTGATAGTTATCGATTCTGACAACTAAAAGAAAAGTAGGTTACTAGGGCTGATGAGCACCGTTGAGATGCATGCAAACCACAGAACAGAGCTCCTCCATGTCTCTCGGCAGACGTCACATGGAAACGGGAACCCTCTCTTCAGGATGTCACCGTGCTATTTATTTTCCGACCAGCTGAAGCTTTACTTCTCTTTCTTTTAAACCTTTTTGGTTAGGATTTGCTTCTTAAGGCCTTTGAAATTTGTGTTATATTTCAAGGTTGCCTGAAAAATTATTCCTGTGTAAATATATCAGAAAATTGGAGTGACCTTTTAATTTATGAGATTAAGATTCAACCTCAGACATGTGACCTTTACACAAATTGTCAAATAAAATTAGTTTTAATTGATGTGTGTGTGTGGGTGCAATGTAAGAGTAGAGAGTATATATTATAAATCAAACTTAACAAGAGTGTCACAACTGCAAAAGGGGCAGAAGTAATTGATTTATGTCAGCCTGGCTTAGCTGCTGCGGCTGACTCAAAACTTCCTTTGTCTTTCAAGGATCTTGTAGGAGTTGTGACCAGTATCAGATCAAACATGAATGGATATGGTGTAATTTAGTATCATGATTAAGAAGATGTCAATAACATATACTCAAACTGAGTATGATTGTCATTTAATTACAGACATTTTATAGTTTCCTTAGGTGAAAAAGAAGCTAGATTATCATTTTACATGTTTTATGTATTAAGAGTATAAAGTCAAAAATACTAAGACATCTAGTTATATAATTTTTTATATTTTTACTTCTACAATGCCTTTATTACTGATAGTCTCCTTGCAATAAAAGAAAAAAAGTGGATACTTGTCAATTAGTGATTTTGTTTTTGTACGGTCCCACTTACATGACCACCTCCTTTATGTCCATGATATTTTCCCACAGCTGTCATCTCAGGAGGTCCTAAGAGTACCCCTAGTGGGATACGGAAGGTAGGCAGGATACTCCCATTTTACAGCAAGGGGCCTCCGCATTCAGGAACCAGCCGCAAGGTCACTTGACTATAAGTTATAAAGTGAGTAGACTCAGGTCCTTGGATTGTTGGCCTAGGACCCTATCCCTAACACCAAACCATTTTTGTCTGCTCTGTGTGGCCTCTTTCAGATTTGTGGAGTGCGGTACTTGTAGAATAAATACAGATATTTTGTAGGAAGATTAATTCAGTAACAGTAAGTAGCAATGACAGTGTTCTTCTCAGTGTTTGAGATTTCTAACTGATGGGTTTCTGTAGATTTCTTACCATGTCCTCTTAGAAATTTGCATTAAATCCAGAAAGGCATCAACACATGTTTTTTAAAAATTGGTAAGTCCTCATAAGTGTAATGTTGAGTGAAAGAAGGCACAAAAGAGACCTGCGTTATGATTCCCTTTACAGACAGGTCCAATACAGGCCAACGAAGCTGTGAGGTTAGAAGTCAGGACAGCAGTTGCCCTTGTTTGGGGGGCGTGGAGGACTGTTGAATCATCCTGGGTCCTAGTTTTACAGGTATTCCCTTCGGAAAGTTCTTTGACTTTTATTCTTAAGTAAAACTCTTTTAAATGCCTTGTTTTCATAGATGGTAGTCTAAATGCTTTCGACTTGAAGAACTGTTCCTATACATTTATTTGATTATAAACTGCCATTTCCCCACAAAAGTCAATTAATTACCCTTTTTTGTTGTTCCTGAGCACAGTGCATTTCTTTTGAGTTCTTGGAGCTCCCAGTAGCCGTGGAGCCATCATAAGATGCTTGCCAAAACAACTTTCTTGCTTACACTTTTTAAAATGTTATGGGAGGAAAGGTATTAAAGAAGGTGCCCAGTTAGGATGTTAATCTGTATCAAAACAGACACTGCTAGGAATGTTTTCATGGAATTCCGATAAGGCTAGAGCAGAGCTCTAGTCAGCTTCTTATAATTGAACAATTTCACACTGGTGTTTTTCCATATAAATGGCTTCAGAAGAGCACAAACAGTTGAACAATAGCTCTATCATTTTCGAAATGTTCCTAGAGGTCAGAGCCTAAAGGAAATGAGATTGAGGCTAGAAATTATTTTGAACCAAACTAAATTTTAATAAAAATGGAAACCGTTGGTCGCAGCCGTGATTTGTCTCTGGGCTTCTTATGTTAAACTAAATCCATAAACTTTCTGACCACAGCAAACAGGAAGAACTTAAGATTCTGTGGGTCAGCAAAACCTTTTGCAGTCATGGTCTAGAGACTCAGGCCTCAGCAAATCATAAATATTACGGGGTCATGCTCAGGATGCTGAGCAGTTTCCTTGCAAACCATTTCTTCTGTTCCTAAATGTGACCAGTTTGTTTTTTTCGTTTGCTTCAAATCAGTTTAAATTTTTTTAAAAGAAATGTATTTTCAAATGTTTCTGTCGGCTCTTTACACACTGTGGCTTCTTCTTCCCTGCAGTGTTCTCTCTCTTCGTTGGAAGAGGAAAGACTTATTTCCATCAGGAGACCTAAAACGCCAACCTCAGGTGACTTCCCTGATCTTAACACTCAAACGAACTGGGCCAAGTCACTTCCCTTGCCAACACCAGAAGAGAAGATGCGCCAGCAGGCGCAGACTGTCCAGGCCGATGTGGTTCCCATCAACATAACTGGTATGCTTTGCTAGCACACAGGGTTCAGAGCCCACTGGGGAGCGTGACTGTGGCTTTTTGTCGTCGTCATTGTTGTTGTTGTGTGCACTTAGCATTTCATTTATACATCAGAGGTCATAGCTGTGGTCTGGCTTCCTGGTCTTTGTTTAATGAAGGGGATACTAAAACATACATACATGTGTACATGTAAAATAGCTGTTGCTTTTAAATTAGAAGACTGTGTCACCAGAGGTTGATGTCAGAGGACTCAGCAGTCCAGCCATTTATTGAAAGTGTGTCTTTTTAAATTGATTTACTTTTTAAAAATATTTTGATTATATGGGGACATCTTCTAAATGTGATCTTGGATAAGAAAAAATTATGTTTATCTTCTAAAGGTGTATTTTAAGTAATATTTATAAAAGTCAAGAAATAACAAGTTTGTGATATTTCTTAATGATAGATTTTACCTTCTTGTTTTCTCAAGTTAAAAAGGGAAAAATTACTTGAAATAAAAATATGAAGTGAATTAGCAATAATAACTATAAAATATATTTTTAAGAAAACTCAATTGGATGGTAAAGTTTTATTTTGATCTTTATAATTTGAATTTTACAATCTTCAAATAGAAATTCATTTCTTCTGAATATAAAATTTTAGAATATGAATATTAGTTACCAAATGTGAAATTCAAGTTCTTTTAGAGCATTATACCCAAGCTTTAATCACCTGTGATAACTAAAGGTGACAAATAACAAGGTACATGAAGCTCAAAGACGCTATTTCACTAACTTAGATGAGCTGTTAAAAAATATCAAAATTTTCCTGTTTTATTACGTTAGTAGTCTGCAGACAGGGTAGGTCAGTGGTTTGGGGCATGTACACTGCAAAATACACGTGTTACGAGCTAATAGCTTCAGCCATTGGACTGTGTGTTTGCAAGAAATCGATTACTGATCACCGTCATTGATAACCAGGCCATACAAAGCATGGCCTATGGGGCTAGAACCTGAAAGAAATCAGGTGACCAGTAAGGATGACTTTTCATTAAAAATTAGGAGGAAACCCCATAGCACACTTGTTGTGCTTCTGAGAAGACTGCTGTTGACATTAGAAGGCTTTTGGCCGTGGCATTAGTTAACTTTTAAGGGACTAATAATATTTTGATAGTTATTGGAGAATTTTAAAAACCTTATGTTTAAAAAATTATTTTTAGAACTCTATTTTGAGTTCCAGAGAAATTTAATAAGCACATAAATTATTTTAAATTCCATGTGCATTTTTCCATATTTATTGTGCATAAGCCTTAAAGGAGGAATATCATGGCATTTTAGTCTATGTTCTTTGCAGATAACATCATTGATCTTTCTGAATGTGATTCCGTTCACTTAGATCATATTTTTTTAAAGATTATTTTTATAAGCAGCTATGCTGGAGAGCAAAGTATAATGTTTTTTGCTCAATGAAGTACATAGGTGCATATTTTCTATAAGAAAAATGCATTACATTACTTGATTGATTAAATGCAGCAGAAATGTAATTATATATGATTAAATGCCCCAGGAATAATATAAAAAGATTGTGCTATGAAATATGATAGTCCTTAATGGAATTAGGATAAAATGCATTATCATGAGATTAGTAAATTTAAAATAGAGTAACTAGAATTTTAGGAGTAATGAATTATTTACAATGAAATACATTGTCACAGTGGTAGACAGTGTCCTTTCTTTGAGCTTTAATTCTCTCCTGTTTGATGAGTAGGTGGATATGAATTACATAAAGTTTAAAAGGAGGCCTTCAAAATGCACACAGGAAAGGTAAATGATAGTAAAAAAATGAGCAATATGAGTTATATCAGAATGCAAGTTACTTTTACTTGAGTGATTAATGTTTTTAGTAATGGAGATTTTTCACTTTTAGTAGTTGAATTGACACAGGTTGGACAGCTTCATACTATTTAAATGACATTTTCTAAAGCCCCACGACTTTTGAGATAAAATGTAGCTTCCTGTAGGGAATTGTCATGTGCTCATTTATTTGGGCAAACATTGACCCTCTAGTTTGATTTTCAGTAAGGTTCAGCTGGGGAGAAAGTGCCGACAAATACATTATTTCAAATCCAAAGTGAAGCCCGCCAGGCATAAAGGTAGAACATTAGCAGCACAGTGAGCAGCAAGCCTGAAAATCAATTTAACCCCTTTAGTCATAGTTCTTTGGGGACTCAGCGTGTTCTAAATTTTGAAGAGAAAAAAATGTTGAAAATAAAATGTATATATGACATTATGTTTCATAATCTGCCATGTGGAATAACAACCCTTCCACCTGGAAAATAAGAGTGGGTAGACATACTTAAACAGTTTCTACCAACTGGCTTGGTATTGATGTTTGAGCCAGTAAAATTGATTTCTAAGTAGTAACCTTGACTGACTAATGCCAGTTTTCAGTGAAAGAGAATGATTGGATTCCTCTCAATTTAGCAGATATTTACTGAATAGCTGCTTTGTGTTGGGCATTGAGCTGAGTGCTCCAGGGAATGCTAAGGTACATAAATCATGGTCCCTACCTTCAGGAAATGTATAGTCCAGCAGGGGACATAGTCCTTTAGGTAACAGTGCAGGGTGGAGAGTTGGCACCTTTAATGGTGGTGTCCGTTCTCGTGGTTTATTTCTTAATTTCCTTGGAGCTTGAATGTTTTATCTTTTGTTCTTGTTTAGGAAGCAAAACTGGAGACTAAATTCAACTATCTATTAATGTTTTATCCATTCTTAATGCCTTGATACAAGGAAATTTTTCCCTCTGCTGCAGGGAACTAATGGACCATGGAAAGCATGACTTGCCTCTTACAAACATCACATATGCTATGCACAGTGACCCATTTATTACAGGGATGGTACTTTCTGTGTTTCAGGGTCTTCTCCCAATCGTTTCTGTTTTCCTTCATTAGGAACAAAATTGGAAGCATTTTCAAGTTTGGGAGTATTTATTGAAGTTTGTAGGTGAAATGTATTTTGATCATTCAAATCTCTTATCCTCTGTTTTGATTGGATAAGGTTCTATTTACAACTTACTCCTATTAAAACAGAAAGAACGTTATTCATAGCATACCCACTTTGAATGTGTGTCAGTATTGCTAAAAAGAGTGAATGTTTTTATACTTATAAGAATGACAAAAATATATAATTTGTGTATTTTTTAAATATATAATGTATTTTTAAAAATCTCTTTTTGTGGAGGTAACCATTTGACAAGGTCAGTGCTATAAAACTTTCTTTAATTAAACTGGCAAGTAATTTAAAACAGATGAATCTAAACCGGCTACTTTATTTTTTAATGTTTCCCTGTTGTGTATCAATCACACAAGTTCACACTTTAGAAAGAAAAAAAGTCCTGTGAATCTGACATTTGGGGTTTGGTTGCAGCATTACCTGAAATGTCTGAATTCAGTCAACTGTTGCAAGTGACTATGAACTAAAGAAGCAGTTCAGCTTTAACAGCAGCAGTGCTACTGGGTCTCATTGTGAGAAAGTACTTCATCATTATAAGGCTTTGTATTTTTCAGTATGGTTGTATCTCGCACCACAGCGATTTCCACAGCCTGTCCACAGTCTCCTTGATTGGAAGGAAAAGCTCTTCATCTAAGAATTCTTGACTAAGTTATTTGTTTCATCACATAGGACACGACATTGTGATGGTCTCTGGAGCTGACTAAATGATTAAGATACATTTATTGCCATCATCACATACACCCTGATGTAAAGAGTGATATCGGTGACCAGAGGACCTACATGAAACCCTTCCAGAATGACTCATGTTTAAAATAATGCAGAATTGCTCTTCTGGCGTGTTGTTAACAAATTTGCATTTTCCACTCCAGCTCATTTGAAAATGAGATCCAGGTGCTTCCTTTGGAAGGACACACACATAGAAATTGGAAAAGAGCCTTATAATGATAATGTGCTTTCCCTCCCTTTTTTGCCCTTCAGCATTCATTCATCATCATATGACTGGCTAACATCATTATTAATACCTTCTTATCATTTGACAACAAGCTTCTGGAAGAAAGTGCATGGTGTCAGCTTGCTTGACAATAACATTGCTTTGCTTGTTCTACTACTCTGCATTAGGGGAGAATTTCGATCGCCAGGCCAGCCTGCGGCGGTCTCTAATTTACACAGACACTCTGGTAAGACGACCGAAGAAAGTCAAAAGGAGAAAGACTATTACAGGAGTCCCTGACAACATACAGAAGGAGCTAGGTATGGCTCATCAGAACTGTATTCTGTTGCCCCTCGTTGCTGCTCAGCATTCCTATGCTAACCTCATCTGTGGTGCTTGTGAAATCGATACATTCTGATAGCCATTTGGTGCCCCAAAGGGCCAGCTTCTTTTCTGAATGAGGCACTGTGTGCAAATCTTAACAGCCCATGCAGATGATACATTGAATTTCGGTGAGAAGGTAAGAGGAGACGTTTATATCAAAACTAGTAACTGGGATGGTAGAAATTCACAGTGGTGCCATCATCTCTGTGTACCTTAAACAGTGGGGAATTGTCACAATTAAATTTAGTTTTCATTTAGATTTTAAGTTTTCATAAAACTGAAAACTCCTTCCAGGACTTCAAGTTACAAATATGGACGTCATTAATTTTACTGACAATATTAGTGGCATTTGTCATCAAAGAGACAGCAGTGTGAGGTAATCAGTAACTACAGTATGGTAGGAAATAGTCATTTATGTTGGCTAGTGCATTTATGTACTTCCAATGAATGAAACAACTTCGTAGCTTTTTGAGTCAGTAATTTTCCACCTGTGATAAAAACGGAAAACCAAAAAAACCCCTTTTTTTTGGCTAGTGGACAGGGTTTGCTTCATTCCTCCCTTATCCACTCGTTCCTCTCATCTTTATCTGGACTGCGGACAATCTCTTCACTCCCCTCTTTCTGCGTGCACTTCCTCTCTGGGTTTAATGGGCCGTCGGGAGGGTCTGCAGAGGCGGTGCAGCAGACTGCAGCCGCGGGGACCCCGGGGCCAGGCGGCTCAGACCTGCGTCCTGGCTCTGCCACCGACTCTCCAGCTGGTTGCTTTCTTACTTCACCCCTCTGAGTCTCTTCCTCATTCAGGGGAGGGTGGTTTGGATTTAATGAGTTAATACAGGGGAAGCCCTCGGTGCCTGATACTACGATGACCATAATAGCCGCTGATGTAATTATTGTGGGGAACTTAATACTGCCTTTTTTGAAATTTGCCTTTCTCTTCAGCCAACCTATGGACTTATTTCATTCTAGTTACTTTCACCTGATGTTTTTACTTTTACTTACATTAAAGGTTATATTGTAGAAATTCAGAATCTTTATTTCTGTACTTGCATATTCGTCTTTTAGTTAAAATGAGTGTATCCCAGCAATAGTGATATACCCATCATAGCACTCTGAGGTAGCGTTTCAGCTTCCAGGTGCTATAGACACTGCTCCTATGTGTTTTTCCCGACACCTCTGCTCCCTCTTCTTTCCTTGGCATTTGCTCTTTTACTGCCACTCGATTCTACAGTATGGATGCTCTGCCTTCCAGACTGCAGCAGCGAGACAAGAATAGCAGTGCTTTGCTTCTGCTCTAGGTAGCTCCAGCGACCCGGAGGACGCACAGGTGCTCACCTCATCCCATAACATAGGGGTTTATCACAAAGGCGAGATTACATCCACAGGATTGTGAAGTCTGTCTTTGGTTCATGCCCCCGTCCCACATGCTGCTTTTTTTAGTGGCCAGTCCTCCTGTATCCTGTTCTTTCAGACTCTTTTTTTTTTCTCCTTTAGATGACAGCTAACTAATTTGAAAAACTAATATGTATGTGTATGTTCAGTAGATGTTTAATGGCTTCATCTCTTACAGCACTCAGGTAACATTTATATTTGAGCTGGTCTTTTAGAAGAAGTGCCTTAACCAAAAGGAGTGACTGTAAAGATAGGCCTTTTGTGAGATAACAAGGTGGATGTTTCAAGAGTAGGCTACATTTTAATCGGCTTTCCAACCAAAATAGGTAGGTTTTGGATGGCTTTGTGCAGAGAGTGTAAGAATAGCTTGGCCTAGATAAAGATACACATACACAGAAGTATTCAATATGAATTATCCATATATGTATGTAATATGAGTTCTAGAACCTCAGAATTATGAACATTTATCACTTATTACTGAGCCAACCAGCATGGAACCAATCACTCAGTTGCCTCTTTGACCTTATTGGAATGATCTGGTCAGCTTGGTAAATCATATCTTTTATAATTTTAATATTTTCTAAATGGATGTTTGAGCCCCTAGAGATCACATTTATTTCTCTCGGTTTTTTTTTGCTTTTTTTTGTTAATCTTCACATGAGGGTATTTTTTCCATTGCCTTTTTAGAGAGAGGGGGAGAGAGAGAAAGAGAGAGAGAGAGAGAGAGAAACATCGATGTGAGAGAGACACATCAATTGATTGCCTCGCGCATGCACCGTAGCCAGGGGCTGGGAGTGAACCTGCAACCCAGGTATGTGCCCTTGACCAGGAGTCAAACCTGAGACCCTTCAGTGCACAGGCTGACTCTCTAAACACTGAGCCACACTGGCCAGGGCAAGGCTTTTATAAATATGTTTTTATTGATTTGAGAGAGAGAGAGAGAGAAACATCAAAGTGGGAGAGATTGCTGCCTCCCGAACACGCCCCTACCAGGGATTGAGCCACAACCTGGGTACGGTTGACCTTTCTGTGCACAGGACGATGCTCCTATCAAATGAGCCACAGCGGCCAGAGCCTACCAAGACTTTTTAAAATATATTTTTAAATTATATTTGACAAACAATAATATATTAGTTACAAGTGCTGATAAGACTTTAAAAAAAATGCTATGTAAACCTTAAATATAAAACTTGTAGATTTCTGTCTTTGATTACATGTAGTCTTTAAAAATTGAAAATCTCTTGTAGTGTTATAAATAAGTAAAAGAAAAATATACATAATTATTTCTTTACATTATATTTTTAAATCGCATAATCCCATCCAGATTTTTACGAGCATCTGAGTGGCTCATCTTTGTTTGTAGTTCTCTTTTTGTATGTGCTTTTATTCTTTAATTCTAATCAATTTAGCCTCTGTATCTGTAATACTGTGACATGTTTTGTACTGTGAAAATATTGGAGAATATGTTTTGGGAATAGAATGTTGTTGGTCCCTGTGTTAAATGATATATGAGTTTTCCCATTTTTAAAGGTCTTTAGAAAAATATTTTTATTTTAATAAGAAAGTTGTACTGGGCTGTAGATGGTGAAGGAATGGCTATATTCCCATTTTCAGAAGCCAAGGATTGTTTCACCTTCAAAATTGCTACCTGAAAGAATCAGGACGTTGTTTATGGCCCGTAGAGAGAGTTAAACATTACCTTTGGCCCCATGCAAAAACTACTACAGTTTTGAAAGAAAAAGATAGTAAAACCCATTGTTGAGTGGAATAAGGTATCTTGAATGTTTGGCACCAAACTGGTGCAAACTGATACAGCCATGCAAGTGAGCCTCCCACCTTCCAAACTTGTACCAAATGGTAAAATGTGCACCTTTTATTTCTCTTTCCTCAAAGTGGATTTTTCTTCTGCTCCTGCCCTTTTGCCTACTCCCACTCTTTCCAAGGGAGAACCTCGTGTGTCTGTGCGTGTATGTGTGAGTGTGCATGTGTGAGTTTGTGTGTGTGTGTGTGCCTTTAGTGAGTGGGTACTTGGCGGGGGGGAGGGGAAGGAAATAACAATGATTCTCCATCATCCCAGTGAAGGGAAGGGTTTTGTGCTGGGGCGCCTTCCTCCACAGGTGACATCTCCTTGTGGTTTGTACCAAGAATGGTGCTGCCATTTTAGTAAAGTGCTTTGCTATTTGGAGGATCACAAGGCTTTAGATCCAGCTGGGGACTTTCGTGGGGTGTGGAAGGAGTGCTCCTGAATCCTATCACCAGTGTCCTTGTCGGGGGAACAGTGATGCTGGTGGGTGCTCAGCTAGTATCGCTCAGCCAAGCCCAGGCTGCAGCTATTCTCAGGTCCTTGTTGGATAACAATGTAAAGAGAACTGTGGTTTTGCTACTGATTTTCAACACTTAATTTGTCCTAATGATTACTCCGCATAAATTGATTTTTTCTCTCTGTACATTTTAGGTAAGTTCTTGCCTTCATGATTTTTTTTTTTAAGCTTCTGTTCTTTCCTAGGTAGCTTGAAATCTAACTGTTATCTACACTTAATGTGTTTTCTTGTCCACTTCCCTCTCCGTTTGGCCTTCCTTGTGCTTTTTACTTTGTTAAACATACTACTCTTGGTTTAGAGGTAAAGCTCCAAGAAATGAATAGCCCTAATTTGAGGAAACGCTCACTGGATCAGTTCCTGCTGCTTTTTTTCCAGCAGAACACAACAGATTGCTGTTGAATTTTGAATGTCACTGACAGACAGATGATAATGGCTTGAGATGGATAATGAAATGTTTGAAACACAGATGGGCCTGTAAATCGGTTTTCTTTTTCTTAGGGCTTTCTTCTAACATAGAAATTAATGTAATTAACACTGTTTTATACCAATATCCTTCATAAACGGTATCTTTGTAGCCCTATTGTTGAACTATTACATTCATCTATCTGTCTTTGGGAAAGACAGGTCCTGCTTGACAGATGCCCTGGGCAGGCACCTGGTAGATGACGGGCTACCTTGAAACTGTCACTGAAAGGAGGTTACTTGAAAAGTAAACCTTCCACCGAGCTCTCAGCCTTTATCTCAAAGGCTGAATAAGAATTCCATATGCAGCACGTAATCTATAGGAGAATCTGAAGTACAAATTAAGAGAAGTACATGAAGTTCATAGTAAGGGTTTTTATTTTAGGAGCTATTGGTAACTATATAAACTCTCACTTAGGTGTCTCCAGGAGAAAAACTAGATCAAATGGAGAAGTTTTTGTCTTTTTCAAGTATGACAGAGTCAGAAGGAGGTGATGAACTAAGATACTGTGTTTTAGGTAACAAGCCTCTTTCTCCTTTGTCTCCAGCATCGGGCCCCAGCCAAGATGGTGTTGGTGGTCACTCGGTGTACTCTCCAGACCGCTACTCGACACTAGGAAGGCTTGACTGCTATCGGTCTGTTGGGCAGCACTTCGAAACCAGGGACTCCAGCTGTCAGACTGAGGAAGTGAAAGTCGTGCCGCCTTCCATGAGGAGAATCAGGGCACAGAAGGGGCAGGGCATCGCTGCCCAGATGAGCCACTTCTCCGGCTCCTCCGGGAACATGTCTGTGCTGAGCGATTCTGCCGGCATTGTGTTCCCCTCTCGCCTCAACAGCGATGCCGGTTTCCACAGTCTTCCCCGCTCCGGAGCCAGGGCCAGCATTCAGTCCCTCGATCCCCGGCTGGGTACCCTGGGCCCTGCAGAAGACCTGGATGGCCCATTCCCCTACCAGAGGGGTAACCCACAGGCAGATGAAAACTTAGGAAGTGCCTCAAGGACTGGAACACTGTTAAGGCCCAAGTCCCAGGAGCTGAGGCACTTTGAGAGTGAAAACAGAACAAGCCCAGCACGTGTGGTGTCTCCTCATGGGACCTACTCCACCAGCATCATCCCCAATGCCACCCTCTCCTCCTCCTCGGAGGTTATTGTTATTCATACTGCTCAGAGTTCAGGGCAGCTGGACAGTAAAATTAGCAGCTCCTCCTCACACACGAAGATGAAATCCAGAGGCCACCTCCTCCCCAGACGCTCTGGTGAAGATGACCATCAGTCTCCCAATGGCACCTGGAGTGAGGGTCACCCCACCATTGTTTCACGGGCTTTAGAGCCCCATCCACCCGGTGCAGCCATGCTCTTGTCCCTCTGTGATTCAGCAGTCTCTCTCAGTACCCCAGCACATCAGGAGAGGGGAGCCCAAGCCATGACCTACAACTGTAGAAAGAACCTGAGCTTCCCCGCCCACCCCCAGGATGTGGATGGCAAGAGTGAGTCCAGCTACTCAGGAGGCAGGGGGCACAGCAGCGTGGAGCCCTGGGAATACAGTGCCTCGGGGAGTGGGCGGGCATCCCCACTGAAGCCTCATTTGGCAACTCCTGGTTGCTCCACTCCTGTAAGTAACGTGAGCAGCAGCAGTTTGGACCAGACGTCCAACAAAGATGACGCCAGGTCCCTGTATTCGGAGGACCACGATGGCTACTACACATCTATTTACCCTGATGCCGGACACAGGTCCAGGAATCTGTGCAGAAGCAGCAACGGCTTTGGGAACCCCAGGCACAGCGTGGTCAATGTTTTTGATGGAAGAACTCAGAAGAACCAAGGGGACCAGTCCAATGGCCATGAAAAAACCCTTTCTCGAAACATCTCTTTGAAGAAAGCAAAGAAGCCTCCGCTGCCACCTTCTCGGACGGACTCTCTGCGCAGGATCCCCAAGAAGAATGCCCAGACCAATGGGCAGGTGCTAAACGAGAGCCTCATCGCCTCGCTCCAGCACTCGCTGCAGCTGAACCTCCCTGGCAAGGGCGGCCTGTCGCCCTCCCAGAGCCCCTGCAGCGACCCGGAGGAGCCCTGGCTGCCCCGCTCCCGCAGCCAGAGCACCGTGAGCGGGGGCAGCAGCCTGACGTCGGCCACCACGCCCAACGTCCACTCCCTGTGCGGGGTCACCCCGTCGCAGAGCGACACGAGCAGTGTCAAGTCCGAGTACACGGACCCTTGGGGTTACTACATTGACTACACGGGCCTGCAAGAAGACGCTGGGAACGCTGGCGGGGGCTGTTCGGCCAGCAATGGGGCTCCAACTGGAAACGGGCCGGTCCGCCACGTCCAGGAGGGCTCCAGGGCCGCCGTGCCCCAGGTGCCTGGCGGCTCAGTCAAACCAAAGATCACCTCCCCGGAGAAGTCCCATAGAGTCACTTCTCCGTCCAGTGGGTATTCCAGCCAGTCGAATACACCCACAGCCCTCACCCCTGTGCCTGTGTTTTTAAAATCAATGTCACCAGCCAACGGGAAGGGGAAGGCCAAGCCCAAGGTCCCAGAAAGGAAGTCCTCCCTGGTGTCCTCGGTGTCCATCTCCTCGTCGTCCACGTCCCTGTCCTCGAACACGTCCACAGAGGGAAGCGGGACTGCGAAGAGGCCAGACACGGTGCCGGCCCCGCTCCCTGCTCTTCCTCCTCTCCCGTCTCTCCTGTCTCCGTGCCCTGCAGACAAGTCTCCTTTTCTTCCCCCTCCCCCGCCTTTAGCAGATTCCCCCGAGGGCCCCCCTCTGCCTCGGTCTCCCCTTTTCCCCCCTCCACCACCAGAAGCCCTCACACCCTTCTGTCCTGCTGACGTGTGCTTCCCCCCTCCCCCCGCCACACATAGCCCCCTTCTGGACTCATCTGCCCCGGTGCTGTCCCCTCCACCGTCTGCACCCTCCATGGCTCCCCCTCCTGCCCCACCCCTTGACCCCAAATTGATGAAAGATGCCAGGCCTTCTTTCAAAAAGTGGAGCCAGCCAGACTCCCCCCAGGAGGCCTTTGGCCAGCCCGTGACCAAGGAGGAGGGCGGCAGGCCCCCCATGCCCCTGATAACCACAGAAGCCCTGCAGATGGTGCAGCTGAGGCCGGTGAAGAACTCAGGAACCGAGGGAGCACTGTCGCGCGAACAAGCATCTCAGGAAAAACGAACTCCGGTTGTGCCCCAGTATCATTTAAAGCCATCTGCTTTCCTGAAATCCCGAAATAGCATAAATGAAATGGAGAGTGAAAGTCAGCCTGCCTCCGTGACAAGCTCGCTTCCGACTCCTGCCAAGATCATGAGTCAGGGTCACCAGGACGGTGCAGCCGAGCGTGGCCTCCCGAGCAGCAGCCCAGGCGGCGCTGGGGAGGCAGAGGCTGGGCCGGGCCCCGGGACCACACCGCTCCAGAGGGCCCCTGGACCTTCGCCCAGCAAAAAGCCGCCCCCCATTTCCAAGAAGCCCAGACTGTTCCTGGTGGTGCCACCTCCACAGAGAGATTTCACAGTGGAGCCAGCAGAGAACGTGAGCGGAGCGGCGCCCAGCCCCACGAGGGGAGAGGCCAGAGAGAGTTGTGCAGCCGGGGCTGGTTGTGATGAAACCGACTCTGGCAGCTCGGTTCTTGAGGGAGGAGCTGCAGGATCCACGTCCCCAGGCAGAGTGGAAGCCAATGTCCCCATGGTGCAGCCCAATGCTTCACCAGCCCCCAAGCAGGAGGAGCCAGGCACCGAGAACAGTGCGGACCGTGGGGACCGTGTGGACCGTGTGGAGGAGAGCTGCCTGTCTCTGCAGGACCCAGGGCGTGAGTCTGGTTTTCTCTCTCGTTCCCCTCCGACCATGTGCAGCCGCAGCAAATAGGGTTGGTGCATGTTCACATTAGAGCCAGCAGTTGGTGGCTTCCCTGCGCTGCCTCACACTTAGGTTACCAACTTGGCATTTTGTGAATTTTTTTAAAAAGCTGCATCTAAGGGTAGAGCTTACAGAAGGGCAGAGAAAAGGAGGTGGGGGATGGTGGTCTGCAGCAGACTGGGTATTAAATAGCAATTAAATAGGAGAGCTGCAAAGAAATGTTACAACACAGTTTAAGAGCTTAGTTCTAGACTTGAGCAGAAAAGAATGAGCTTTGGCCATAATGCGCCCCCATCTTTGTAAAATATTAGACTATAGACCCCACTGCCTGTCCCTGTGGTTCTCACGTTGTCAGGAATGGCAGGGAAGCAAACGTGGAGCTTGGCTGAAGACTGAAATCCAAGTCACTCATGAATCTTGTGTTTGCTCGCTCGCTTCTCATAGCTGGGGCGCCGGAGACCGCTGCGGCCGGCCCTTCCTCGGAGATCTTGGACTTCCTTCAGGAGGAAGGGAGTGATGAGGCGATGACCCCCAGCCGACCCCGGACCACGGAAGACCTCTTTGCAGCTATTCACAGGTACCCAAAACTCATATTTTCCTCTCCTTCATGAGTCCCCCTTTCCACATGGTTCCTCAGTTTATTTTTCTTTGTTGAGATTTCTTCTATCACCCATTTAGGCTTCATTAACTTGATTACTGATCCATTTTAGTGTGTTTCTATATTTTTATTTCCTCTGACTCCAGTTTCTGTTTTACTTTGTTCCACTAATTTTAATGATGACGTGGAGATCAGAGGCTCAGTGTGAAGCCTCTGGTTGGCACTGCTCTCGCTGGCCTGAAATGCAGTGTGTCAGTCATATAACAGGGTATTAAGAGTTGGATTGGAGCAGCCATGGTCCAGTCAAGGTGAGGAGTGCTGTTCTTCGGACTTAAGATGCACAGAGTAGCTCTACAAGACATAATCTTTCCTAAGGGTGCTTCATTATTATTTTATTGTTATTGTTGTTTTCATTTTTATTTTATAGAAAAGACAGGATTTGATAGAGCAACTTCTTTGGCTACTTAAACATTTCAATAAAAGAGTGCATCTTTTTAAAGCAGGAGTGAAAGGAATTAAATCTGCTCGTTACTGTATGCTGCTAGTGCCATCTACTGGCATCAGAGATTATTTGGTTTAAAAAGATAAAGAGTAAAATTTTTTTAAATAACTGCCTGCAGTGTTACACTTTTTATATGTGATCACTGAGTGAATAGGATTTAACACTAGAGTTTTATTTATTGCCTCATTCTTCTGGTTGTAAATAGCCGAGTACTCTCACAACAGTGAGATTGTAAAAATTGATGAGATTGTATATGTGCAAGTGCTTTCTATATAAAACCTTCGCTTCCTTCTAGACTTCTTGACCACAGTATTTTAAGATAACTCTTACAAAGGCCCTTATGCTTCCAAAGCCTTATATTGCCCTAAGTCAAGGTCCCCTTTTTCCTCTCCTGAAATAAAAAATCCTGTAACATCATTTGATTGTGTGAATAACCTTGTGTATGACCGTTGTCCCAATTCTTGAAATATAACAAAACTTCTTGCATGGGAGGAAAAGCATAGTGCTGTCCCTACCTGAGATTCCTCATGCAACATATAAAACCTAACTTGGGAGGAAAAATCCAAGTTGGTGAATTAAAGTGCTTGTGAAGAATTGTACTTTTTACCTCTTGGCTGTAGTATTGGTATAGTATCCCAGAAGACCCCACAGACTGCCCTGTTAACATCGTCCGACCGTTCTCTTTGATCTCATTAGGAATGAAAAGGTAGCTAGTTATCAGATTTTTCCTTGCAACAGGGAAATGAACAATGCTGCCTCCTTTGAACTCAACATTAGTGGCATTTCTGGAGGTCTGTGCAGCTGTTTCTAACTCTGACCATGTGAGATACATAATAAGCACTCAATAAGTATTTTCTGAGTTAAACGAGACCAAGTGGTATTGAACTGTTTGGAAGTTGTTTCAAGACTCGGCATCTTTCATTTAGTATGGAATGCCCTGGGTTACTAGATGTGCAGGCCTATATATTTATAATAGCATCGCAGAAAAGATGCGTTGCCTGGTTGCTCTGTGTACTAAATACTTGGTCTCAGTGAGAAATGCAACTGTTGTAGGCCCAAATCACTATGTGCTTTTCCTAAAAATATGCCAAAGATCTCTTCTATATTTTATTTTAGCAACCTTCTTAAGGCCCTGAAAAATTTGTGGTTTCTCCTACTAGAAAATTATATCTAGAGCATAATTATAATTATATCTACAGCAGATGTAGAAATCAGCCTGTCTGAATTATTCTGTGTACGCATGGTAGCCTTACAGGCTGACTAGGATAGGATTGCCAAGAGAGAGCCAGGACACATGCTAGTTTTTATTTTAGCATTGATGATATATTAGTAGACATCTTAAAAATCCACCTAAAGTTTGTGACTTTTAGGGCTTTATTTCATATCCCCTTCAGTACCTAAGCTAATAATTTAAAATAAAGAATATCTAAATTGAAACACAGCCTTCAAGTTTTAGAATGCAAATTAATTTTCTTCAGATTGGAAGCCAGATGGAAAATGTAGAACGCCAGTTGAGGTGTGAAATTTTTATATTCATTGAAGTAATTAGTTTTCAAGCCAGAGTTAACTGTTTAAGCACCTTTTACAGCCACCTTCTTTAAAAATACACAGTGTGTGTGTGTGTGTGTGTGTGTGTGTGTGTGTGTGTGTGTGTATGTACATACATACATGCAGAGAATTCAAATATTTAGATTTAATTCTCATTTTAGGGGGCAGTTGCTCTTCAAAAACAACACTATTATAAATTTTCATCCCTTCTCTTAATTCTGAATCTATAATGAAAGGCCATAGCTTTAATCAAATATTGCTGTGGCTTGTTGTATGGCACTTGACACACCCTCTTCATTGAAAAACCAAGCAAAAGATATGCAAAAATGGGATGAGCAGAGCTGCTTTTGGGGTGCAACCTGTAGAAATTGTGAGGCCGTGTGCTAGAAATGGAAAATTACTCCATCAGGTCCTAGTTCTTACATTCAGCTGTGTGACTTCTCTCTTTAGACCTCAGTTACCTCCTCTGGTCAGACTAAACCATCTAAAATCTTTTCCAGCTCTGCAATTCTGAGATGCTGTTATTTCTGTGGTTTCCATCAGTTGCTCAGTAGCTTACTCTAGAGCATTGCTTTAATTGACAGCTGAGAAGGACCATTGAACCCAAATATGATAGGCCAGGCTCTGCATTACCAAGGGGACTGGTGCCACGTCAGGTGTGGCCACCCTTCAGCCTCTGAATTAGGTCCTTACTATGTCCTGTCTTCTGCTTTGGTAGCTTCTTTTTAGCCAGAAGCATGGAGAGGACCCTGGGAGCACCCAGCCCGGGACAGCCATCCTGACTCACCCTCCCCTGTGCCTTGCTGTGCAGGCCACATAAAAACAGCACTGAAGCCTGACTTGGTGGCAGGAAGGGAAAGTTATATTTTCCTAAATGACACTCAAAGGTTTATTAAGCACCTATATGCTGGGCCTGACATGTTATGGCTGTTATTGCATTCATCTTGATTGATAAAGTATGTGGTACCTGCTGTTATTCCCCTTTTCCATGTAGGAAACAGAATCAGAAACTTTAAGTGGCCCCAGGAGACTGAGCAAGGTCACTTGAGCAGTGGGATTGAACTCAGGTCCATGTGACTGCAGGGGTGCTTTATCGCACCGAATCCTCGCAGGCCTGTGAGGCTGATCATCCATCATTCCCATTTTACAAGTAGGAAAACTAAGGTGCAGTATAGACAAGTAACTGATCCAAGATCACACAGCTAGAAGCCGGTAGTGCTCAAATTCGACTCTTAATCTGTATGTTCAGATAGCATCCTCTCAACTTCTCCCTGCTGCATATTCTAGAATTTTAAAGCAGAAAATGAGATATACCCATGACTTATCAAATGTACCGAGTTTTCTTAAAGCAAGGTCACCTGTACTCTGCTAAGGGATTCCTTGCACACTGAGTGGTTGTTATGAAAATACCAGCAAGAGGTCACTTGGCTCAACTGCTGTATTATCTCTGATTCACTCTCAGCAGAAAACACATTGAACAGGGAGATTCTTAGAGACTGAGGACAAGAAATACCGCAGGAAACACATCACTTTCCCCGAAGGCCCCTCCTCTTGCATACTCTCCCCACCTCCCTCACATTTTCTTCATCAGCTACAGGTCCTCTGATGTCAGTCAGGAAACAGGACCTGGTGTGGAAGGTTTGCTTCAGTTTTCTGGACCAATGGACTCCTAGGAGTTGACACATGGCCCAGTAAGAGCCAGGGAAGATTGGTTTTATGTCAGACTCTTGCAGGATTGTTCTAGAACCTGGGTGAGGGCCTGTCTCAGTAGACAGGATATTCTGGGAGTTGGCTTATCTATTAGGCCTGTTCAGTGCCAGCTCCAAACAGAAAAAGGAAGAGTAGAAAGAAAGGATGACCAGCACCGTGAAATCCACTCAGGATCAGTCCAGTGTAGGAGAATTAAATAAAAAATGGCAGTTATTAAAAGCTGTAGAAATGGTCCTATACAAAGTAAGTTATTACGATGTCTGAGATTTGTTTCAAAGTAGTCCATTGAGGGTGGAGTTCATAGAAAAGGGGCCATGAGTTAATAATTATAGCTGGGTCATGGGCACACATGGTAATACAATGAGCTGTTCTGTTTGCATGGGTGTTTGGAGGTTTACATAGCAAAAATAATAGCTGGAGACCTGAATGTGGTAAGACAGGCAGGTGGTTGTGGCTGCCATCCGGTGGACCACTGGGAAGTAACCTGTATCTTAATGTTATTAAATCTCAGATCCAAGAGGAAAGTCCTTGGCCGTAAAGATTCAGAGGACGATCACACCCGAAACCATTCTCCCTCCCCACCAGTGACACCCACGGGTGCTGCCCCCAGCCTCGCCTCCCCAAAGCAAGTGGGATCAATTCAGAGAAGTGTCCGTAAGAGCAGCACCAGCAGTGACAACTTCAAAGCTCTGCTGCTGAAAAAGGGGAGTCGGTCAGACACCAGCGCCCGCATGTCCGCAGCTGAGATGCTCAAGAACACAGACCCTAGGTTCCAGAGGTCAAGGTCGGAGCCTTCCCCGGACACTCCCGACAGCCCATCCAGCTGTTCCCCAAGCAAGAGCAGGAGGGCCCAGGAGGAGTGGGCCAAGAACGAAGGCTTGATGCCTCGGAGCCTGTCCTTCTCAGGCCCCAGGTACGGCCGAAGCCGAACCCCACCGTCGGCGGCCAGCAGCAGGTACAGCGTGCGGAACCGGATCCAGAGCAGCCCCATGACCGTCATCTCGGAAGGCGAGGGGGAAGCCACGGAGCCTGGAGACAGCAGGGCTCGCTGTGCCCTGGGCGCGGCCAGGGGCTGTTCGCTGGACGGGCTGGCGGGGGAAGAAGTGCACGAGGACAGCCTGCGCTGTGGCCCTGCCGGTGGGACAGTCAGTGCCCAGGGCAGGGATCCGTCGGAACAGTGTGGAGGTCCCCTGAGGGAGGAGAGTTAGGGGCGAGAACAGGAGCCTCCCGCATGACACGGGGGAGACGCACAGCACATCGCTCCAGGAAGCCTGCGGGGTGCCCTCCCCTGCCTGCCCGGGGAGCCCACTTGGCGCTGTGCTGGGGCCCCGGGCACTGCCCCGCCCGCGGTGGGTGAGGGTGATTTGGGACTCACTTGGCACTTGCCCTGGGGCGTAAAAGCAAGTAGAAGCTTAACTTCTGAAAGCGCTTCCTGGGGAAGATGTTTGTGTGTGTGCGCTAAATGCTGGGGGGGTGTGCACAGGTGTGTATGTGTGCATTTTGAACACTTTTTAGGTAAAAAAATACACAGGCACACACAAACAACATGTACAGGCATATGAGGAAAAAAGACAGTTATGCTAGGTGGAGTGATGGAGGCTTCTGGACTGGTGGTGAGCGCTTTAGAAGCATGGTTCTGGACATGAGCGCATTCCAGAAGGAGGGGACCATCACTTCTAAGAGGGGATAGATTTGCTGGCTCTGAGTGCACAGAACACGTGGGTGTGTGCACAGGTGTGCTTTCGCGGTTCACCCAAAAGGCTGGGAAAGGGCTAAGTGACTAATTGGTTCAGGTACTTTTTTCTGGGGAAAAAAGGCTTTGTTTCTTTTTTGTAAAAATGACAGACATGTGGAAGGGGCAACGCTATAACTCAGAGCCTGCTGCTGTGCAGCTACAGACAACCTTCAGCCTGACTTTTAGAAACGGGGGTCATTTTTTTACTGAATTTCCTGCTTGAGGATCGAGGACCTCCGAGAACTGAAATGAGGGTTTGCACGTGCAGAAGGTGGGAGTGAGAGAAGGCAGAGGGGCGGGGGATACACTGCTGCAATTCGTTTCCTGCTTATGAAAGAAAACTATTTTTCAGAATTAGATTTGAAAACTTGCACTACAGAACTGTGGGCGGAGCTTTTCCTTGCACAACTGTTTTTACCAGAGTTTAAACTTCCATTTGGCAATTTCTTATCACTTGAAACGTCAACATTTGCTAACTTTTGGATACCCTTTTGGTTACACCAAAGAAAAAGTTATGGCTATTTTTCCTTGAACTGCCTGCAGTATCTTGTCCTCACTGAGAGAGGTTTATTGAAATCTATTATATATTACCTTACTTGGACGAAAATGCCGAATAGCTCTTGTTAGTCTAATAAACTGATAAAAAATGGCAGGGCTTGGCTATTAATTAGCCCTGAAAAATGAGTTTTTAGATTAAAAAGATTTTTTTGCATCATGTGGTTTGTGCGTTTTTATGTTTTATAAATAATTGAGTTAGGTAATTACCTTCTAATCTTCTTCAGTCAGAATGTTAACACTTCTAGACATGGGGAAACGTATGTGAACCATTTATTCTTATGTCATATTCTTGTGACCCCTCTCCCCTCTCCCTCCCAACTACCCTGGACTTGATTTGTTGGTGAAATAAAATCAGAGTCTTGTCTCCTTCACTAGAAGGACCTAGGTGGCAATGCTGTAATTCTTGGATGACATACCAGACAGCTGCCTGTTGTCATCTTTTCTGGTATGCAAATGTCATCTAAAAGTTGGACCACACAGGCCAAATCATCATAAGGTTTACACAGTAAAACCTCAGATACTCAGTTTAGACAAGTCTTTGAGAGAAAAGAGAAAAAACACCTAAAGAATTAAGGCTCCTTCTGTTCTCTGAAGAAAACAAAACACTTCGTTTCAAACACAACCAGAAATCAAGACCTGACATTTGGCCAAAAGCAAGTGGCTTTTTACCTTTTGGGGCAGTTGCCTACTACAAGGATTTTTCTTCTTCTTAATTTTAGAAAAGTGGTGTTGGCTTTTGAATATGAAATCTCCTCGTCGCTACCTAGAAAAGATTAGAATGTACGTAGCTACCAGAAAATTTTAAGTTAATATACAGATCATATATGTTTAAGGTGAGATAAACGACATCAAAACTAATTATAAAAATATTTTTAAAAAACCGTTTTTAACGGAAAAAGTATATTAGGTTTTTAAATTTGCTTTGAATAAAACAGTTGTAAAGTAAACATTTGAACGTTACTTCTTTTTGTAAGTACATGCATTTTTTAATAATGAGATAGGTCTTCTTGTACAGAGCTGTTGAGTGCTTTGCTGGATGCGAACAGAACAGCAGTGAAGACCAGAAGGTGCCTGTGGGAGGTGGGACCTAACAGAGAAGATCTGGAACATCACAGACACTGTGGATGATGCCATCTAAAAGGACATGTGGAAAAACAACTCTAAGTAATGTCCTGTGGATTTGAATAAAATATGAATAATGTATTGACTGATAGTTCAGATGTTGTGATGTGGAGAGATGCAGGAACGTTTCCCAGGCGTGGATGAACTATAGGGAGACGAGCCTAGACTCATTCCTGAACCACATGGCATCGTCAGCTTTGCTGCTGTGTGGCCAGCCGCTGCTAACGGATCATGTCATACCTAAAAGCTCAGAGAGGGTAGGCTTGACCCTGCCTTGTACCCTGAGACTGTTAAGTACCAGATAGTCAGACACAAGCCCCAGGCCTAAATTATTTCCACTTCAGTTTTTCTAAAAGTTGGGAGAGAAACAAATGCCCATTTAGTTTGTCCATTGGGAGCAGCCTCAACTTCAGTGTGATTTCTGCCCTCCTGTTTCTGAAGAGTATTGATTGAAACCATTGCTTCTCATGTGCGGATGAGCCTGTGTGTTTGACGAATGACAAGGACAAGGAAAGAAGAGGTGGTGGCTCTGTGTCTCTCATTCTCCACCCAACACCACACCCAGCTCTGGTGGATATTCTGGAAGGACAGCTGAGGCTTGGGATTGACTTTATTGGGTCTATCTTAATGTGTTTTCAGTACATTAAATGAATGAATGATTTACATTGCTGAGGCTTTATCATGAAATAAGCACAGCAGGATAATTTACTTTGGCAGATATTAGGATAGTGTTGTGGGGAGAGGAGGGGGTGTTAATTTTGGATAAAGCCTGGACCTGATTCTTGAGGTCTGTTTTTCTGTAATAAGTTATTCAGTTACTATACTGTAGTCTGTTTCACTGAGCTGCTTAAACTACCTTCCACCTTTATTTACAGAACAAAGACTAGAAGCAATTTGTAGTCATTTGTCAAGCAATGAAAAAAAAAAGCCGTTTATTAAATACTTCTAATGTCCTAGGTTAGAATGTGTGTTTAAGATCAACACATGTGGACGAGAGATCATTAAGGAACTTCAAACCTAGGGAAAAGACGCATAAACAATGAACTATCGGGTGAAACCTTTCAGTGTTGGAGTAGAGAAGGGAGAACATTCAGGGTGAACCCTGCCGGGACCCACCCACGGCGTTCTCACCAACAGCACCCGCCTTGGCTGAGGCTGGCGACGCATCCAAGCAATACCAGGCCCTTGGCCCCCGCCGTTGTCAGGAAAGTTGCTTTCCTCATGCAGGTGCCATCCCTCCTCTTGTGGCCTCCCTCCTCTTCGCCCTAGAACAGATGGGGAGCGGGAGGAACAGTGCTCTTGCAACCTTGGAAGCACCAATAGGATGGAAGCCACATGTGGAAGGCAGAGGGGAAAGGAGCCTGGCCCGCTGAGAACATCCAGTCACTGCACCAGCCTTGGGCTGTCCCCCTGCAGGCTCACTGGGTGAATCATTTTTCACTGACTTTGCAGGTAAGGGATGTGGTCCTCAGAGGAAGATGTCACTGCCTCTGACTAGGTAGATGGGGGAGGCATTGGCTGTGGGGAACCTGAGCCAAGACTTCACAGACGATTTTATCACCAAGCACAGGGAGTTGGCTGGAGCAAGTCGTTCCAGATGGAGGGAATGACATGAGCAAGGGCACAGAGGCAAAGCGTTTAGAGGGAGCCACGTAGCTAAAAGAAGATGCTAGTAAAACAGTGGGATGTGAGACTGGAATGGTCTGCTGGAGCAAGAATGTAGAGGGCCTGGGATGTCATTCTAAAAAATCTGGGTTTGGTTTTATAGTACTGAGGAATGACGAGAGTTTTTAAGGAGGGGAATGACATGACTTGGCTTGGTTTTTAGCCTTCTTTACAAGCTACACGCTCCCCTGGTGACAACATCTAATCCTATAGCATTAAATACGATATATACTAGTAACTCCTGAATATTTCCTCTGCTGACTTCCTCCATGAGCTCCAGCTTAGTGTATCGACTGCCTACTCAGAACCTGCATTAGAGGTGTTTTAACCTTACTACATCCAAACCCTACTCCCCAAGTCTTTACCTTGTCACTTAATAGCATTACAATTCACAAGTGGCTTAGGCCCCATATCCAGGCTCATCCTTGTGGCCTCTTTTTCACCCCATATCTAAACCATAGGCAAGTCATGTCAACCGTATTGCCAAAATATTTCACAAGTCCAGTTGCTTCATGCCAGTTCCACTGCTACCTATTAGGCCCAAACTATTACCTCCTGACCAGACTATTTCAAAAGCCCCCACCTGGCCTCATCTTTACTGCGCACCTTCAACCACTCAATCCACCCTGCAAAATGTGTAGCACTCCCCTACGTCAAACCCCCAAAGATGGGGCATTGCAACTGGAGTAGGAGCCTGACTCCTTGCTGTGCCCGCAAGGCCTCTTTACGACCTGTCCCTGTTCCCATCATGCATTCTCTTCTGTCCCTGAATAGAAGCTATTCCTGCCTCAGCCTTTAATGCTGTAAAGAAAAGTTCCTGTATTTCTATGCCCGTTTCGTCTCCTCAGGAAGTAGACCCAGACAGGATTGTCAAAGGTTTTACTGCCGTGTGACACCTTTGAAAGGAAAAGGGAGGAAGGCAGGGAGAGCCATCAGACTGTGGTCCTGAGCATACAAGTCTGCCAGTGTGATGGGGGCTCCAGGGGAAAGATCCCTCGCTGGAGGGGCCTGTGTTGGACAGGAGCAGCTGGGTCCTTTACCACGGCCTTGCTTGGTCTTTGGCAAGAGGCCACCCCGAGGAAAATGTGCCCTCGATTTCCACAGCTTAGTGAAACCAGTGGCTACCAACCCTTCCCGCCTTGAGAAGAGCATGAGCTCAGCTTGGAAGCTCAGGTGGGCCCCGGTGAAGCCAACAGCTGGAGGCTGTCATGTCAGCTAGCCACACCTCCTGCAGCTGGATGGCAAGTCTTCCCTTGAACGGGGACCTAAGTGGCACATCTCCATGCCTGTCCCAGTCCACCCCTGTACCATGTGGATCCACTTCCCTGTAAACTCCTCCAGGGCTCTGGTGGATTTCTCTCCCTGAGGAGAAACTTTAGAAGAACATTTTGGTGGGACCATCTACAGCACCTTCCTGTAGTTGGTGGTCTCCAGATGACAATTGGTACTCACCATCCCCCCTCCTTCACTCTGAATTCCTTTCACCCTCAACTGTCACCTCTGCTGGTCTGGGTGGCTTTCCTGATGGCGTGAACCAAGCTCATTCCAGGGGATTCTGAGCTCCTGGACGTCAAACCCTTCTCAGACCAGGGTTGCAGCAGGTGTCCATTCAGTACAATTAGGCAGGGGTGCCCCACGTGGGCCTCTGATTTCCTCACATCGTTTAACAGCAGCTTACCCCTGCTGCAGGTCAGGGTTGACTATCCCTGACATTATGGCGACTCTTCTTGCCTGCTGGTCCCTGGACAAAGGACACCAAGGTGCCCAAGTGAGAGCATTGGGCTGAAGTTCAATGGCACTTTTGCTGTGCTGCCTGGGGAGGGTGTGCACCTTTGAGAACAAGGACGTCTGGCTCTGCAGTGCCTAGAGCTGTGGGGTGGAGAGTGTTACAGCCCTTAGTGGTTCACTGGGAGTGATGGCAAGTGGAGTCACTCTTCCTCCTACCCCTTGTTTCCCAGGTCCATGTGTCCTTCCTCTTGCGGACACAGCACCATATGGGTTCTCTGATTTAGTAGGTAAACTGTGTCCCGGAGATGGTGCTCCATCCTGACAGGGTATTGTCTCCAACCAGGCACCAAAGCAGGTCTTTTCGGTGTTCTATCAGGCCAGCAGCTTCTAGGTGGCACCGTGAGAGGAACAGCAGATCCCATGGCTATGAACTGAAACATAGTAAGGACTCCATAATGACTTAAGAATGAATGAAAATAAATGACATTTCAGTGAAATGTTTGGGGTGGAGGGAAAGGAGATTTTTAGGAGGTAAAGTGATGAAAGAAATGGATGAATGCACTGGGTTTAAATGAATTGTTTTAAGATTTTGAAAATATATAATCATACGAAAATTGACACACACATAGACCAATGTGGATGGCTCTGTGGGGAAGCATTCCACATTGGGTAGGGGGGGAGGACTGGCCACCTTAATTTTCTGTCAGGGTCCCTGAGATACCTCTCCAAACCTAGAACTCCAAGGAAGCCCTTGGACAACTCTTTCCAGAGAAACTGGATAATCTCAGCAAGGGAGAGATGGGAACTACTGTTCTATCTACGTGTCCAGGGGGGATTGGGATTTTGTTTTTGCGGGTGGGTTGTGGCCAGGCAGAGTCAGAGTCTGCAGGGAAGCAGACTGGGGCATGTGGAGAGGGTGAGCCTGAGAGGAGAGAAAAGGGGCCAGTCGGTGGAGCACAAATGAGACCAACAGCAAAGGTGGAAGGTTTAGCTTAAGACAAAGTCTAGGCATGAATTTCCTATAGACAAGAGAAGAAAAATCTCAAAAGAAATGTTGACATAAGGGATATTTTGTAATCGGTGCCAGCCACATCATTAAAATAACTAATTCACTGCCATAAGAACTACTCTCTGGATTGATCAATTCAGGCTGAAAAATGTTTTCATTTGCGAACTATGGAAGAGGAGGGAAAATGGGATACCTGGACTTGAGTGGCACAAAATTGATTTTTTTACTGAACATGTTTCAGATTCCAACTAAATCTTGATAATCAGATAAATGCTTCTCTTATTTAAAATGGGATTTATTGCATAAGAGATGCCTGTTTTATATAGGACTGTAGAGAACGTGTTAGAAATATTTACCTCATACCAGTGGGGGCTAGTACCGTGGACACTCATCTGGCGGCCTCAAAGGGGTTCTGCAGCTGGTGATGGTAACTAAGCTAAAAAAGAAACTTAGTGTCTTTTTGGCAAGCATAAAATGCAAAAAAAAAACAGTAAGTAGGCAACGCAAGCAGATACCTTTGGAAAATATTTGCCCATGAGTTTAAAATTTATAATTCCAGAACCAGAAACCTAGCTTGTTTTCTATAAAAAATTACGGTCTACAAGGTACGTCTGAGGTGATAACTGTGTTGACTGCACGCACGGTGTGCAAGAGCACCTCCGGGCAGTCCTGGCCCATCTCCACAGCTATCTGCAAGTGGGTGTAGTGCTTAAAAGCATGGACCAAGGAGTCAGCCTGCCTGGGCTCCCACCAGCCTCTGTCCTTAGTTTCATGTGGGGCAAGTGACCTAACATCTCTGTGCCTCAGTGTCCTCATCTGTAAACTAGAGACGATACAATGTGGCACACAGCGGTGTTCTGAGGGTTGAATGTGGTAATTCAGCTAAAGCACTTGGGATGGTACACCTAGAAGGCAATTCATAGCGTTAGCCACGGAAACCATCAACTGTAGGTGTGTTAGTCCATTGTATCCAGGTTAGGGAGATCAATTGTAAGAGACATTATGTAATGTTGGGGTTAAAGGGACCTTGAGCATTCCTCCGGCCCCATCCTCTCATCCACTGGATGTTCAGATCTCCTATCTAAGTGATCCCATGGCTCCCGTTTAAACCACACAGTGATGGGAACTGGAAGGAGTGTCATTCATGGGCAGCTCTAACTGTTGGGAAGTTCCTGAGCTCCAACCTGCTTTTCTCTTCCACTCGGACAACCTGCTTTTCTCTTCACCCTCCAGGAGCCCCGGGCAAAGCTAATGTCCTTCCCCACGACAGGCTCCTAGGGATCTGAATGTGACGTCATCTTCTCCAGGACGAGCATTGTCCAAAACAGGTGAAAATGTCAACCTCCTTGATTTTGTGGCAACCCACTCTTATTAGTCATTTTTATAGGACCTCCAGAAAGACTACATGAAATAACCTAAAAGTTAAAGTGAGTTTTAAAATTATATGTTTGTATACATTTGTTCAGGAAAAATACAAACTTTACTGAATATCAAAATAGGATAGGAAGTCCCTAAATCTTTGTCACAATATACGATCAGTACTTTTGGGGACTGTGCGAGTTTGGGCAGATGGGGAGGACTCAGACTATAATAGCAGCTTGATCTGTGTTCCAACCCTAACTGCACCTCTCCAGGCCTGCCTGCCTACTAGTCCCACACAAGGTAAGTAAATCTTTAACATTTTTATTGATACTACCTGGAGGGGATAACATCCAACTGACACAAATCCAAGTAGAAAAAGGCAACATGATTGTGATACAGTGAAGAAGGGGAGGCATCATGACACCTGCCTGGAGCCTCACAGAGCTAAAGACCACCAGGGTTGCGACCCATTTACGTGTGTGTAGAATATTGCCCCGTTATCTGCGTATCTCGATAAAGCTTCAAGCATTGAGAAGGCACGTTGGGAATACGCTCGAGTCATGTCAGTACTCTCAGGTGGAAGATGCTAGACATACGCTTTACTTATAGGTGCGCCGACACGTGTGTTACAGCTTAGCCCCTGGCGATGCTACTTCTCTCCGTCTCCTTCCTTTCCTCTGGAGGGTTCATGTTTCTGAATCAGCCACACTTCATTATTTCTATTGAGCAAATTGAAAGGGCTGTTGTAGCCTGCAGTGTAGTAAACCTTTTCATCGAAAATTTTTCCTTCTTCCCTCAAAACGCTCGCTAATGTCAAAAGCTGTTCTTGATTCTTTTGGGCACTAGAGAATCCATCGAAAGACCTACAAGGGAGAACAGAAATAACCGGGAATGATTTTAATACCGACGCCAATGTCAGCCTGAAAAGAAGAGCAGGAGCTGGTACAATGAAGCTGGATAACGCGGTGTCAAAGCTCCACCCCTCGGCCCCTGAAACCAGCGTTCCCTTCCTCTGGTTCCCCGCCTCCGTGTGACCTCAGCACGCCAAGGACAGCTAGGAGGAGGCATGCGGCCCGTCTGCTGGCAGGTGGATTTGGAAGTCACACCATCTCGTCCTCTAACTCTGTGCTTCTCAAACTTTAACGTGCACACGACTCTTGCTAACATGCAGATTCAGGAGGTCCGGGGTGGGGCCCGAGAGTCTGTATTTCTAACAAGCTCCCAAGAATACTGATGCTGCTGGTCAGGGGACCACGCCAAAACCCACATAGAAGCCTCCCTTCCAGACTTTCAATTTTCTCGAACAATTCCCCTTTCTTCATCCCCTTGGGCAAAGGGTAGGCACTGATTGATGGATGAATATAATATAGTTTTGACCCAATGAATTTATAGTCTAAAGCAAGGGACAAACATTTTCGCAGCTCTCTCTATAGAGCCTGAGAAGAGATTTAACAGAGACAGGACCAACTGTCTGTTAGTGCTTGGGAACACTGAGTATATGATTAAATCAAGATCAGGGCTGTGATCTGAGTTGGGTCTGGAATGGAGGATGTTTTTGCTGGGCAGAGAGAGGGGAGGGGTAAGAAAAAGAACAGAAGTCCCAAACTGCAAAGCTTTTTCATAGTGAGGCACCAAGTGAGCTCAGGAGGGTGAGGCCAAGCCAGAAGGAACCTTGTATACCAGCATCCTAAGGCCTTTGAAGATTCCTCTCAAAATATCTCTAAGGGATGTTGGACAGAAAAGTAACTTGGTCAAAGCTGGGTGAGATACATGGGGGGTTTGGGGAGGGGGAAGAAAAGACAGCCAAAAGATTTAAATTTAAAGGGGAGGAATAAAAATTTAAGCATAGATTTTAAAGTATAGAAACAGAAATATCCTGAGATTAAATCATGAGAGGACACACACTTAGCTGAGTTGCTGACATGCAAACATGATGAATTTGATTTTGAAGGTTAAGAATAGGAAACTCAGAGAGCCAAATATATCCCTAATATGCCTTCTTTAGCATAAGTTCTATTATCAATGTGCCAGTGGGACGGCTCAGTCCTACCCTTCTTCAGATAAGGCGTAAACTCTCAAAGGTACCAACCAAACTGTGTCTATTTTATTCTGCAGTGTCCGTCAGGCACCTGGAACCCCTCCTGGCACAGTCTCATTTAAATCCTTGTTGAATAAGTCCTAGAATCTATGTGCACACATATATATGAAACATTGAAGATAAACTGATAGAACTGTTATATAATAATCAGCATGTTGACTGATAATTATAATTCTGAACCAAGTGTTAAGGAAGATTTTGTCTCCTAAATTATTATTGATTTCCTTAATAACAGCCAACTGTTGGTATGTTCTGCCTAAAGGAAATTTGTTTCCAGATCCTACTTCTTCCTTGAAATCAAATCTTGAGGGCCCTAATTAGAAATCACCTTCTGTTCTCTGAATACATATTGTTCTACAATGATCTATCCATGCTCTACTCATTACACAAACACATCGAGCCTCCCCCCACACACCTGCCTTGCTTGGAGCTGAAAGATATGGACAGAGTAATACGCTGCTGTGTTCTTATCATCTATAAATAGGTCACTGTAATCTAGAATAACAGAAGGACAGAGTGGCTGGCTGATTAGAGAAACCGAGGAAGTTATCCCAGACCAGGTGCCATTCTAAGTCCTAGGGGATGAATGTGGGCTCTTCAGGGAAAGAAGCAGCTGGAACTAGTAGTAATCTCATGTTCTAAGTATCTTATGTACATTCATTCATTTAATCATGGCAACCCTCTGAAACAAGTAGGTACTATGATTATACACATTTTCCAAATGTAGAGATTCTGGCAAGGAAAGTCTCGTTACTTGCCTGATGTCAAAGGTAAAGAGATGGGGAAGGGCATGGCCTGCTCAGGAAAGAGGGGAAAGTCTACGGAACACAGCTAGTGGGGGAGAGGGGATCGCCACGATACAGAAGGCATGCAGAATGTGAATGAACAACCCGAACTAATCCTGAAGCAAGAAGAAACCAACAAAGATTTTTCTTTTTCTAAATATCTTTATTGATTTCAGGGAGAGGAAGGGAGAGCTAGAGAGAGACAGAAACATCAATGATGAGAGAGTCATTGATGTTTGGGTGAGATACATGGGGGGTTTGGGGATGGGAAAGAAAAGAGCCAAAAGATTTAAATTAAAAGAGGGGGAAAGAATAAAAACTTAAGCATAGGTTTTAAAGTATAGAAACAGAAATATACTGCCTCCTGCAAGCCCCCTAATTGGGATCGAGCCTGCAGCCTGGGCATGTGCCCTGGCCGGGACCTGAACTGCGATCTCCCGGGTCCTGGGTCACTGCTCAGCAGCTGAGCCACACCGGCCGGGCACCAACGAAGATTTTTAAATGGAGTAACAGGTTGGAGCTTTGATTGCCATTGCTGTAAGAAAAGCACTGTCCATGTAAAATGGGAATTGGGGAAAGGCTATTTTTAGAGCTGTTGAGTTTGACCCCGACCCCTACCCGACATGGAAATGTCTGACAAGTAGGGAACTTGGGTGGAGACCCTAAGTTTGAGAGCCGTTAGACAAGGTGTTTGAGGCATTACGAACGGATCAGCTAGAGCAAGTCTGCTCTGACGGGAGGGTCAAGAACAGGCATCGACAGTGATTCTCGGGGTGACGAGTGTTCAGGGAGGAGAGGAATGACAAGAGCGCGACACGCTGAGGGTTATAGGATGGACAAGTATCGGGACAGTGGTCCACATGCAAAGGCTGCAGGGGTCCCTGAGAAGGGACTGTTACGTAACACACGCAAGGGCACTGTGGAAGTGGCGGGAGCAGTTCCGCGGAGGCGGCGTGGGCTGTAACGGGCTGTGGTGGCTGGAGGAGGTCGTGGGAGCCGAGGAAGCAGACACAGACATTCCTCTAACAGGTCGGTGGTGACGAGAGGGAGACGAAGGGAGTAATAAAGGGGCCCCAGGATGAGACTATTGTCATGTACTGTGTGTGTTCTTTAAAATTCAACAGAGAATTTAATATAAGGAATGAGTGTGACAGGTATTAGAAGTCTGAAAAAGTAAAAAGAAATCCGTAAACTAACAGAGGGAATAACCTCAGGAAGCAGCAGCCATCCCTTGTGCTGGGGAACAAAAGGATAGAGTTTGGGGTTATCAGGACCTAGAAGTTGGGAGTTAAGGTATTTTTGTTCAGGCTTAACTAGATGGCAGGTAAGGGCAATCTTATGCTTATAATTTGCATTGTGTCTGATTTGTGGAAGGTATGCAATAGACTGCATTAAATGAATTGATTATATCTTGCAACAGATCCCTGGTAACATATAAAACTAAGCCAGTGGGAAAACACCACAAAAATGCATTAGACCTGTTTTTATGGAAGGGTGAAAAGGCTACTGAAATTGCATCAGAGCTAAACGGAGTGCAGGCCAGTGAAACTAGCAGTCAGCAGGGCTATAAATTACCTACCACTTACCGTACAAACACAGTCATTTCGGCTCTGTCTTCAATGAAGACATCTGACTCTGAAGGCCTTGGCGGATCAGATTGCTGCTCAGAGGGGATATACAGGGAAATGGTAATGGTAGACTCACTAAACGGGCCTGCACCCGGCTCCACGTAGCTCATCACTGGAGCTGTCATCTTTATTTTCATCTCTGTGCCATAAAAATATATATTTAAATACAAAGGAGACCGTGAAAGCAAACGTAAAGTATTTATCACTACTTTTTTGAACTTCAACTATTACTTTGTGATCTGAGTTTCTTGATTCACTTTATGCTACTGACATAAATAGAGAGGCAAAAGTAGTTTTACAGTTGTGAATATGCAAAACTCTTTATTCTTGTATTATTTATTAATTATTGTATTATTTCCCATACAAACAACTGCAAACCTACTTTTGCCCCACCCTGTATTTACCTTTAAGACAATTTCCATCTTTAAAAAATAAGGTGACCCTGGCCAGTGTGGCTCCGTGGCTGAGTGTGACCCATGAACCAGGAGGTCAACAGTTCTGTTCCTGATCAGGGCACATGCCCGGGTTGCCGGCTCAGTCCCCCATAGGGGACGTGCAGGAGGCAGCTGACTGATGTTTCTCTCTCATCTCTCTCATCGATGTTTCTCTTTCTCTCCCTCTCCCTCCCTCCCTCTGAAATCAGTAAAAACATGTTTTTTAAATGACTCAATTATCCACTACCCACATTAAACACTTTCTGTACTACTATTTTTGGTTACTAAATTCTAAAGTTTTTCGGGATAGCAAGGAAGATGGAGATCACATAGTCCATCCATTCTTTATTTTCACAATTCAGAAGCTGAAGTGCCACTGGCCAAGTGACCTACTAGAATATAAATAGCGTAAGAGCCAGAACCAGAAGCTATGTCTTGAGACTCTGGATCTTGTGTTCTTTCTGCCTTCATGCCTCCCTGCTCTCTCTCACCCCACCAGTCACCAAATGATCTCCAAGCATCAGCCATGAAAGGACTTACGGCTAGTTACAGAGACCCAACTCACCCAGCAGAAACAGTCAAGGAACAGAGGTTGGAAAACTGTAAGTCTTTGTTGATCTGGTTATTTTTCTATTCTAAAGGATATTTCTTTCATAAACTAAAACCTGAGAATAAGCCAGGGGACTCAACCACGATTATTTAACTACAGGGTAAAGTGCCTTCACCTTTCTCGTTTTTGCCTTGAACGTAGCTGCTGAGCCTGGTAAAGCCAGTCTGGACCGCAGAATCCCAGTCCATTGACTCCACCGAGGTGCTGACCCACTTGGCTGGTCCATAGTGTCGGATCTCATAACTTTCCGGCTAAAATGGAACAGAGAAGTGATTCCAAGAAGGCAGGCCGGGGATGCAACAGCACAGGGCCTTGATTTGGGTCCTGTCTAGGGCTGCGCTCCTCTTGGGTCCAGCCCCAGGTTCTGGTCCTGAGGGCCGGGCGCGCCCATCCTGGGATTCTGGACTTTTCCAGCCCTGGGTGGGGGTGGGGAGGGGGGGGATGGGGAGCCAGCCCAATTCACTTTAAGGGCATCTGTTCCGTCCCCTCGGCCCGCAGGGGCGCCCGCGGGCACTGGGCTGAGATCGATTCCTTCCCCCACCCCCACCCCCGCAAAGAAAAGAGGCTGAGATGTGGCCAGTACCTGGGGTTATGACTAAGCGGCAGGAATGGAGCTAGGGGCTCAGGCCATTTTAAAATGGTACTTTTTCCTTAAATATGTGGGCTCTGCCGGCCTCCCCACAAATCAGCCCGAAGACCGCCTCCCCCGCCCGCCCCCCCCGCGCCCCGGGAGGCTCCCACCTGGGCGCCCGCGTCCTCCGGGGCCGTCCAGCTCGGGGTCTCCAGCGCTCGGTCCGCCGCGCCCCCGGCCGCCCCGCGCTCGGGCTGCAGCCCCTCGGCCATGGGCGCGCCGACCGTGCGGGAGAGAGCCCAGCGCGCCGGCCGCCCGGGTCCCGAGTCCCCGCCCCGCGCCGCCCGGCCCGGCCCGCCCCGCCCCCGCCCCGCCCCCGCCCCGCCCCCGCCCCGCGCCCGCCCGCGGCCCCGGGCGCGCGTCCCTCCCCCTGCAGCGCGGGAGGCCCGAGTCCGCCGGACGCCGAGGCGGGAACGGGCACTGTGGCCCCGAGGGACCCCGATTCCCACCCCTGGCTGCGGCAGAGCGGGCCGCACCCCCTGCGGGGCCCCCCTCGAGGGGTGAGGGCTGGAGACCGGATTGCGGGGCCCCGTTGGGTTCGGCTTTCTCGGGAGGCCCCTCCCGCCCTCCCGGAGCCAGCGGGGTGGGGGTTTGGAGGACAAACAGCCGACTGGCGGGGTTTCTGGTGTAACCGGTTCGGGAACCTCTCCCGCCCCGCAGTGGGAGCCGGTTCTGCTGACGGTTCTCCTCCTGGGAGGGGCTGAGCGCGGGCCTGCGCCTCGTGGGTGCGCCCGATGGGAGGGGAAGGGCGCCCCTTCCCTGGTGGGGGTGGCCGCGCGCCTGCGACCCTGAACGCGGCTGTCTGCCCGGAGCCCTGTGGGCCGAGGGCTCCAAGCGAGGTTTGGATCCTGGGTGCGTGGCTTTGGGCCTAGAAGATGCCTAGTGTCCCTCCCGGGAGGAAGTGGGGGGACCACAGCCTAGCTTGGAGAGAACCTTGAACTGCCCTCTCCAAGGACCCCCAAACCTCTGAGTCCTCCCCCCAGGTCTAAGAGGCTGGGGGAGGGGAGTGGAAGGGGAAGGGAAGAGGGTTGAGAGGAGGGTGGGGAAGGGTGGGGACATCTGCTAGACCCTAGAGCCTTTTAAGTTTCTTGGCTAGATTTTTTCTTTACTTTTTCTAAGAGATTTATTGGGATATAATTCACATACCATATAGTTCATCCATTTAATGTGTGCCATTCAGTGGTGTTTAGTATGTAAACAATTGTGTAACAATCACCACAACTTTAGAACATTGCCGTCACCCCCCCCAAAAAAGAAACCCCATACCCTTAAGCCATCACTCCCCAACTCCTCAGCCCCAGCTCTAGGCAACTAACCTGCCCTCTGTCTCTGTAGCTTTGCTTATTCTGGACATTTCATAGAAATGGAATCACAATACGTGATCTTTTGTGACTGGCTTCTTTCACTTAGTGTAATGTTTTCAAGAGTCATCCATGTTGTAGCATGTATAAGTACATACTTCATTCCTTTTTATTGCTGAATAATATTCCATTGTATGTTCCTAGTATTTTTTAAGCAATTGATGTCCTCTGTTTCCCTTCCCCTTCCCTGCCCAAGCAAGTGTGCAGTGGCCTGCGGACCCATGACACTTTCTAGGGGTTTATATCAAATATATTATTATGCAGAGCTAACTTTGAATTATTTAGCAAAGGCTGAATAATGAATTTTGACATTTTTCTAAAAATTGCCTGTTTAACTTAAATAACAGATGTGATCCGTTGCTTAGTAGACTGCAAAACTGAGACTATAATTTTACTTTACAGAGTTTTTTAAGGGAAAAACAAAGCAAATTACATTTTTCTTTAAGAAATCTATTTTTCTTTTCATCTGTAGAGTTCCTTTCATACTTATCGATGCCTTTTGGGGGGCTTTTTACTTATAGAAACACTGAGTCTAAATTTGGAGACATTCATTTTGTAAAGTGTGGAATATACAATTAATGAAGATAACAGCAGGCGACTAAGCTGAATTATCTATATTTACAAGGTGATAATTAGTCAGATAAAAGAACAGAAGGAAGGAAAAAAGGATTTATTTCAAAATAGTAGGATTGGAGTTAGAACAAATTTAATGAAATTCAGAAGGCTCAAGTTTTATACCCATATGTCAAAACAGTCTAGCTAGTTTTCTTGTTAATCAATTATGGTAAACTTATTCTTTCTATGAGCTCCTATTTAATCAGTGTTTACATGACACTATGAAGAAGCTATTTTATGTAAGCTTTACAGTGCAGGTGACAGTGCAGTGTGGCACTTATCACCAGGTGCTGGAGAGCCCTGCAGCAGTAACTACAGTGATTCTCATTATTTGCAGCAGCTTCGCTCTATAAAGTCACCATGAACATTGAATTAATGAATATTGAACCCTTGCTTTGAATTAATGAATAGAACCCTTGCTTCTAGAGGAAATACAGAGCTAGTGTTCCTGCAAGCCTCAACATTTTGATCTATAGGTCGATACATAAGCTTGTGTTATTCCTGTTGTTGTATAAAGATACCTTATTTAACCCTTTGCGGTCGTTTGTCTACTCTCAGCCACCAAAGCTTTTTTACCGTTCGGGTCGTATGTCTGCTCTCAGCCACCACAGCAAGGAACCGTACGAATCTTAACTCTATTCATTCATGTATCAGTTCATAATTTCTCTGAAAGCTCTTAATTCCGACCAGTACGACACCCATGTCCAAATTTAATACGACCGCAAAGGGTTAATATAGAACTGCCATTTGACCCAGTGATCTCACCTCTAGGAATATATCCTAAGAAACCAGAAACACCAATCAGAAAGAACTTATGCGCCCCTATGTTCATAGCAGCGCAGTTTACAATAGCTAAGATCTGGAAACAGCCCAACTGCCCATCAGTAGATGAGTGGATAGAAAAGCTGTGGCACATTTACACCGTGGAATACTATGCAGCTGTAAAAAAGAAGGGTACTTTGAGACAATATGGAGGGACCTGGAGAGCATCATGCTAAGCTAAATAAGCCAGTCAGAGAAAGACAAGTATCACATGATCTCACTTATATGTGAAATCTAATGAACAAAACAAACTGATGAACAAAATAGATCCAGAGACTTGGAAGCATGAAACAGATTGACAAATCTCAGAGGGAAGCTGGGGATGGGGGAGTGGGTGGGGAGAGATTAATCAAAGAACTTATATGCATAAATGCATAACCCACAGACACAGACAATAGGGTGGGGAAGGCCTGGGGGTGGGGCGGATGAGGGGTGGAGGGAATCAACAGGGGGGAAAAGGGACATCTGTAATACTTTCAACAATAAAGATAAATTTAAAAAATTTAAAGATACCTTATTTAATATACATTTTTGAATCATTAACACTGAGCTCACAACCAGCAACACTATAACTCACGCCTTCATAAAGCTTATTGGACACACATAACTCCTCGCAAAGGCACACCAGCCTTCCTGTGCCTAGGTACGCTAGACGGCGCTTCAGCACTATACCTGGAGCCATTTAGAACAGCAAAATCACCCAGACAAAGCCAAAAATCCCCAAAACATGGCACTACATAGATTTAGAAAAGGACACCTGTTTTACTGTATGAAAGCTGAAACCAGAAGGCGGAGCTTTGCTTTGTTAAACCTCAGCTGGGAGTATGTGCACCCAGTGGCCACATCTTTCAATCCTCTACGCGTGCACAGGTCCACCAGCGATCGAGAGGGTGCTGTGAGGATTGCTTTTAGAGCTGCAAATACACATGAGCAAGTTGGTGAGTTTTCAAATACAAAATCTATGAATAATGAGAATTGGCTGCCAATGTTTCCTACAGGAAGTTACATAAGTCACTTCCATCCATATTTCATTGACCAAAGCAGATCATAGGGCCTTGCAGGTGGGAAAGGGCAGCAATCACGCTGTGTTCTCAAAGAACTCAAATAATCGATGCAAACACCAATGTTTAACACTGGTATTTTTAGTCATTAATTGATTATTTGATATTTGTGGTAGATTTTATTTCCCGAAGGTAGTTACAACATTATCTCCTGTGCAACATGCTGTTCTTACAATGTGACTTCAACACACCTTCCACTGAGAGGTGATCTGTGCGACCTTTCCTTGAAACTCGCCAGGTTTGTGACTACAGTAGAAGTCACACTGCGTGAGTTCCGAGGCTAGATCAGTAAAGGCTTCCATCTAGTTCTCTTTGGGACACTTACTCTTAAAAATCCAATAACCACGCTGAGAGTTAGCCCAAGCAGCTCCATGGAGAACACGTGTGGGTTCCTAGCTGCGGGCTGGCTGCCAGCTGCATCAGCCCCACCACGTGTGTGACCAGGGGTTCAGACGACTCCAGCCCTCCACCACTGAGTCACCTTTGGAAATCCTCATTTCGTCCAACCTGGGGCCCCAGAGGTCATGGGGCAGACACAAGCTATCCCCACAGAAGTCACAGAATCTGTGAGCATAATAAAATGTTTATTACTTTAATGCCACTAACTTTGGGGTGATTCGTTTTTCAGCAATAATAACTGGGAGAGTATCTTCTATGTATAGTGCTGTTGTAGGTGCTGGTGTGGGTTAGCAATGAATAACATTTGGTTCTGGTCTTCTCATATTTTTCTATCAAATCATTGTTCACTCTGGGGCTGTTCTTAGACCAACAATGTAATTAACTATTTGGTCTTTTTATTGTTACCACTATCTCAGATATAACTGTAAAGTTGGTAACAACTTGGTATTCTAACAGGAAATGTAATCTTTTCTCTTTTTTTCTTTTTTCAAATCCTCATTAGAGGGTATTTTTTCCATTGCTTTTCAGAGAGAGTGGGAGGGAGAGAGGGAGAGAGAAACATCGATGTGAGAAAGACACTTCGATCAGTTGCCTCCTGCATGCACCCCAACCAGGGCTGGAGATGGAGCCTACACTGAAGCACATGCCTTTGGCCGGAATTGAACCCAGGACCCTTCAATCCTCGGGCCAATGCTCTAACCACTGAGTAAAACCAGCTAGGGCAACAAATGTAATCTTTTCTTAGCCTGGTTTCTCCTTTAGTTTTTTGTTTGTTTGTTTTTAAATAAGAATTACGATATCCATTATTGAGACACAAAACAACCCACGAAGTCCCTTTTATGCTAAGCATTTTGCTCAGTGCCTGACACATAACTGCTTGATAAATGTTGAATGATACCGGTCAGAATTTAGCAGACACATAGATGCGGCTGAGTGTTTTTAGGAGCACTTGTGAACCACCTTTCTCATGGGCCACAGAAAATGAAGAGACATTTATTGAATGCAAGGTTGAGGATAGGAAAGCTAAGGTCTAAAGCTGGAAATGTCTTTAAAAATTAAAAAGTCTAATCAATATAAGGCTTGATATAACTTCTGAGACTGCAGTGTGTGTTTATAAAAGGTTCATGCTTTTGAAGTAAAAGGAGACAAACCAACACCGCACAACTAGACGGCTCACATTCTCAAAAGCTCTGAAAAGAAACTAAATCCTTAATGCAGCTAAGAGCAAATGTTTCTAATAGGCCACTCGATTAAGGACCATTTCCTAAAAACTTAGGGCAGCTAAGATGTTCCCTTAAGCTTTTATATATATGGGGCTTTTGCTGTTGCCATAGGTCATTGCATTATTTCTTGATTAGGACAAATTAAAGAATTGGTAGGAATTGGACTTGACCATCTAATGACTTTTTTGGAACAGAGGTGCTACAGTGTTTCATTCCTCCCACTTCTAGAAAGTGGAGCAACTCTGCCCCCATCTTTTATTCATTTTCACTCAAATAGGTTCTATTTTGCTTCAGTCCTCAAAGGTACTATTATTTCTATCAGATTACATTTAAAAAGAAATGTATCCTATATTAGATTATTTTATTTTCCGAAAACTGTACCACATTGCATATCTAGCATAAAAATGTTCACATCAGAAACGATTTAAAAAGCCACCGTTTTTTTTTTTTGTTCATTTTAAACCATCGAAGGGCTATCTAGTTTTGCCTTTTGTACTGTGAAAAAAGTAAAAATATTTTCCCCCAAAAGTTATATCACAGAATAAGAGTTTAAGGGCTACACATGTCACCCTCTTGCCGCTTTCCCAGCTTCCTGGGTATTCTGATCGGTCTCCCAAGTGGTGCAGCCCACCTCTCCCTCCCCAGGTGACAATCACAAAGGGCGATTTGTATCCCGTCCAAAGTCAGCTGCCTTCATCCTGCTGAGGCCTGACCCCCAGCCGGGAGCATGGACTGAAATTCCACATTTGCGGCTTTCTTGGGAGAACGTCTCGCACCGTGGAGGGTGCTGCAGCTCAGGACGGAGAGGCCAGAAGCCTCTGGGGTACTGAGCCTCGGACACCACGCAGCCTCTCTGAGCTCCAGCTCTGACACCTGCGGAGCAAGAGTTCGAGCGAGGTGATTCTGAGGTCAGAGCTAATCATTGTTTCTCATGGGATCTAAAATTTTGACCTTTACTTTCCAATGTTAAAGTGATTTCTGCTCTGTTACTGCTGCTGGGTGAAGGCCACACGTTCAGTCACAGGGGCCCCGAAGGCGATGTGTTAGGGCAGCAGCCCCGCTGGACAGCCCCGATGTCCCAGAGCCACACGCTCCCGCCCCGCCAGGCCGAACCCTTCGCCCATCCTGGGAAGCAAGAGCGACTCTAAGAGACGATTTTGAAGAGCTTTATTCTTTTTTGAACTAAAATGTATGCAAGTGTCTGTACTTTCCTTATTAATATTGAAACATTTCACCATTATTTCCGACACAGTTGACCACTGTTTTTCCCTCCTGCTAGAACTCTCTGGCCATCCCGAAGCCCTCACACGCGAGTGAAACCATGAGGCCCTGGGTAGGAAGAAGGTCTTACTTGGTGGCGAAAGCAGGTACCTTGGGCTGATCAGCATTTTTCGGTTCTTTCTCTTCAGAGCTAGTTCTCACGCTCACTAGTGATTCTAATTCTTTTTCTAGCTCACATAGAACTTTCCTTCCCCCCGCCCCCTCCGGAATGTTAAGCATTTTAGAAGAGCCCAGTCATCTTCAGAACAACCTGGGGCAGTTTTTCCGTAAGGAGCTGGAAGACAGGTTAACTAGCCTGATGCTGGCCCAGCCTCTCCGGGCCTGGGGTCCCGTCGGTGCGGGAGCCGCCGGCCCGGGGTCCCGACCTTGCGGGAGCCGCCGGCCCGGGGTCCCCTCCGTGCGGGAGCCGCCGGCCCGGGGTCCCCTCCGTGCGGGAGCCGCCGGCCCGGGGTCCCCTCCGTGCGGGAGCCGCCGGCCCGGGATCCCGACCTTGCGGGAGCCGCCGGCCCGGGGTCCCCTCCGTGCGGGAGCCGCCGGCCCGGGGTCCCCTCCGTGCGGGAGCCGCCGGCCCGGGGTCCCGTCGGTGCGGGAGCGGCCGGCGAGTGGCAGCCTCTGGCCCCGCTGCCCTGCCTTCTCCGCCTCCCGCGGGCTCCTTTAGGGCTGAGCGCAGGGTTTTAAATGGTCCCCACGAGCGGTGTAGACTGGCTCCTCGGGCCCGGGCGGCCCCTCTTCACACCGGAGGCCCGCATCCCGGGCGCCTTCCCCAGGGGGGCTCCTGGTGGCCTCTTCGTAGGAGGGCGGCGGGCAGTGGGAGGGGGGCGCGGCGTCGGTGGGCAGGGGCGAGTAGGGGAAGGCCGGCTCCCCGCCCCAGGGCACGGCGGGCCGCGCGCCGGGCTCCTCTCCCGCGGGCCCCGGCCGGTGCTCCGCCAGGTCGATGCTGAAAACCTGGCCCCGGGGCCGGGGGGCCCTGCAGAGGCGCCGCAGGAAGAGCAGCAGGAAGGCCAGGAACAGCGCCACGGTGGCGGGAAGCAGGACGCACAGGAAGGGCTCCGCGTCCTCCCCCGAGGAGCTCGCCCTCTGGGTGCCCTGGAGGGGGGAGGGGGAGGGGGAGGGGGGGGGGAGGGGGAGGGGGAGGGGAGGGGGAGGGGGAAGCCGAGTGAGCAGGCGCCGCAGAAGCCCCCTGCCTTTCCCTCGTCTTTCATTCTTATCGGTCCCCACGCCCTCTGAGCGTCACTTGCTCATCCATGCCAAGGAGCGTGAGCCCACATGGAACAGGGGAGCTGACCAGATAAAGTAGGAATTTAGGGTGCCCACGGTACTCACCGCGGGCACCCTACGCTATTTCCGCCGAAAGAGAAATATTTGAATACATTTCAGGTGGTAGGGCCACCACTCATTTTTTGAATAACTTACTATTTATGCATTTTCTTTAGAACTAGACCAGGAATGCTTTATTGCCACCAAATAATCATATGGAACTCAATTTCTTTAATTGTGGAGCAAAAATCTGGTATTGTGTTCATATCCCATGTAAATAACACTTCAAATCAGATTTGATAGCTGATTCTTACGACAGATTTTTAAACGTCTTCAACTTGCTCTTGCAGTATTTGTAGGATACATATGAAAAAGTTTGAACTCTTCAAGGAAAAAGAAATTGGACATAAGTTCTTAAGCAGCCTACAAGATGTTGATTTTGTAGTGTTAGCTCAGAAGATGATGATGGATCCTGATGGAGTAAATACCGTAATAGGCATGAAACGATGCTCCAATGGTGAGGTAGAAAAGTAGTACAAAAATAAATAAATACTGTTCCAAATTGCATAGGTGTTGCTTTAAACAAAGCTACTAAGAAATAATGAAATATTATAAAGCTTCTCTATAATATAAAGCATATAGCAATGAATGTAAATGTTTATATCTACTACTAAGAGGAAAAGAAAAAATTAAAGCCTTATAATTATGTTTAAGACAAAACACTAAGCTCTTTACTTATTCAAAAAAATACCATAATAAAACTGAGAGCTAGGTTCTCTTGATTTTGGTGGAAAGGACCTTGTTTTTCTGGGCATGACCTCTTAAGAGACTGGCTTACTGACTGGATAATGCTGTTTGCTTCTTCAAGAATTTACAAGTGTATGTGTTATTTTGACCAAAAATTAGGTGGTTTATTTAATATTTGTACTGCCAGATATTTTGTCTTTGGTAAGATACGAGTTAAGACATTTTAGTGTGAAGTGAATAAAAATTCGTTGGGAAGCAGAGTGCCATCTTTGGGGTTTGACGCTCTGGCTTTGAATTCCACTGTGCCTTCTAATACCAGTGTGACCACGGGCCATTCGCTTGTGCCCTCTGGGCCGGGGTTTTCTTCTCTATGACATGAAAATAACATGTTTTTTGAATGGGTTGGCATGAGAATTTAATGAGTCAATATGTGTAAAGTGCTTGGTGAGTAATAGGTGTTTATATATTTATATCTTGGTGTTGTGAATAGTCAAATTAACTGGAAAGTTAAATACTAAAAATAACTAGAAGCCATCAAGAAATTTACTGATAAGGCTGAAAAATATAGTGAAGGGAAGATTTGGCATTCCTAAGTTTGTATTTTAATAGATAAATATTTTCAGGAAAAATATTTTAGCAACATGAATATTTTTATGTGAAAATAATATTTTTATGTGTGTGATTCTTATGTTTCTAAACTATGAATTCTTTCTGTTTCTCACACATAATCTAGTTTATTATCAGAACTATTCGCTTAAAATCTGTTGTGATGTAATAAGAGACTTTGATTACAGAAGCCGTAAAAGTAGATGGACTCATAAATAACTTGCCACAATTATTAAAAAATCAAGTTGGAGTAAAAAAGCAACCTAACTATGTTTATTTTTTCCCTGTAGATGAATCGTTAAAAAATTTAAAGCTATTATCTCTTAGTGCTTAAAACAATCACTGTTCAGTCTTGATAAACATGGACCATTTTGCATGATTTCTCTTCATTCTCCATCGGTTTTATGGATGACAATAGTTTCTGAACAGTTGTGGACACCAGCATTTAAATACTCCATTATACCCTGTGAGTTCAATATACATAAAATATAAACATACTTAATGCTCTATTTAAAAGGTTTCATGTAATAAACCCTATTATCCACAATTATGCTACTTTGGGTATTATCAATACTAGTTGCAAAAACCTGTGAGAGGGGAGATACCACAGTCCCCTCCTGTAATCAGCACTTCCATTGGTTAAATTTGTCCAAATACTGAGTGGCACTGCTTAATACAGCAGGTTATGACAATTTCTTGAGATAAAGAATCCTTGTTTTCCAGTTAAGAGATGCATAGAGCTATAGGACAAATTTATGGTACCCTTAATTTGCTTATTTACTGATGTATGGGTTCAAATTGTTCTGATTTTTTTAAGTGCAGTATGGATGTCTTTACTCTTTTAGTCCAATGTCCCAATTTGTTCACTTCCTTAAAAGTGTTTTCTTAACTTTCAGTGTATCTCTGATGTGTATATTGACTCAAGGGCTTTGTTGTTCAGGGAATGCTTTAAAGAAATATCCAGTTGAAGTGTAACTGCTGAGAAATATATCATTATTTATACACGCGGAAGCGCTTTTCTGTAAAAGGTGGTTTTGCAGACCTTAAATCTGATCAGTGGATATTCCAGAAACCAAGCAAATAGGGTTGTTTCCCTTTTTCTTATGGGATAGCGGTATCACTCATTTCCCTGCTGATGGTAAAATTAATTCGGAGTTCTGAGGTTCCTACCAATATTTTTCCTTAATGCTACCTTCGATTGAGGCTTCTTTGGTCATTTCCCAGACAGAGCAAAGCAGCTGCTGCATTTCTGAGTCGAGACAGAACCTCCTTAACCCTCTGCTACCCTTTCAGAAGTAGGATGCTTGGCTTCTGCCACCTCTTAGAAACAGTGGTCATTACACAGCCAGAGAGCCAAAGGGTGGTCCTTGTTTTTGTGCGTGTAGACATGGCTTGCTGAGCAAAGAACAGTTGCAAAGCCAAGGCATAACATGCCCTTGACCCCTGTGCAGGTGTCCTTGGACATGTTTGATGTCAGGTGTTCTTAGAATAGATCTGTAGCAAGCTTTACTTGAATTTACCCCCGTCTAAAGAATACAACTTTCAAGTTACTTCCTTAGACCATGCCGATCAGTGAAACCGTATTTTCGTCAGCCCCATAATGCACAATGTTGCCACGAAGTTTAAGATGCTAAACGTTGTGGGCTTAGACACTGACACGCTCGGGGGAGAAAAGGCCGAAGTGGCCGGTACAGACCTGCAGCTGGGCTTCCTGGAGACGGAGGCTCGGCTCGCTCGTCTGCCACTCGTAGGTGCCCCTGCCCGCGTGGCCGAACTTCCGCCAGCTGCTGCCCAGCGGGCCGCGCATGGTGTCCGCCCGCAGCCCCGGCTCGGCTGAGCTGCTGCCTGGCGGGGATCCAGCGCGGTGTGCGCCCGCGGCCGCCGGGGAACTCGCTCCCTAGTGAGTGACAGCAGGGAGAAGGACCAACCGGAGGCCTCTCCGGGCTGATTGGATTTAAATTCAGCGCCTCTCGATTTGCTTCTGAGGCCTTTATCACTGAGGGTTGGCATCAAATATCAGATGCAGAATAGATTTCACACAGGAGTCCTCTGCGCTCGGGTCCTAGCGCAACGAATGGTCTCAGGAATAAAGAACTGTTTCTGTTTAGACGTAAATAAGCCCCTCTCCCTTCCCCTCCTACAGCCCTCTCCAGAGATACAGCTGAATATCCTTTCATTGCTTCTAGATAATATGTACAGAGGGAAGGGGTATTTGGTAGAGAAGCAAGGCTCATTAATAACATTTTAGTGAATTATTTAGATGAAAGATGCTAATGATAAAGTTGTACAGAAGCCAGACAGATAATAGCTCAGACTGACTGGAATGTTTGCTGGTTTCATTTTTTTAAAAAAAATCAAATTACTGATACCTGAATAGTCTTCTGACTGATTGTCTTGTAAATTTTATGAAATTATTTCTATCAAGCTTAAAATAAGAAATTTTCCATTTGAAGGTTTGCCGAGGTGACTTTGGGATGTTTAATTCTACCTATTTGAAAGAATATTTAAGGCATGCTGGTTGGCTTCTCTTTCCTTTAGGAAAGTAAACCTAAGTTTCCAATCTTTACCCAAACTGCTACAATTCAGTGTTGCAGCCACCCACACCCTTATTTAGCATCACGCCTTCCACGTGATTGTCCTGATGCTGCAATAATGTTTCTTAATTAGGATTCTCAGCCATTGTCCCATGGTGGTCTATGGATAGGTTTTGGGTGTGGCGAACTCTGAACTTTGCAGATACGTCCAACTTTCTTGGAAGGATCCATAGTGTTCGTCACTTTTTCAAAAATAGCTGCTCTCCTCTGATACAATTTGGCACTTTGCCAAACTTCTTATTTATGACAAAAGTTTGTACTACGCTTCCCCTCCTTATTTACTTATTTAAATATCTTCAAATTGGAACTGTGGATCAGAAGCATTCAATATACATCTGTAATGTTGACTCTCCTATAGCACTGAACCAGTAAGACAAAAATTCTTGCTTTCATGCATATGTTTTGGGGACCAAGAGAAACAAATTATACAAGTAAAAAATACAATATGTCAGAAGGTGATGAATGCTATAGAGAAAAAGCAGAGAAAGAGCAAAATAAATGCTAGAGGGAGGGGAGCACCTTTAGAGGGGGAAGTGAATTAGCATCTCATAGGGAGTGAGCAAAGAAGATAGGAGGAGAGCACTGCAGACCAAGGGACCAGCCAGTGCAAAGGACCTGAGGCACGCACATGCCTGGTAAGCTCTCAAAATGGCTAGTAGGTCAGGGTGGCTGGAGCCGCGAACCAGGAAAACAGTAGACGAAAGGGAAGGTCAGAGAGGATATGTGGAGGGGCAGGGCAGCACGGAGCGCAAAGTTCATAGAATGTTGTGAAAAATTTGGCTTTTACTCCAAGTAAAATGGAGGAGCCCTGTGGAGTTTTGAGCAGAGGGGTGATGAGATCTGACTTCCACTTTAAAAGGATCACACAGGCCTCTGTGTTAAGTAGAAGTAGGGATTAAGGGCAAGCGCAGGGAGACCAGTTAGGGCTTTTAATAATTCAGGAGAGAAATAATGGACCCAGAGTAGCAGCAGTAGAGGTGGTGAGATTCTTGATTCTAGATATATTTTAGGGACAGAGCCAGGATTTCTTGATCCGAACATGGTGTAGGATGAAAAAAAAGATCAAGAAGGATTCTGTTTTAGGCTTGAGAAATCGGAAGGATAACTATTGTCATTTGCAGAGAGGAGGAGAGACAGGAGTGGGCAAATTGTCTTATTTTTTAAAGTTTGGGAGCTGAGTTTCGGACCTGGCAAGTTTGCAATGAGTTTGGATATTTGAATGTGGCATTTAGGAGTAAGGGCTAGACCACAGAGAATAGTTTGAATTTGCTGGCAGAGAGATGGTATTTAAAACTACGAGATTTAGCCTGGCCAGTGCTGCTCAGTTAGTTGAGCACCGTCCCATGCACCACAGGTCGGCAGTTCAATTCCAGGTCAGGGCACAAGTCCAGGCTGCGGGCTCCATCCTCAGGGGCGCAGGAGGGAGTGGATTGATGTTTCTCTCTCATCGATGTTTCTGTCTCCCTCTCCTTTCTTCTCTCTCTATAATCAATTAAAACATATATTTTTAAAAACTACTAGATTTAATTTGCAACATCATGGATGGACATGCAGGGTACTGTGCTAAGTGAAATAAGTCAGACAGAGAAAGACAAATACCATATGACTTCGCTCATATGTGGAATCTAGAGAACAAAATAAATGAACAAACAAAACAGAAACAGACTCCTAGACGTAGAGAACAAATGGAGGGTTGCCAGATGGGAGCGGGTTCGGGGCTGGGTGAAAAAGGTGAAGGGATTGAGAAGTACAAATTAGCAGTTATAAAATAGTCACAGGGATGTAAAGTACAGCATAGGGAATATAGTCAATAATTTTGCCATAACTATGGTGCCAGGTGGGTACTAGATTTATCAGGGGGATCACTTTGTAAATTATATAAATGTCTAACCACTATGCTGAACATTTGAAGCTAATATAAAATAATACTGAATGTCACCTGTAATGGAAAAATAGAAATAAAAAATAGAAAAGCTATGAGACTTAATGAGATCACCAAGAGAATGAACATCAATGGGATGGGGAGACAGAATGGAGAGCCAGTGAGGTAGACAAGAAACCAAGAGTGTGTGGTGTCTAGGGATTGAAGGGAAGAAATGTTTCTAGAAGGAGGGAATGATCTCTATCTCAAAAGCTACTGTGTGATCAAGTAAGATGATAAATGAGATTTACTACTGGATTTAGCAAAATGTGGGGAAGGGGTGACATTGATTATTTGGACAAGAGCAGTTTTGGTGGAGTGGATGGAAAAAAACCTTACTGGGATGGTTATAAGAGGAAAGGGTAAAGAATTGGAGATAGTGATTATGAACAATTCTTGAATTCTTTTGCTTGAAAGGGGTGCAAAGAAATGATGCAATAGCTGGACAGAGAAATGGAGTCACGAGTTATGTAGTAAAACAGTACGTTAGCAGGTTGTAGAGGAAAGAGAACATCAGTATGTCAACCCTCAGCAATTCCACTCCCAGGAATTCCTCCTGAGGAAATAATCTGATGAGTACTCAAAGATACATATTGTTGAAAGATGCTTTAGCACATTGTAAATGTCTATCATAACAAACAACTAGAAGTAAAAATATTCCACAAAATGATAATTACTTAATAAGTTAAGATATACACACATAAAGACATTATCATCTGAAAATAAATCTCAGAAGGTTGTAAACATGCCACATATTAAGAGGAACTTGTCAGAAAACTGCATGTTTATTATGAATATTACAAATGTTTATGTCTCTGCATATAGAAGCAAATTGATCTTAACAATGGTATTTTTCCTAAGTGAGGGGATTATGAGTTGTTTTTATGGACTACAGTTCTTCTTTTTACTGATCAACATTTTATAATTGTTCTATGAATATGTGCCAGATAAACAAGACGTAATAATTTCCAAGAGTTGCCCATTCTTGAAGGCCCATGTAAAGTCCACGTTGTTATAATAATTCTGCCATTTCCTGATCACCACTAAAATTAGGAATGAATCACAATTTCCTCTGGATTCCTACAGCATGTTAGGTGTTCCAATATTATAGCACTTATTTGAGTCAGCTTTATATTATTTCAAAAACAGGTTGGGGGATGTTAGGTGACTTAAAAAAGGACCCACGAAGGAGTTGCATGTAATAATGATCTCTGGCCTGACTTTCAACATATTAGCATGCACTTAGCTTGTAGAGCCAACAGCCCGAATGTGCTTTAACTACTTACAGGAATGCTATAGTGTTTCAACTCTAAAAACTTATACCTGTGTAGATTTTAATAATCAAAATATTTTTAAAAGGCCTCCATCGTCTGTCTTCATCATTTCAATATTTTCCCCCACACTTCCTTTATTCCCATGGGCTTTTTAACTAAGAGTCTCCTGTTTAGGACTTTTAGAGCTTGATTTTAATTACAGACACTAACTACAATTAGTCTAAAAGTTTAATTAGCTTTCCCTAAAACTTCTCTGAGTATTTCAGAGCTGAGAGAAGAGGTTTTTCATGTTCTGCTTAATTCTTCTCTGCCTGTTGCTCTTTTAAAAATAAATATCAATGTGTCTTCACCCATTTGATTGCTGTTTTTTCTTACTTCCCTTGAACTCAACATTGTCAATTTGCTACTGTAATTTCAAGAATTACCAGACTTCTAGGTTTTCTGGTTCTACTGGTTTTGGATCAGTTGGCCATAGGGGAGTTTTGTTTCTGTTGTGTTCAACATTTCATCTGAGTCAATAATGGAGAAAAGTCCCTGAAAACTAATGGTCGGGGAAGATCCAAATAATCTAAAGATGCTGGTAAAATATAATTATTTTCATATTTAATTTCTAAACCAGTAGATACATTTGAATTTTAGCAAACTGGTCAGTGTACTTTCTCAAGATGCTATTATAAGAATTAAATAAGCTTCTATTTGATTAGGATGACTGAAAAACTAATCAGTGGCCTGCAGGCAGCACTGTGACAGATCACTCAGCCTGAATCATAGCTCCTTAGAGACCAGGGGTTCATGGAAGGGTCAGCAGATCTGGCCTTAGTTTTTGCTCAACTTTGGTGCTGATAATCTGGAAACAAAGAGACAAACAGTTTGACTAAATTCACTAGCAATATAGATGGAAAGAGGGAGATACCCCATAATGATTTTTTAAAAACCAACCGAAAATAACAATAAATTAAAAATTATTGATATGAAGTTTACTTTGGAAAAATGTAAACACTTATGGAACTGGAGGTTTGAACAGAAAAGTTAAAAATAATTTATGGAGAATAAATCATTTCCATCACCCCACAAATTTCTTCTTTTTCAGTCAACTACTTTTTTATTTCTAGCTACAATGAAGGAGAATTTTTTACAATCTCAATTCTTTAGAAAAATCAGGGAACAGGATATGAAATTTATGAGTTTATGATGTTCTCTGGTTGTGAACTCAGATATTTTCAAACATTTCACCTTTGGTTTTCTATACCTGGAATCAAGGAAAATCTTGGTATATTTAAAATAGGATAACCACAAATGCTTGGAAATAAAATTGATATTCTTTTTTTTAAAAAAAATCCTCACCCAAGGATTTATTTTTATTGATTTTAGAGAGACAGGAAGGGAGAGGGAGAGAGAAACATCGGTTGGTTACATCCCATACACACCACGACTGGGGATGGGCCTGCGGCCCTTTGGTGCAGAAAGGTGCTCCAACCAGCTGAGCCACACCTGCCGGGGCTCAAACTGATATTTTTGAATTTTAATAGGAACTAGTAGGCAAATATATCTAAGTTAAAAATTCTCATGTAATTTGTTTATATGTATTTTTATTCATGTGTGACAAGAAGTGGATCAAGTGGGGTGAAGGAACATTATTATTTATTTAGTACCTAAATTGCCATATATTGTTTTATAATCTAACTTTTACAACAATTCTAAATTATGACAGTTATTCCTAATTTGCAGATTAGTAAGTTAAGGCTTGCATTAAACACTCTCAGGGGTAATTTTCCAAGATTATACAGTTCCAGGAGCCACGTCTGGATGTAACTATCCCTCTCTGTGAAACAAAAAATGTTTAGATGACACAGAAGGCTGTTCCTCTTTTAATAGGTATGGCAGCCTATATTTGGTGCAAAAACCTAGAGGAGGCCATGCCTTGTGACTATAAACATGAAGCCTCGTAGAAGGAATTAGCTGCCTTAGAACTCTTACTCTTTCTGAAGCATCATTTATTTTGCAAACTGCCCCTGGCTCGCCTCTGGGCCCAGATACAGTCAACTACCCCCTCCTCTGGTCTGCTGCTGTGCCATGTGCATGCTTTCATTAGTTCACATGTTATATTTGGGGTCAATATCATCTGAAAGTCTTCCTTTACCCCACTAATAGAAGACAAAGACTTGTTTTGTAGATTATATTCTTTATATCTAGCAGTCACTCAAAATCTTGGGGCAGGATGAAGTACTGGAGCAGCTGTGTGATCTGTGTTACTGTTAAATACTGTCAGGAAGGTCACCTCACCAGAGGCCCTTATTGGATTGCAGGTACCTGGAGCATGCCAGGTGGCCCCGTGAGTTGTCCTGTCAGCTGCTGGAACTACACCCAGACCCTGGACCCGATCCCTGCTCTGTGGAGGTCTCTGCTCGTTCAAACTCAGCAGCTGCTGGCATTTCAGCAGCTGCTTGTACACTGTGCTGCCATTAACTTGAGCTCATCAGAATCCCCCTAAAGGTGTCCCCAATAAAAAACATTTAAGCAATGTTGTGTAAAAGATCCCAAATACTTTTGGGAAAATTTTAATCTGAGTGAGAAATTTAGATACTAGTTTGGAATGGAACAAATAATATAACTGACATATGTTAGATATATTGCAGTTCACAAATGAGCAGTAGCTTATGTTGGACATCAAAAAGAACAAATGGAACATCTACTAACTCTGAATTCAATACCTGCTTTAAAGTCTTCATTTATATTAAGGTCTTCTCCCTCTGTTTAGAAATATTATAATATAAAATGCCTGATGGATTTGATTTCCCCATTTGAAATAAAAGAGAAATGAATTCCAAATACATCATAACTATTTTCATGTGAAGTCTGATAATTGAGACAAAAATATCTTCCTTCAACAAATAAATTTTGAAGTAGTTATATAAAGTCACAATTTATAGGTCCCCAATGTTTCTTACCTTATAGACATCAGTTAATACTTACATGAGTTTGTCCAGACAAGAACAAAACTAAACTAAACAAACACCTGTCACCCCCCAAACACGTGTGTTTGCTAAGAGAATAAAATCTTGGGTGGGTTTGTGATTACAGATAGAATTATGGGAACTCCATTTCAGGGGAAATTAGTTTTTGGGAGGACCTTTTGGATTGTCTAAGAATTTTATTTATCGATACTGTCCTTCATTCACTTTTTATGGTTCATGAACCATTTATTGTCTCATTTCTGGAACTTCTTTATATGCAAGAAATAATCAGGGACTTTTGGCAATATTTCCACACACACATGTCTAAAATGTTGTCCTAGTTATTCTAAATAGTATCAGGCAGATAGAATTCAGCAAAAACCAAAGGAGAAAATTTCCATCCTCAAGGCATTTATCCCCTCTTCTCTTCTATTGTACTCTATTACAATAGGCTTTATTCTATCTGTCCTTCATAGTCAAAATAAAAGAACAAATAATTCATCAAGGGACTCCTTCTCAATCAAATACAAACATGGGAAAATAGTCAAAGTAGTGATGTTTCACTAGAATCTCTTTAATATCACACTTGGACATAAATGACACCTAACCTGTCATATATCTGCGTAGCCAGCCCATCATTCCCCCTGGAGTGCGAATAAGGCAACAGCTTCCCAGGGGAGCTCACGCAGGGCCCACATTCCTCTTCCTAAGCCTGCCTTCTCTTTGAGGCTTTAACCAAGAGGAAACAACAGGAGAGTAAAGAAATAACAAAAAAAATAAATGATTCAAAATCTGGGTAATTAGTTTTTGAGTAACAACCGAAAACTAATTTTCTTTTTGGATTTTATGAGAAATTATAAGACTTAAAACTACATAAGTACCCATATGCAATACCTCTGTTACCTCACATGGTTATCTTTTTGTGTTTGAGAACATCTGAGTTGTAATCTTTCAGCATATCAACCATAGTCGCCATATAACACATTAGAGCACCTTTCATGTACCTGTTGGTCATTTGTCTTCTTTGGAAAAACGTCCTTTCAGTTCCACTGCCCATGTTCCATCTCTTTGACTCTGTGCTACATTCTGCTTTTATCTACTAGTTAGTAATGCTTTCCTCTGTGGAGGGGAATAATCTGACACACATCCATCGTTGAGTTTTACATTTTAACAATGATATGTTTAATTTCTAGATGTTTTAGGGGTTTTCCCCCTTCAAGTTGGTTTGTAATATTTAGAGTTTCTTATTGCTAGAACCCTTTATTTTTTGGAATCTATTATTAATTTCTTTAAATATTTCATTTAGCTTCATTTCTTTATCTGAGCATTTAAATACAAGTCCTTTAGAGTCGAAGTCTGAGTGAGAGTGGGTTTTTCCCCCCAGTCACTTCTAAAACTGAGAGTTCATGTTTAGTTGAATCTGGTCTGTGGGAATCCTGAGATCCTAAGTTAAAGATGTTTTCCCTGGAGATGCTTTGTGCTCAGTACTATTGGGGCCACCACCAACCTGGGGTCACTTCAGTCACACTTGGGAATTCAGGAGTAAATGTGGGCGCTGAAGCTTCAGCCGGCCCACCTTGCTGCAAACCTCAGGCTCAGCTCCTAATTCACGGCGACAGAGGCAACTCCACCTCACTGCTCTCTGCTCTGGTTTCAGCCTCGCCTCGCCCTGCTTGTCAAGTTCTTAGGAATTGTGCTATGTGCTACTATCAAGTAGAGCATTTTGTATCTTATTTGATCATTAAGTTTCTTATATTTTTGTTTACTAACTTTAAGATCTAGTTTTCCAGCAGACATTCTTTGAGCGATGCTATTCTAGCTCAACCTCTTCATTTAATAGGCGAGAAAACTGAAGCTATGTGGCCGGTGCAGTGTTTCCTGATGAGCCCGTGTCAGAGCCAGGGAAAAAGCCTTTACGTCACAAAACCAGAGTGCTTTCTAACCCTGGAAAGTTCCATGAGTGGAACAGCCGTTTCTTCCCTGGCAAAATGTACCTGTATGGGATGTGTCTCCTCCTAGAAAACTATGTTGGGGCAGATATTTTTAAAAATATATAAATAAAATCTTAGATTTGTGTGTGTGTGTGTGTGTGTGTAAGGGAGAAGTGAGATTGATGTTATTGACAATGAAAAGTATAGATAAAAAGCTGTTCTTGGTTAAGGGCATATGCTGTGTAACTTCCTAGTAGTTAGGCTAGGTGACTTACAGAGATATTTGTATACTCTAGGGTATTTCTGTTGAAACACAGAGGGGATGGGCATTAATAGTAAGTTCATTTCCCAATTTATCAGATGAAAGCCTTTGAATTGAAATATGCATTATTTAACAGTCCTATTCTTTGACATACAGTTGGGATACTGGTGATTTAACTTGGGGACATTGGATCAGACATGCCAACTTTAATCTGCATTCCCATTTTAAGCCTTAAAAGAACAGTATTTATAACTCAAAGTTTTGCTGAATCTTGTACTTCAATTCCTGGCCTTCATATATTTAGTTAATACTTTATACATATTTTTAAGGCTTCTGCTGAAATACCTAAGACCTGCAAATAGGTATTTGTTGTCATTGTTATAATATAACAAGCAGTTAGTATTGAATTGAAATTTGAAACACTTCACCCCTCACTCACTGAATTACAGACTATGGAGTTTGGAGGATTGTTAGGTTGTGGAGTCTAAATTCAGGGTCTCAAATTCTGAAATAACCACCAAGCAAGTAGTGTAGATCCCTTACTGCTTGGCAATATTTTTGTCATTTATTGAGCAAGCATTTCTACTGGGTACCTGCTGTGTTCTAGGCATTTTGACGTGTGCATATAGCACAGTCCCTGCCCAAGGAAGCTTGGCATTGTGCATCGGACAGAGCAGCGAACGAACAGTTAAAGGACAGGGAGCATTTGGTCAGCGGTATGCTCAGCGAACAACGGGAACCCTTGAAGAGAACATCTGAGCCCGTGAGATGTGAAGAGCAGCCTTCTGGAATGACTGCCAGCAGCTCTTTTCTCACTCCTTCCAAACAGTCACCATTCTCCTTAAGTCCTTTGCCAGTCCCTCTTCTTTTCTCTTAGGCTCAGGTTTTCTCTCTGAAGCAGCCATGAAGAAGACTTGAAAATGGACAGGTATTCTATATTTATGGATCAGAAGAGCTAAGATGTAAATTATCCCCCAAATTGATTTACAAATCCAATGCAATCCCAACCTAAATTCCAGCAGATTTTTTTAAAGGAAATTGCAAAGATTTTCTAAAATTGATATAGAAATGGAAAAGCCTTGAAATAATCAAAGCAATTTGGGGGTGGGGGAAGGGTTGGATGATTTATACTATGGGATTTCTAGGCTTACTCTTAAGGTACAGTAACCGTGTGGGTGTGGTACAGTGTAAGTGTAAACATGTAATCACTTGAAGAGAATGGAATCCAGAAATAAATCCACAGTCCATGGTCTGCTTTATAGGGACGAATCCATAGGGAAACAATAATCTTTTCAACAAGTGATTGTGGAGCATTTTGTCATCCATATGCAATGAAATAAAACAAAATTTACTTCATACTACATGGAAAAAGAATAAAAGTAGATCATTAACCAAAAAGCAGTAGCAAAAATAACCTAAAAAACAAAGGACAATTTTTGTGTGTGCATGAATTTAGGTTAAGCAAAGATTTGTTAGATAAGATATAAAAATCATGAACCATAAAAAATTAAAAGTGATAATTTTTATTTCATCAAATTTAAAACTTTTCCCCCTCAATTTATTGTTCAGAAAATGAAAAGACGAGGCACAGGCTGTGACTTGAGAAGCCTATATCTGATAAAGGACTGTATCCATGTAACATAAAAAGAACTCATACAACACAGTAATAAGACAAGTAACCCAATTTAAAAATGAGTAAAAGATTTGAACAGATATTTTAGCAAAAAAAGTAAAGATGGAAAATAAGCAGATGAGAAAATTCTCAGCATTATTAGTCATTAGAAAAATGCAAATTAAAATGAAAAGGAATGACACCACATATCTCCTTAGAATGAATGAGATTAAAAAGACTTTAATCTCCCTGACAGTACAGATGTTGGCAGGGATTTGGAGCAATTAAGAACTTTCATACCAGCCGTTGGGCACAAAAATAGTATTGCCACTTAGGGAAAAAGGTTCACAGGTTTTTTTTAAAAAGTGAAACCTACATTTACCCTGAGAGAGCAATGCCACTACTAGGTATTTTTTACCCAAGAGATAAAATATACAGGGTGAGGCAAAAGTAGATTTTAGTTGTTCATATGGAAAATAATACAATAATTAATAAATAGTAATACAGGAATAAACTCTCATGCACTCACAACTGCAAACCTATTTTGCCCCATCCGTATTGCTTATGATTCAGCTACTGGTGATCAATAACCACTCTATTATCAATAAACTCCCCTTCCTAACCAATTTTTCCTAGACACCTCTCTCCACTTCCTCACCTTGTAAGAAAACTGGCTTTTCCTTGACGATTCCACATTCCTTGGCCCTTTCTAGGAGTCAGGCGAGCAGTATAGGGCCCTCCAGGATCCCCCCTTCTGCCTGCAGACCATTAGTCTGGCTCTTACCGACCCCCTCCTCTGAAACCATTGACCCACTTTGTTCTCCAGACTACTGCCATCTTTCTGTCCCCTTATTTATTATTTACCTCATTTTCTGTCCCAGGATGATTAGACAGGTGAACAGCAACTAGGCTGTAGTCTCATCCTTGGGCTAGTCCATGGCAATGACAGAATCCAGAGAACATTCCCCAAGGTCTGGTTCCGTTCAAGTCACACTGACTGGTAAGCAACCACTGCCTACTGTCTCCCTGAGAGCAATGACTTGGACAAATGTCCTTGCCTATGCCCAATCACGTTCAGCCATAAGGAAATTAAATTCTTAATTGTATATAGAAAATACCTTGACGTATAAAGGGACAAATTATATTACCACCAGTTATTAATTTTTTACTATGAAGAACACAACATTTAGTCTAAAATTTCTGTGCTTGGGTTAATTCCTTACAATTCAGGACTTGCACTAGAATGAAGGATATCCCCTAGCACAAAGGGCAGGTCTAGCCTAGAAAGCAGAAGCTACTTAAAACCTCCAAAACTGCGATTTCCCCATTTAAAAATGTGTAAATCCAACCTTCACATTTGTTTAAAATCTGCACACATATAATCACACACACAAGCACATGCACAAATCAGAAGTATAGTATAAGTATAATTCTAGAGGATGTCTTAGTGCCATTTGGGCTGCTATAACAAAACACTAAAGCCCAGGTCAGTGATTTTCAAAATGTTTCATCTCATAACACACATAAGCTAGTTACTAAAATTCTATGGCACACCAAAAAATATATTTTTTACCAATCCGATTTAAACAATAGGTGTAATTTTGATTCATTCACATTGGACAGCTATTGTTGTGTTGGCTGTTATCATTTTTTTATTTGACAATCTAAGGAAAAATAGGTTGGTGCCCCTGATTAAATAGTCAGGTATTGCATGTTTTAAAAATTCTTGGCAGCGCACCAGTTGAAAACTGGTGGTCTAGGTTGTTCGTACACAACAGAAACTTTGTTTCTCACAGTCTTAGAGGCTAGAAAGTCCAAGATCAAGGATCTAACAGGTTCAGTACTTAGTGAGAAACCGCTTCCTGGGTCATAGACCTTGTCCTGCTGCATCTTCACATGACAGAGGGGGCAAAGGAACTCTCTGGGGTCCACCCTCATAACCCAGTTACCTTCCAAATGTCTCACCTCCAAATACCATCACATTGGGGATTAGGTTTCAACATATAAATTTTGGGGGAACACAGACATTCAGTATATAGCAATAACTCAAGTTTTTAAATTAGATTTTGGGTCTAAGGATGAAATAGGCTATTTAATAGAAAGGTTTAATTTGTTGCTATTTTGAAAAGTATTTAGATCATCGAGTGCCATTCTGAGAGTTAAATATTCAATATTCACTGAATTTTTGTATTGTTGACACTATTACAGATTCCCCCCCATTTTCTCACCCTTTTCCCAACTCCACCCTGTGCCCCCGCTCCCCCAGCCTTCACCACGCTGTGTCCGTGGGCTATGCAAACGCGTTCTTTGGCTAATCTCTTCACCTTCTTTTACCTAGTCCCCCCACCCTTACCTACTCTAGATTAATATCAAAACTTTTTAAATCCTCACTTGAGGATATGTTTTTCATTGACTTGAGAGAGAGAGAGGTTGAGAGAGAGAGAGAAACATTGATGGGAGAGAGGACCATGGGTCCGTTGCCTCACCATGAGCCAGGACTGGGGCTCAAACCCGCAGCCAGGTATGGGCCCTGCCGGGGAACTGAATCTACCGCCTTTCGGTGCCTGCGATGATGCTCCAGTCAACTGAGCCACACCAGCCAGGGCAAGATTAATATCAATTTTAAAAATTTACACATAAATGCTACGTGGGTGTCATTGTTTGATAAGCTTTATAATTTTTCAGGTTACTTTGCTTTGATGGGCTTATGAATAAGCCTATATAGGCCAGTAGTACAAGGCATAGGCTCTGTGGCCAGGTTGGTCCGAATCCTACTTCCACCATTTAAACATCAATGACTTTGGGTGAATTAGGTCATTTCTTTAAGCCTCAGTTTCTCCCTTTGTAAAATAAGGATAATGCCTAGCTCAGAACTGTGCTGAGGATTATATGAAATATCCATATAAAATACTTCGTACTTAGTAAGTGCTCAGTAGTAGCTACTGTGATGATAGGAAATGCTATTTCTATTATTAGAGGAGAATTGGCATATTTAAAAAAGACGGCATTTAAAAGACAGCATCATACAAACTCCATATATTTTCCAGGATCAACTGTACAAATAATGGTTTCTTTCCTTTTGCCTGTAAAAAAGAACGTATATGCTTAGGTTTCTGAGTATTTAACAGAAATTTAACTCTAAAAGTTCTTGGGTCACAATCCTCCTCTTGTTATTGTTGCTGGTCTCAACTCTTTAGACAAGAATGTGTTAGAAAGAGACTGGAAGACCCTGTAGCCCTTCCCCCTTTCAGGAGTGCTGACGGACCCACGCGGGACTGAGGCACACCTGCTTTAGGCTCTGTGGGTGATGCCACTGAACGGTATCTGGCTAGTGGGGACCTGAAACACCGGCTGTCTGGTGTGGCCCTTGTACTGTTTTTTTTGGTGTTTTTTTTAATATATCTTTATTGATTTCAGAGAGAGGAAGGGAGAGAGAGATAGAAACATCAATGATGAGAGAGTCAATGATTGGCTGCCTCCTGCCCATCCCCAACTGGGGATCGAGCCCGCAACCCGGGCATGTGCCCTGACCGGGAATCGAACCCCGGTCGCCTGGATCCTAGGTCGACGCTCAACCGCTGAGCCACGCCCGGCTGGGCGGCCCTTGGACTGTTAAGAGAATCTGTAGGTATGCTAGCATGCTAGAGATACCATACAGTTAGCTAGGTCACATATTTCTTGAGGAAATATTTTATTTGCATGTGATATATAAATTGCCTGCTCACAAAAAGGCTTTAAGGTTGTTCGTAAATAAAAACAATACAAAACTACAGGGAAGGGGAATGGGAGCTACCTGGGAGTGAGGGTAAAACAGCTCTTTCCACATGGGTAGGAGAGTTGAATTTTGAATCGACCTGAGCTTGAGTGCTGACTTTTCTAGCCGGGCAGCCTTAGGAAAGTTCTCTCTGTACAATTCCTTGCCATACAATGACATGAAGCGAGACAACCTTGCTGAATTGTCATGACAAGTAGAGGAGGCCAGCTAAGACATGTGGTAAACAGCCTGGTGCCTGTGGGTTGCTCTTCCCTTACTCCATAGCACTCATGTCTATGTGAGCCTGAACTTAGCTCTCAGTTTCCTGGAAGCTAAGGCAGAAACAAAAACAAACAAGTACCCACTTAAAAAAAGTCAATAGCCAATACAAGATCAAATAATTGTCCCCAAATACCCTGGTTTTGAATTCTGGAAAAATTGGCCTCATCGTTCCTTATATAAGACAAATGCGTAATATAATGGGCATCTACTATTAATATAGATTTATGGAAGACAGATTTGGCAATTTCTTATATCGACCCTCTTTAAAAGCTGAGGGCATTAAATCTTAATTCAGTGAAGGCATTTCTAAAGGAAGCTGAGATAATTTGCTCTGAATACATAGCCTTTCTACAGCATCGCCTAACACAGAAATAAAATTAGAAATTCTAAAAATCGTGGACATTTAAAATGACCTTTCAGTTTGTCTTGAATATCAGCTGTTTCAACGTATCGCTTGGCAAATTCTAGATCATTGGGTTGAATACTACCATGAGTTGGATTTCGTGCTGCTTGTTCCTGTAGCAGATGGATCTACTCTGGATTTTCCATGGACCCGACACCAGACTTTGTTTTATTGTGGGGAGCAGTGTAACACAGTTATTTTGAAAATACAGATTTTGAAAAAGGTTTGAATTTAAGTTTGTGGGTGATTTCAACTGATTGAGGTTGGAGGTGCTGTGCTGGGTAAGGTTCCACCCAGGCTGTTAATTTCACTTTAATTTCTACCTTGAGGGGTCATGGTATAGTGGAGAGAGCCTGGCTTTGCATTCAGACTGACCTGGTTTGAACTGTGGCTCTGCCCGTTGCCGTCCATGTGACCTTCAGCGACTTATTCCCCCTTCCACTTCTCCAAGGCTTTGCCACCTCCATCTGTAAAACGTGGCCTGAGAAACCCACCCTGCAGAGTGTAGTGAGAAGGAGAGGGCTTAATGTAAATAAGCTGTGAGCCCCGTCCTGAGTACTGAGAAAGCGAGGATGTAGACTTGGGGCTTGCTTAGGCTCCTGCACCCTGCTGCTCCATTCACACAGGAAATAGTGTTTCTGTGACAGTTTAAACGTGGAGGAGCGGAGACTCTTGTTTCTTCGGAAGTTCGAGTCTCTCAGTCTCAACTTTAAGAAAATGCTTTCTTCAGTGGTTTATAAATTCAGTTGAAAAATAGAAATAGTGAGTGAAGAAATGATTAAAGAGTTAACAATGGGTGCCACACTGTTGGTGCAATGGGCAAAATTCCCCCAGATTTATTTCATAGTCTGTTGGTTAATAGTGTGGGGTTGTGATAACAAATGTGTTTGTTTATCCATCAGGTTTTCTTGGTAAAATCGTTGCCAGTATTAGTTATTGAATATTTTAAAACATTAGCCTAGTAATTAGCAGTCAAATTGATTCCACACATCTAAAGGGTTGGTACATTCATTAACAGGGAGCTGAATCTAGATAGGAATTTAAATTTTTATTTATTTATTTGTACTTCACCCGTTTCATCTTTAAATGTTGACTTTTGAAATATTGCTAATTCAAAGCAATTTTAAAATTTACATGAGAATTACTCTTTTTTTTTTAACTTAAAAGACCAGTCCTTGGAATAGCATGAGCAGGAGCAGGCGACAGTGTGCTGCTGTGCTCAGCCGAGTGGGGGGGGGGGGGCGCTGCTGGCCCGGCATAGCGGGGGCTCACAGGGCCTCCTGGAGAGTAGGAGATGTTCTTTTAACCCCATCCAACGCTCTAATCCCTAAAAGTTTTATAGACTTTTTTTCTCCCCAAAGGAATAAAAGCTAAATTATATTTACCAGTTTACCAGTGTAAAGTTTAACTCTCTAAATCTGCAGTAATGTAAATACTGTCTGTGTCTCCAGTTGGCAGGGCTTGGAACAGATGTCAGATACGCTCAGTTAGAAATACGCTGTCTTCTAAGAAGCCCATTTCTAAATGGCTTTGATCTGAGAGGTCTGTAATCATATGTATTCCTCCCATTTGAAAAATAAATCTATTTCAGGCTTTAGAAGGATGTTATTTTTGTAACCCATTGTTATAGTAGAAAATCCATCAAGTATTTACTGATTCAAAGGCCATCTTAGGAGCAGACTAAAAGAAACCTTGGAATATTGAACTTTCAACTATAATATATACAACAGTATCTTTTCTTTTGTAATTGGTAAATTAACTTCAATATTTATTTTTCAAGTTGAGTTATAATGGAGCCCTCTGCATCACATTTAACATTTAGTTTATTTTCTTGAATGTTCTTCTCTCCCAGGGACACTGGCAAAGAATGTTGTTTTACTTCTTTATGTTATTTGTACTGTTGACAATAACTCAGTATAGCCATTACCTGGGAGGCATTGTGGGTTTGGCTTCAGACCACCGCGATAAAGCAAATACTATCGCAATAAAGTGAACTGTAATCTTTTGCTGGTGGAGGGTCTTGCTCTCAATTTGTAAAAATGCAGTATCTGTGAAGCTTAGTAAAGCGAAGCACATAGGGCGAGGCATTGATGTAGGATAGACAAGGAAACTATGTCAGAGTCAACCGGATTCAACATTTCAGTTCTCAGCTCTAAACTGTTGTGAATTTGATCCCTTCATGTTGAAATAGTACTGCTTTTATGAGTTGGAAAGTGCTTATAAGCTTCTCCGGGATTTAATTAAGTTGTTGCTCTCTCTGAGTTCCGATGAGATCATTAAACTGGGTGGTTTGTTTCTCTGACAACAAAACAGTTTGTGCAATCAGATTAAGTTAACAGGGCAGACTGGGGCACCAGTGACTGGATGTTGTAACTGGGAATCTATAAATAAAAACAAACGAGGCAGAGATAAAAAGCATGCTTAGAGTGCCCTTTCAAAGGTTTGAGATAATAGAACCTTGGTCAATATGTGAAAGCCACAATATTGCATTATGCTTCAATTTATCATCACTTGCTTACTGCACCTAGCTGTAAGCAGGATGGGAAAGGAAATTTTCTAATGAGTGATATGAAATATTTATCAAAGCTGAAATATAATACAAGTTTTGATCATAAGCCAAATACATATAGATTTAGTCACATATTATATTCATTGCTGGGTATTAATAATGGAAGAATTGGCTATTGACCTAGAATTTATTTCCAAAATATTTGATTAAACTCATCTGCATCTGAGCTGCTGACATCTTCATATAAGATTGACCCTGCCCTGGCCAGTGTGGTTTGTTTGGTTGGAGTGTCATCCCATAACTGAAAGGTGGAAGGTTCGATTCCTGGTCAAGGCGCATACCTGGGTTGTGGGTTCAATTGGGGCCCATGTGGGAGGCTGCCAATCGATGTTTCTCTCTCCCATCAATGTTCCTCTCTCTCTCCTTTCATCTATCTAAAAGTTAATTTTTAAAAAAATCATTGGCACAAAATGTTAAGCTTTCTGTGTTGTAGTGCATCCATGGATATGAATATCTAGGATATGTATGCATTAGATCTCAAGCGTAAGTCATCTTGCAAAATAGGGGGACTACTTATGAAATGCGTTATCCTCCAGCATATAGTAGTTAGCATTCATCAGGCATTACTGTGTACAGAACGCTGCAACATTGGGGCTCTCATGCTGCCTTGAAACAACCCTTTGAGGTAAGGGTTTATATTCATTTTGCAGAGCAGGAACCTTGAGCTCTGTACTGAGGGTTGTCTGGTTTCCCCACTGCCAGGAAGGGGCAAAGCTTGGGATGTACACTCTGCTTTCCTGGCGAAGGCCTGAGGCCTTCTCTAGTCTGCCCCAGCTGTCTCCACCCATGAGTCACTTACGTTTAATAAGTTTGTGATGTCCTTATGCAAAGTATATTAGTGTCTATTTTAGTTTCATTTTGTCTGCAATATGGAAATGACCAAGTCTTAGTAATACAACTGTGAGATTACCAGTGTGTGTGATAGAATCATCTAGTCGTGATATAAGGTCATATTCACAGAGTCCATCTCTATGGTGTTTTGTTTCATCTTTTGTCCTTCTGTTGGCCAAACAGCAGTTTTCCATGATTCAGGCGTGAGGATCCTTAGGCTTATACTATTAATAGGCTTTTGAGACAGTTATTTTAAAACTGCAATCCAATAAGGTCATAAGATTACAAGTGGTTGTATTATATTTGGAATGTTCCCCTATAATAATCATATTCCTATTAATTGAGGGAATTTGTTATTTGTGAACAAAAGAGAACCGTTTTTTAAATGAATAAATTACACTAGTATCTGCTGATATGAATTTAATATTCATTCTTATGAAAAAACCAAAACAATATTGTAAAATAAGCCCCCCCTTTTTTTTAAAAAAAAGGAAACAATAGTATACACACACACACACACACACATTTCTTCAAATGTATTTTCTAGGCCTGTACCAAATTTTCAGCAGTGACTAGCTCTATGTTACAGAATTCGAAGGGGGGCTCTTCATTCCGAGTTATGAAATGCATGGAAAGGAACCTAGTTCTTTAGGCAGAATTCTGCAAATGTAGTATATTTACATAAATTAATTTGATATATTTATTAGGTAAAACATTGTTCCACACATCAGGTTTTTTAAATGCACTTGAATCTTTATTCTACAACACAAGCAACATAAATACAAGATCTTTTAAAATATTTTCTCTTTAGAATTTTCATTTTCACCTCAGATAAAATGTACACAAAATACACTTGCAAGCTTGCTTACAGAGACCTGTTAAACAACAGATTATATCAAATCAGTTATATCAACATATAAAGGGGGGTGGATTTCAGTTCGCTTTTTTAAATAAGTGTGACCAAACTGACAAAATAATAAGGCGAAACAAAAAACTGCACTTCCTTGACAAGTCCTTTTAAATAAATGAAATGCTTCAAGGCTCCTGGTGAGTAGGGTTGCAGTGATGAATTTTGCACTTTGGAGATGAAATGGTATACTGACTCAAATCATTATGGCTATACCAAGCTTCATTTATTTATAGTTTTCAATGAAAACCAGTCAATTCTTTGGCATAATACAAGAAAGGATAAAAAGACCCTTACCACCCATTGGCTTTATTTAAAGTGGGGAGATGGTAGTAGGGGAACTGCTTATAATGTAATTTAAGTTTAATCCTCTTAGAAAAGCATAAAAATAATCTTGAGTAATAGTCGTTTGGCATGACTAGGGCAATAAATATTTTATTCTTAGCTCCCTCCCCCCACCCGTCCACCAAAACACAAATCAAGAAGCAAAAACAAACAAATCAGCCTTTCCCTCTAGGCACCTCCTGCCCCTATCACGCCATACCCGTATATTCTACCACGTGGTTTCAGTGGAGTTGAAACCAAAACATCAAAAGCATTTCTCTTTGTCCAGCTTTGCCTATTTAGTAGGACACTTATTTTTATTAGAGAAAACCACTTCCAACAAAAATCAAGAAGAATGAACAGCAGAGGGAGGAATACAAAATAGCCTGCGCATATCACGAGGTAGCCATGGATGACCATGGGCAGCTGGTAGTGGCAGGGCTGGAGCTTCCCTAACATTCAGGGAAAACATATTTTATGTGGTGGTTCCAGAGACTGGCTTTGAGATCTCCCCCTCCCCTTTTGGCACCAGTCAGTAAAATAAATTAAAAATAAATTATTCCTAGAGATTAATTTTAAAATTTAATTTGAAAATAAATTATTCTTAAAAGAATTAAATTCATATATATTTTCCAAAAAAGGTTACAGAAAACAAAAGTAAAATGAATAAAAGAACTTTATTTCCATCCAAAGGGAACACTGAAGTTTCCATTTGAATCCTTGATACCACTAACTCTTTGTAATGCTTTCTCATCTCATTAATGCTAGTAAACATACTCATTACTTTCTATTCAAACAAAAGAATAAAGTAATTTAAATGGTATCAGGGTATTTAAGATGTAGTTAGAGAAACTTTATTACAACAGTAAGAATTATGTATAATTAATATAGTTTACACACAGGCGATGACTTTAAGGTACTTATTTTTTTTCCTCCTGAATTATTCCCTCTATGTTCCTTTTTTTTTCCCATGTAAAAAGAATTTCCAAAGCTAATTAATTGAATAAAGAGTTAATTGCTAAACTAAGGCGCCAGCATCTTTGAGCTAACATGGTATCACTGTATTCCCAGCGCATACTAATGCATTTTCACATTCCTCCTATCACCTGGAAGATGAAATAATGAATATGGCCTCTCTTGTGCAGATCTGGGTGCAAACCCAACATATTGACTGAGAAGTCTTTAAAACAGGCACATACACTGCTCAAAAGGGAGTTGGTTATGTTTGGAAATTTCCATGAAGCCATTTGGTAGACTGTTTGCAGATCTACAGGAAATTAAAATATTAATTTACACCAGACAAGTGAAAGATGAAGGTACATCATGTAGTGTAATGTCATCTTGAAGTGCTGACATTATGGTGACTAATGAGGGAGATAAAAACTACTGGCAAGCAAGCAGCTACTCAACAACATCTGGAAGCCAGGAGCCAAGGTTATAAGGGAGTCGACATGGAAACACCTCATTAGAGTTGTATGGACAGGAGAAATGCAAACACCACATACTTAAACTTAAAATCACCTCAGTACAAGTCAAAGGGCCAACAGGATACAAATAATCACCCACAGAGTCAATGTTTCTAAATACAGAGACGAGAAGCTTACACTGATCTCACTGTTCCATAGAACTTATACATTCATTGTCCTCTAGCTTGTAAAAAAACAACTGTTGGTATAATAAACCATGGAAACTGGGAAGATTGAGCAGGAATGCTGTAGAGAATCCAATCCCAAGCTGTCTGCCCAAGGTTGAGTTCAGTTTTTCTCTAGAGCTTGATAAGTCAAGCTGATCTTAAAAGAGTTGGAAATTTTTTCAAGATAGTGATTCTCAAAGTGTGGTCCCCAGACCAGCAGCATTGGGCTCCCCTAGGAACGTGTTAGAAATGCAGACTTCCAGGCCTACTGGATCAGAAAACTCTGGGCCTGGGCTCGGCAATCTGTGTTTTAACCAGCCCTCCAGGTGATGCTGATGGGTGCTGATGTCTGAGAACCACTACTCTAAAGTCAGAAGGTACTAGACAGCCATGACTTAAACCTTCGGGAGAACTAACAGTACAAACAATTCCTGGTGGTTGAACAGGCTGGAAGGACCCTAACTGGATGGGATTCACCAGCAGTCAACTGCAGTTTTGTCACTAAGATGGTCAGCCAGTCTCTCCTTGGAACTGCCTTGCATTTGTACACGAAGAAGAACGTTGTGTGTGGCACTAGTGGAGTGGTGGTGGCTTTTCCTCAGTTAATAAGTGGTGCCACTGTTTATAAAGACATCGAGCACTGTTCTCAACTGAGTTTCTCTTAAACTATCCCAGGAGATTCTCTCTTTTTCTTTTTGGTCTGTCTTCCCTGAAGTAATAATTGTGTTTCAGAAACCTATATGGTGTCTAGTCCAACACTTTATTAGTTACTTCCACGTCAAATACAAACATTACAATACAAGACGATCTTGCAGACAAACACTTTTCTAGATTGGTCCACTAACGAATGAGGAGAACAGAGTTTGTTTTTTTTTTGTTTTGGATGAGGCATAATTATAAATGGTTTCTTCACCAATTTCATAAGTCTTGTCCAACAACAAGCTCATATTTCCAATAAAAAGTGCTTTAAAATAGTCTCTTGTGTTTTAAGGCCACACTAAATCTCACTAGGATCACCTAAGCGGTGCCCAAGCACACGTAAGTTCTGAATTTGCTTTCTGCCCGTTTCCCGGTCTGCAGAGTAAGGAGGGATATTTAGGTGTCATGCACACGGTTACTGTGGGTATTGATCTGATGCCCTCGGTACCTGAATCTTTAAATGATTTTGCCTACCCAGTGCTTCCTCTTTCCAGTGTGCGTTTGAAAATGGTTAGCATTTATTTTGCATATTCTCAAACTTAGATGACGACCTACAAATTTAGTTCTGTATACTTCCCAGGGAAGCAGATAGAGAGGCACTGTTGGCTACGGGGCACTCCGAGTGATTAAATGGTAATCGAAAAAGGTCCGCAATTTGTGCATGTCGTTCCAGAAGCAGACTGCCATGTTTTTCCTGCTAAACAGCTGGCCATGAACAATATTATTCCATCATTTCCACCTAATTGGCAGGTTTTCTAAATTACTACTGAAGGTCTGGTTTCAGGTTAAAGTTCAGATTTTGTTTATTTTTGAACACTCAAAATACTGTCACATATGATCTTTCTGTGTATAAACACGATCCTTTTCTTAGCCCTTTTAGAAAAATCCCCATAACATTATGGATCTGGGAGATCAATCAAGTGTTTTTAACTCACTTTAACTGTTTAATGCCTTGAGACACTGAAACGTTTCCTTGGTGCAGCTGGAGCACAGCGTAGTATCTAGAGCATGGCCTTTGAAATCAGGGAGACTTCCTGCCTCCAACTTTGCCATTTACTGGTTATCTTGGGCAAATTTCTTAACCTCTCTGGGTCTCTGTCCTCCTCTTAAAAAATGAGGAGACCAATACCTGCTTCACAAGGTTACTGTGAAAATAAAATATGGTAATGTAGGTAAATGTACATTCACAGTGGCACTCGACAAATGTCACCTCCTCCCTGCTGTTTGTAACTTCCTGCTATTGTCATCAGCTCCAAACAGTTAGTTTGGAGGGCCCAACATGATGTTCCTTTCTGAGAAAAAACCTTCCTCTATAAGCAGTATTGTGATGTATTTGGGGGAAGTCAAAGGTATCTACTATGTAATTGCAGTTAAGGCTCTATCACTCTTTCGAATGACTCTGTATAAGCCTTCTCCTTGATGCAACAAGAACCAAAAGCCTAGTGGTATTGTTATAAAGAAGTTTCCATGGAAAGGTACTTTTGAACTCTGTTACCATTTTTCATATCTGATTGAAAATATGTTGAGCTGTTATGCATGTTAGCATCAGCCTCGGCTAGTCATTCAATAGTCTAAAAATGGTAAAAGGTGCCTAGTTTCGTACTGATGGAGAAGGCGAGAGAATAATCTCATGGGGAGAGGGCACGAGATGGTACAGAGAGGCAGCCCAAGCATCTTTAAAAGCTGGTCAGGGGATGCAAGAACTAGGAGAGGTCCTATGAACACTCCATAGCCCTCCATCAAATCGGTGCCCTCATGGCACGGAGAAGTCTGAAGAGTGTGATATCCTGGGCCGAGCTGTTCCATCAGGAATCTTGCACACTGAGTTTTCCAGGTGTTCATGATGTGCACTTTACCAAAATATTAGAGAAAGAGAGCCAGTCTTTCTCGTCAAATCTTTGGCAGTAAATACCGGCAACTAAAAGCTACGTGCAAAACCTTATTCTGCCTAGATCTGTAAATATGTGGTGACTGTTTGAACTGCAAAGGCCACCTTGACCTTGGTCTTTCGGAGACCTTGGGGAAAGGCAGAAACTGAGACACTGGAGGAGCGGGAGGGGCTCCCTGGCCAGTCTGGGAAGGGACCCGTGTCTGCCTTTACCGAGGCTTCCTAATGATCTTTTCTTTTCCACCCCGGGAGGATTCAGCTGATTTCATTGTCACTTGAAGTCCTGCTCATTAGAGATTACTGGCATGAAGCAACGTCATTTCTGAAAAATGCAAATACCTCTGGGAAGTGTTGCTGTGACAGTTAATTTTCTGGTTGAACTCTGACGTGGATGCCAAGCAGAGTACGCTGGGAATGAAGGTGGGCTGAAGACAATGTGGGTCCAGGCAGACTACAGAAAAAGTGACAGGCAGGAGGGGACCAAAACCTCTTAAAAAATATAGGCACAGAGCTCTGTGTATTCTCTCATTTCTCCACTCTTGGTACCCACAATCAGGTGAGTCCCAGAGCAGTGTTTGGATAGAGTACGAGGCAAACTTAATTTCATATTCTGGGTCCCAGAATAGAGAATCTGGTGGGAGAATGAATTGTGACTTTTAAATAATTAGTGAACATACTCTGGAACATGGCATTCATAAGTTGAGACTAGCTTCCTTTGAATTTTTATACTTTATAGAAGGTTGCAACATATAAACATTTTGTAATTACTCTACAGAAGTTTTTTCCCCCCAGTAAATTCTGTAGTACTCACAGGAGAACTGAACTTAAGACAAGCTATAAAAAGAAACAGAACAACCATGGTGTACTACTTTTGTAAAAAAAAAAAAAAAAAAAGTACCTAACTTTCCATTCTACTTACAAAATATAAAAATTCAAAAGCACACACACAGCTCATTGCTATCCCAACAATTCACTGCTTGTTCTGATCACATGGTTGATCTGTTTCTAAACTCAAGTTATTATCCGATGAGTAAAATCTGAAGGCAAAGAGAGTGCTTTATAGCACTGAAAAAATGTCTTCTGGATTCTGTGGTGATCTTAGGTGGTGTATCGAAAGATACAATCCCTTCTTTTAGATTGCCTAAATAAATCTGCTCTGTCTTCCTATTAACCTTGTAGATAAGCTTACATAGTCTCAAGGAAGACAAAGTTTACAAATACCAGCACTGAGTAGAGTTGTCCATTTCAAATCCTTACTTCAATATCGAAACATTGATGTTCTCTTTTTAAAAGATGACATTATGAATGTATTTTTAGGGGCTAGAAAAATTATAATGTATGTCATAGCAACTAAACTCCACTTTCTAGAATATATATGAATGCGCTTGACTGAGTTTCAATCATTATTATTACAATTGAAGAAATATTAAATATACTATACATAGTAAGATAGAGGTTCCAGATTAATTTTCTAGTAGTATTTAAGAAAAGAAATATCCACTTAAAATATTAGTCTGAATAAAAGAACCTCAGGCATGGGGTAAACTGACTTGCTAGAAAGGAGAACTATTTTAAATTGAAAAACTTAATTTCTTGGATTTCATTGTTATCCCTTCCCCTTTAGTTTTCTTCGGAGACTAGAGCTTATGTAACTGACACCGTAATTTCATATGGTTGCTGCGTAACAGCTGAAGATTAAAATGATTTCATCATCATGTCCTTTCCCACCCCTTCCAGCTGTGTCCCTACCCCACACTTCCTGCCCCTTCCCTGAGAAGTCTGCTCACTGAACGGAGGACTCTCATTCCTTTCCTCCAAGGGTGTTGCATTTTAATGTGTTTTTTTTTCTTAAAAACCAAACGTTATAATTTATGTTCAGATAACTGTAGAGCATAGAAATGTCTGTGCAACAAGGGACTAAGGCACCATTTTTTTCTTTCCCTTTTCTTTTCTGCCTTGGGAGCAAAAGCAAAGATTAATGGGACCGCCCAGGTGGCTGTCCACCTTCTATCTCAGCAATACCTGTATCAGCAAATATCACTGGGCACTGGGTGTCAAAGGCCGCCATGACACAGACGGAAACCTCTGCCAGGAAAGCGTTTTCTTCCATTAGAAACAGGGAAATAAAGGCACGACAGTACCTTACACAAAGAAGCTGGTGAGTACCAACCAGAAAATCTTGACAACTTAGGACAATGTTGAAATGTTTGGGAATATTTTACAGAGAAAGTCATCTTTTTCTTGATTATGACACCTTAAAAAAGATACTTTTCTAGCTGTTCTCCACCAAATGCGATCATGATATAAATCTTTCTCCAATGAATAATGTTTGGTATTGGATGTCTGAGTGTTTCTACATCAGCTTGACTTACCAGTAGGTATTTTCTTAGCGATTGCATTAAAAAAAAAAAAAAAAAATCAAATGGATCAGTGTAGAGTTTTCAAAGGAACGGTCTTTGAAGAGGGACCCATTTGGCAATAACATTGTAGGTAAAAGCACTGGGAAATAAACTTCAAGATTTAGGAATGTGTCAAGGAATGAAGAATCTCTTGAAATGATGAGCAAAATCAGAGTATCACTTGTGTCATCTAGAGGCAGCCTTAGCATCCAGAACGGCCCCAAAGCTGACCAGCGAGGGAGCGGCTCTGGCTCTCTGAGCCTCTCGTTTCAGCGGGGCTGACTGGCAGGCGGCACCCTCTAACCCTCGCTGCTGAACTCCGACGTGAGTCCCCTACACTATGATGTCGTAGACGCGGCCCACTCTGCCGAGCCACTCTCTCACGGCCTGGCGAACTCTGATGTCCGTCACATGGCAGGTCAGCTGGCTGATGCACGGGAACACCGCTGGCTGGAGGGCCGTGAAGGTCGGGTCTGGAAGGATCTGAATCTGATTGAGGACTGTTAGCACCATGTTGGTCCACGCCTAAGGGAAAGGATTTACGAGAGTTATCGGCTTTCTCCTGTGGTTCCGTTTGAATTCTCAGGAGTGGCTAACCCTGACAATTTGCAAATGAGTTTTCTCAGGCTTTTAGGCTGTAATAAATTAGTCTTTACTAATAAATTGTCATTTTAACTTCATATACACAGGGACTTACCTAACAGTACAAGTACTTTATTTTCAGCTTTCATAAACTACACAAATCTTATTTACTCCTCAGTTTTAAAAACTCTTTTGTTTTTCATAATGAGATTTCCATAGGATGTATAACGCTTTTAATCAGCAGTCACTCTAATAATGCCTAGAAAACTGGGAATAGGTCTACTTTAATTTAGGATAACTTTTAAAATCATAAGCAAATCGCCAAGATATGAAAAACAATTATTAAGATATGTTATTTGTTGAGAAGGTATCTGCTAAAGAATAATCATACATCACAGTTTGATTGGACTTTTGCAAATCTAGTCTATGGTTTTTGTGGATTCTGAATTATGAAGTTGAGTTCTATGTTCAAGATACTTTAGAGGAAAACAACGCATCTTGCAAGGGATTCATACTAATTTTAAATGTAGTCATTCAAAGAATACATTATAGTCCATGGGATCCTAGGGCCCAGGACAGTCTTACTATTATTATGCCTGTGGCAGGAATCCAAAATTTAAGGAAAACATCAGATTATTTTTAAAGGGCTCTCTATGGCTCCAGATCCCACTATTCCCCTCCCCCCCATCTCATCTATTCTTAAATTGAACAAAACAGCACCAACGGTGTTTTCCCTTCAAGCTCATTTTTTGATGTACGGCGGGATTACGAATATTAAATACAGGAAGGACCAGGCACACTCACAGCCCTCTGGAGAATGACAATTTGTATGTGCTCCGGGTGGGTCAGAAAAACCTGAGATGCAAACAATTCATTGGTTTAACCACCGAGTACTGTGCGCTTTCCCTTTCTCCTTTAATGCTTCATCACTACAGAATTTCCTGAGACTCGGGACTCCGTGCCAGCTAAAGCACACCCATTTCGTAAGCTTTAGCTTCATCTTATTTCTCAGTAATATTTGTTTTAACCCACAAAAACGATGCCTGAAATGATCTAATGGTAACACGTCGGTTTCACAGCGACACCCCGATGCAGGCGGACCCTGCGTCTTAGTCTCAGGCAGCCCTGGGACTCTGCGGGGGAGGCGGGTCTCCTACTGCTGTCAGTCAAACTCCCGGAGGGGGCGTGTCCATCCCTGGAAACCCAGCCTGCCCCGCGCCCGGGAAAGCGCCCCGCCCCGCCCGGCGGCGCGCGCACCCCACCTGGATCTGCGCCTCGGCGTCGCGCGCGGAGACGCTCCGGGAGCTGCCGGTGGAGCCCGAGCGCGGCCGCTTCTCCTGGCGCAGCAGCTCGGGGCCCGCGCTGAAGGAGTGCCGCATCTGTCCCTGGTCTATCAAGTGCTGGGGCCGCTGAAGCAGCGGCGAGTCTTGGCCCCGGGGGCCCAGGGGCTCCCCCTTCTTCTCCACTTTGACCTCTTTGGGGAACGCGGGCAGGTTGTGCTGCTGTTTCCTCTTTTTGTATTCCGTCATCAACTTGGAGATGGTCTTGTCGGCCGCCATGTTGTAGATTTTGTTGCCCGCGCTCTCCCACCACTCCTTCTTCCGGCCGGGGTCCTTCTTGTCCACCTTGGGGCTCGGGGGCAGCATCGGCGCGTCCCCGCCGGCCCCCCTCAGGCTCAGGGGCTCGCCGGCGTGATCCCGACTCTGACTCCGGTCGTCCTCGGAAGGGGTGTCTTTCCCCGAGAAGCCCCCGGTGGACGGCGTGGAGGACTCGGACGGGAAGGAGGGCAGGGTAAAGAAGGGGTCGCTCCGGAAGGCGGGCGCCTCCTCCAGGCCGCTCTCCAGGTCCAGGTGCATCTGGATGTAGTTGTTGCACAGCTCCATGCACAGCTTGTGAAGCCTCTTGACCAGCCACACCCAGTCGGCGTTGCTGACGGGCTGGACGCTGAGGGACGGCATCCGCGCCCGCCACTGCCTCTTCTCCTTGCCCCGCGGGGGGCTCACCTGGGCCGTCTCCTCGAAGATGTCTTCATCTTCCGACGAACACTGCTGGGACGAATCGGTGCTCCTCTCCTCGTCCTCGAAAAGGACCTTCTTCACCTGCTCGGCAGTGATGGTTTCTTGATTGGTGAGCACCGCACAGACCAGCGCGTGGAAGTAGATGTTGAAGCTCATGGCGGACTGGCGGTAGAGGTTGGCGGCGCCGCCGATGCCGGACACTTTCTTCAGCAGGCACTTCAGCCCCGGGCTGGTGTCGAACTCCCTGGCCGTCCGGTAGGAGTCCAGCAGCAGGTCGAAGATGACGGCCAGGTTCTGCATGGAGATGTATCTGAGGAAGCCGGCCAGCTTGGCTTCCGGCACTTGGAGGGTCTTCTCCTCCCCCGGAGAGGGGCCTTTGACAAACTCTTCTAACAAGATGTCATATAAGTTCTGGAGTAACACCTGATGAGACAGTAGGCTCACCACAATTTCCCTGAAAGAAACACTTTGAAGGAAGGGAAAGGGATCGATTAGTAGCCTTCTGCCTTATGTGAGATATTTTTTAAGTGTTAACACATTTCAAAACGACATACGCAAAATTATAAACTAAATTACGTGTATTTTAATGCCTCCCTTTGAAAAGGGCATTACACAAAAACCATTTTCATCATAAATGGCATTCCTGACACTTTTCAAAATCTAGGATCTATACAATTAAGTTATGATACTGATTAACAGTTATCTGCAAGCCTTAGAAAAATAGTAGAAGATATTCCATTTGACACTTTAGGATGTGAAACTGCTAACTGCATGTGAGAGGGACAGAAAATCCCCTTACTTTAGGTTCAGGCTAAATAAGAAAACAGTGGACAAAGAAGCAATGGTGGAGAGATCAAAATTTCAGAAAGATATCCAAAAGTGAAGTAACTGTATATAGATATACAACTCTTAGTCATCCACGCTGGTCAGAGACAGGAAAGATCTGAAGCAAACAAAAGTCTACAGATAATCTTTCCATTTGTGGTAGCCAGGTGTTTCAACCTGGTTCTTGGCACACCCTTTAAGAAGGGGGCTATGAAGCACTGAAACCTACATCTTCCTTTTCTGCTTCTGATGCAAAGTGCAAAGGAGAGCAAGTTGGGGGATTAGATAATTGAGAATTAGCTGCAAAACAAGTGGCTGATTTAAGTCAGTATCAGAGATAAACAGATTCACAGTTTAAGGTCCAGCTGACCCTTGAATGACCGGTTTGGAGTCTGCAGGTAGACTTACCCATGGATTTTTTTCAATAAATACTGTAAATGTATTTTCCTTATGATTTTCTCAATAACACTTCCTTTTCTCTGGCTTTATTGTAAGAATACAGTACATAATACATATAGCATGCAAAATATGTGTTACTCAACTGTTTATATTATCAGTAAGGCTTCTGGTCAACAGTAGGCCATTTGTAGTTAAATTTGGGGGGAGTTAAGTGCAGATTTTTGACTATGTGGGGGTTGTCATCCCTAACCCGTATTGTTCAAGGATCAACTATACAACGTAAAGCTCCATTACAATTATGTGAATTCTGTCAAACTGACTTAAAAACAAAACCCAGATTTCTCTTAAGTGTTGTAATTTGGATTTAATTAATTTATTTTTTCCCCATGGGCGATTTCAACATGGACCTTTGAGAATGTAACTGACCAGCAAGAACTGTCCCTGCATCAAATCCAAGAATGTAAAATATTTAAAGAAGGTTAGGGAATGCTTTTGGGCACAATGGCCACTGCTAAAAAATTTAGTATGCTTTTTGTGTTTTACTTAATTTCACTGAGAGGCTAACTGTCCATTAAAAGTACTAAGTAAACTGATGAATCATGCTGATATATTTTAAAATCTTAACCTTTTAAAACCTTTAAACCAATTGCATAGAAATATTGGGCTATTGTTTTTTTTCCTGTTTCATTTATAATATGAATTTAGCCTATTCCTTCCCCATTTTTCCTACTTTTTGCAAGAATAATTGGTTGGAAGGAAACTAGAAATAATAATAAAAGGAAAACAGGTAGGAAAAGAATTGGAATTCTGAAATAGATCAATGCTGCAAAGATACGAAAAGGAGTATACAACATTTGGTGCACACAGATAAAAATGAGTGACTGGCAGTAAAGGGAAACCAGGCATAGAACTGGGGAGGAGCAAGCGGGGTATTGGTAAAACTCTATTCCTGAAGGTGGCTTACAGCTCATAGTTATTTTAGTTTTTATTTATTCTTTATAACTTTTGAGCCTTCCTCATCTTCTTTTGTATGTACTACACACTTGACTAAAAAAATTGTGCCTGGGAATTTCACTGAAATGGTTGCATTAATCAAATGGCCGTACTAAGCAGCTCACTTTTGGACAATCACACACTCTCCCAGAAATGGAAATGGTTTCGATTCTGGCTCCCCCACTTCACAGCTATGTGACTCTGGAGAAGTGACCCAGTCTCTCTGAATATCTCCTCAGAGATCAATGGGAGTGGAAATATCTAGCCACTATACTTCACATATTGTGCTCAAATAGTTATCATCATTACTTGTAGTTTGTTGCAAGTTTAAAAATGGAAAACTTGAGTCACTGCCTTCATCTTCAAGAAGAGTTTCTAGGCAGGATGGTAGGACAGGCACACCTCATTTTATTGCACTTCACAAGTGTTGTGATTTTTAACAAATTGAAGGCAAGATTCTCTACCAGCAAAAAAGATTACGCCTTGCTTTTTTGTGCTACTCACTTTATTGCGATGGTGTGGAACTTACCCTGCAATATCTGTGAGCTATGCTTGTACTTAAAAAGAGCAAGTTTCTTGTGGCAGGGCACAGGTCTTTTTGTGTCTCTCTCAGTGATACAATATGAATCACACATCAAATTACATATTATAACTTTTTTAAAAATAATTGTATGATGCTATAGACACACTGAGTTGTGACCCCCACCCCCACATTCACATGTTGAGTCCTAACCCACAGTACCTCAGAATGTGACTACCTTTGGAGAAAGGTCTTTAAAGAAATAATTAGGTTAAGACAGGAGGTCATGAGGGTGACCTCCTAATCCAATATGACTGAGGAGATCAGGACACAGGTACAGAGGAAAGAGCACGTGAAGACACAGGGAGAAAACATCCATCTAGAAACACAAAAGAAACCAACCCTGGTGCCACTTCAATCTCCGACTTCCAGCCTCCAGGACTGTGAGAAATAAATTCTGTTGTTTAAGCCAACCACTCTATGGTACTTCGTTGTGGCAGCCCTAGCAAACTAATACATCTGAAATGTGGGAAATATGGTTAAAAGGCTAATAATTTTGTATGACAACCTTTGCTAAATGACTGCAAATATAGGATTCCCCCCCCAAAAGTGTGTGTGTGTATGTGTGTGTATATATATACACATTTATTTTTTGATAGCTAAATTGATGTTTCTTTTCAGATTTAACCCGTTGGAATTAACAATTATTCAAAGTGTGTATACATTTTTTGGGACACCCTGTACTTCAGTATTCTTAGAGAAAGCTGGGATCACAATGAGCAAGGACGGGTCTGAATGAACTTTCCTATTCGTGAGCCTCGCATGTGTTTAAACTTCACTGCTTACCTTTTCTTGGTGTGTCCATTTGGCTTTTCATCAGGAGGCAGCTCAATAATGAGCTGACAGGACTGCGCATGGTCGAAGTTGTTTGGAGTCTTTGGTGAGCACTGGGTGTCCAACATAAACACCTGTACGAGTACACAAAGGCACAGTTCAGAGCTCCAGGATGGTCCACCTGACTCCAGAGGTTAGCTGGCTGCCCATGGCCAGGTGCTTATTTCTACTCATTTTCTCACCTATGAAGTGAGGTTGATAATGGTTTCCTGCCTGGTATATTTGTCGAGAGAATTAAATTAATTAACACGTGTGTAGTACGTAGGCAAAGCATGAGAAGAGCAAATAAATATTCAATAAGTGCTAGCTGCTGACACTAATAATGCTACTACTTCTAGCACGTGATAATTCATCACACTCCTAAGGGCAGGCGCTGATGTTTAATATTAATTTAAAGTAAATAAAGAGAGGCTGTGCTTGTAAAAGATCTCTGTGACCTCTGGTATCATATTCTGCCCAACACAGAAAAATAAAAGAAGTTAATCAGGACTCCTCGGGCTGTCTAGTAGAGTAGCATGGCCACGTCTCTGGTCCTGACAGGAGAAGTGACTAAGAGAAGACTAACCACTGCTTGGATTCTGAGCCACGGAATTTCACTTTACATGATTTAACTACCTTCGCTGCTTCCCTCTGAAAGTACGAGTACGTCTAAGGAACTTTTTCTTTCCACGTTTGTAAGAATGATGAGATTACTGAATACTGGGTTATGTGCAGAGTGAACACAGGAGGAAGGTTTGGGACTGAGGAAGAAAGAAATAATAGGGAGCGAAAGATTCACTAAGTATTGGGGAGTGAAAGATTCTCTGCTGTTCTTTGCCATGCACGATCTACTTCAGAGGATTCCACCGGCACCTTCACAGTCTCACTGTGTGGTGGGATGTGGCTGAAGAGACCACGGGATGCACATAGGAAAATTCTTTACTTAGCCAGGTGTGATGGCTTCCTATGTGGAGGAGCCACCCCTTTGGGGGACCACCCTTTTGGCTTCTCTGTTATCATTCCTAGCCAGACTTACTTTTGACATGCGCCAGAAGAAAAAGTGCACAGTCAAACCTGCATGGTTAAGTACATTTTAATTTTACTGATCAGTCAAATTCAACTCAAATTTATTAAGAAACCTGTCAATGTTAAGCTCTGTCCTCTGTATGGGAGAAGAGAAAAATATGGAATAAGTTTGCCATCCTTAGGCACTCACAGTCCAGCAGGAAGAACAATATTTAAGCAAATACTTAGAAGTGGTCCAAGCAAATCAAGCTGCATATGAAGGGCATGGCCAGGTGGGAAAGGACTCTGTTTGATCTGGGCCCTGCAGGATGCAACAAACAAGAGATGGCGGGGAGAACCATAATGCTGGGAGGACCAGAAGTTTCCGGTAAAGGACAGTCCTGGCAAGAGGTCAGAGACAGCAGGCATAGGTCCCTAAGGGAATGAAAGGCAGCTTGGTGATGAGGACCTTCAGGGGGGACCCCCAGCAGCATGCCAAGCTCCAGAGCCCCTGGGATCGGAAGGCCCAGCCCTTACCTGCTGAGCCATGGCTCGGATACGCCAGTACTCGGCCTCGGCACTGGGCGAGGAGGAGGGGGCTGCCACCCTCACCTGGCAGCCTTCCCCACTGAAGCTCTCGGTGCCGCTGTGGAAGCAGCCCAGCAGGTCCTAGGGGGAGACACAGTCGTCGTTCACCGGCTGCATCTGGGTTCATGGCTCCAGACTCTGTCTCAGGTCTGACACTGTCACTGTGCCTGGGACAAAAGTAATGATGCCACTACTCCTTTCTCACCCTCTGCACGGTTTTAACTGAGACCGCCTGCTATGAGGAGGAAGGTGGAATCCACGTGGCCAACTCGACGGGGCACCAGGGAGCTAGGGAGGACTGGACCCTGCTCTGGCTCTCTCCAAGCACTTTACCTTCACGGGCTTGAGGGTGGCAGAGAATGCGTCCTGCAGGGCACAGCAGGCCAGCCTCCACATTTCTTCCGTGAACACAGGGCCCGCCGTCACGAGGACGTACCTTCCAGAAGAAACTCGAAGTCTTAAATCCATACCTTTACTGCCACACCACTTAGACCCTAACGGACACATACACAATTTACTCCATGGTTTCCTTACAAGTCTTGCTGTCTTTCATCACTCTTGCCTTCAATCCATCTGGTGGTTCGTTGTCAATACTACTACTTCCTGAACCATGTTAGTGTAAAAATATCAGTGATCCCCATTACAAACAGGCCAATGTTTAAACTCAGGCTTGCATGCAAGACTGTATATTCTGTACTAATTTTTCCATTCCAGCCCCGTTGTCCACTGCTCCTCCACAAATAAACAAAACAATAAAAAACCTCTTTGTCACTTGTAATTCTTATCTCCATGTATTTTGCTCATGATGGTCTCCTGCTTGCCAAGTCCCCCCCTGTCACAAAGCTCACCTTGGGAGATCTGATCAGTGTCATTACAAAAAGCCCTGTTGACCCCCTGTTCCCCTCCTTTCCATTCTTGGCACTTATGGTAACTCCTTAGTGTGATGATTCTCTGCATGAATCTGTTATGCCCTTTGGAATGGGATATCTGCTCCTTGAGGGTGGGGACCTTGGCCTACACCTCTCTGTGCCGCAGAGTACCTGTGTAACGCCTACACAATAAATATTTGCCGACTGAACACCGAAATGAAGAAATATTAGCACAGTCATTTTTCTAAAAACCAATCTAAAAAGTAGCTCGTTACCACAAAAGATAATTTAGTGCCCTTGGATTTCATAATAAAAACTCCAGTTTCGTAGAGAGCCAAGAAGCCTTCTTCTCACCTAATGCAGGAGCAGCCCACCCTGGAGATGGTTTCCGTGGGCTTGGCCACGCAGGCTACCAGCAACTCAAAGAGGTCCTTCAGCATGGTGTTGATCATGCTCTCATACCTGATGTCTGCGGGAAGAGGCAAATCGAGGCTTCACTCAGCGCTATGATAAATGAATGGGTTGAAATGGCAACTGTAGCAAAGAGGGACGTGGGAGTGATAGGAAAATAAACATCTGTGATGAAAGTATATAATATTCATTTTTATTTAGCAAAATGAAATGTGTGGTTCACTTTTATGTGTTATGTACATTTTTCAAAGTTAAGTATATAATTTATTTACCTAAGTAGAACATATCATATAGCCTGAATACTAGCTAGTAAAAAATCTAAATTCTTTTTAAAAGGGGGGAAAATAAGACATACTTTCTTACTGCTGGGAGTCAAATTAAATTGGATTAAGTGCAGTTGGAAAACAAAAAAAATCTCTCGCCCTCCCACTTCCTGAACCCAGTCTGGCTTCAGCCTCCACACTGTCCCCAGGCTAAAGAAAATAAGACTTCCGAAAATCACATTCTGTTTGCCCAATTCAAGGAACAGTCAGTATTCTTTTCCTCAAAGTCCTTGTGATGCCACAGAAGCAGTTTTCAGTATAATCGGCAAAGGCCCCTGCTGTGCAAAGCAATGACCTGGTCAGGAACACCTACCCCTAAGGATAAACTTGTCGCCTACATGTGCAAACACCCACTCTTTTTCTTTCTCAATTAGCCCCCCCCCCCCCAAATCTTTCTACTAAGCTTAGTAGAGACAGCATTTCTTATCTTTGCTTTTCCACTCTCCCTTGGGGTTAAGTTCTCATTAATTTCTCTAACCCCTCCTCAGAGGGAGCCTCTCACCTCACCTCTGCCTTTATACCTCTGCATGCCTTTCCCTCTTCTTTGTAACCTCTAGAGCTAGCAGCAATATTTCTTCTCTCAAATTTCCAGATCTTTGCGCAGCAAGAGTCATAAGCAAGAATCTATATTTTACAAATGTTGCTTCACTGGGACCACAGTGGTCATATTTCCCCTGCATCTGGCTCCCTCTCTGTCTGCTGACTTCAACACACCCCACACTTTCAAGTCTTTTTTCAAAGTGCCACAGATATTAGGTACCTTCACTTCACCCCTAACCTATTAAGCAACATCTTGCCCATAATTTCAGCCTGTTCTAAAACCCTGCCTCCTCCATTTCGCCACCCCAGACGGAGCAGGACAATAGAATACATCCCTCCCTCACCCCTAGGCTACACTTACTACATACTTGAACTTGTCTCCCCTCTCCTAATACACAGATATCCTAGACCTTATTAGGTATTTTATTTTTGGTTGTACATATATTTCAAATATTCTGTTTGATAATTTTGTACAAGACACAGAAGTACTAATTTTCTTTTTGACAATCTACTATTAGAAGGTTGGCATTGACCATGTAATTCTATAGGGTGTCCCCCAAAAATGTATACATACTTTAACAGCTGATAGGTGTTATGAAAATGAAATGTATTTTAACAAACACTGCCTTTATAATTATTCAAAGTGTGTGTATACATTTTTGGGGGACACTCTACGTTTTAATAATTCTCAGGACAAAAACCACGCACTGGTATTTGCATTAGGGTTTACTAAGCACTTTTAGACAACAGTGCTGCCTACTAAGGAAATACTCCATGCGAGCTTCCCCGGGTGCTACAGATACCTGAGTGTATAAAGCTCTGGATGTGCTCCACCACCAGCTCACAGGACAGGCCAATGGCATGCTTGAAGTTCGCAGAGGCCACATCCCAGTAAGAATGGTCTTTATGGCTGCGACGGAGCCAAAGGGACATCACAGGAAGGAGGAGATGAACAACTGCATAGATACCAAACCCTGGTCCTGAAAAAGAAAAGTCAGCATCAGAATCGTGATCTCAGCAACTCTCCTGTGAAACAGGGAAGCTCTTCGCCATCTCTTGGCACTGACAACCTCTTTTCAAGGAGCTTCCCGTTCTCTGAGAAGGCGCAAGGAAGGAGAATTTACCACTGCTGGGGAATACAGGTCTCCGATGGCATTTTTCTTTTTTGTTTCTGCATTATTTTAGTTATGCAAGTAATACATGAATGCATCTATAAAAATTCAAATAATAGTAATAAAGCTTAAGTATCACTTGATTGGCCACTTAATCCTCAGATGTAAACAAAAGTGAGACATCCTTTTTATAATCAACACAGAAAACACATGGGAATACAAAGAAGAAAAAAGTATATTTTGATGTATTTCCTTCTAGTGCTTTTTGAATGTATGTGTGTTTGGGGGGGTTGTGTATTTATAAATGTACAAAATTTCATAAAATTGAGATTATACTCATATATATGTACATACATTTTAATATAATGCCTTATAAACAATTATTCATATCATTCACAAATATTCATTTTAATGTCTGTAGAATATTTATATGCTTTTATCACAATTAACCCACTTCGGTGTTCATAATTTTTTTGGTATTAAGATGTTTTAGCATACATCATTATACATACATTTTTGTCTTCATTACCATTAATTTCCTTTGATGACAGATTTCTAGGAGTAGAATTAGTGGGTTAAATTCTCTTCACACACTTAGTAGCACTCAATGTGAAAGCAGAAAATGGTATTGACCAATAAAACAGATTTAGAAAAAGTGGCATATAATTCATTCTATAAAATACCTGCTTATTCTTTGCATTTAACTTTTTAACATGCGAGAGTAGCTACGATGATTTTCCTGAAAAAAATTCTGATATAAACTTTGCAATAGATTTTAAAACAGTATCAATTGTCAGGTCTTCATCAGTTTATATTGAATACAAAAACCCTCTTATTACTATAAACTAGTGGTTTCATTTGTGGTTCTGATGGTTAGTGGAAACTAACATTTCTATATAAATTTCTTTAATATTGAGAAGCTTTGGGTAAGTGTGCGCATGAACCTGAATTGAGAACGAGAAAGGAATTTCTAAGGGACATTCTTTTCCTGTACTATCAGGGTGCTAGGTGATCACTAGATGTCATTTTACAAATCTAATCACCTGTGACCTTTATGTAATCAAGTTGCTGCTGTCTTAATCCTGCATGTATGTCTGAGCGGTTTGTTGATGTCAGTGGTAGACACTGTGAACCCTATTGACAGCTCTGGGGCTAAGAGCATGGGAGACCCGGCCAAAGAGGAAGGCCGGATTTATGGAACAGAGTAAAGCCAACCGGCTCACGGGGACGTTGATACCACAGCCTGATTATTGTGGGGCTCCAACACATTCAGACAACCGACCATCACCCATTACTTCTAAATGGATCGGTGGTAAACAATCATAGAACATATCTTAAACATCATTGCCATAAGACAAATATTTATTGAGCACCTATTATGCTGTCTAGGGTTACAGCAGTAAAACAGGTAGGCACTTACAGAAAAACCTTCCTGATAAAACTTATATGTATAACACCTGCCCCCAAATGATAGAGATAGAAATATTTACCAGGTGTTTTGGTAACATCTCTCAACAGCTCGAAGAGTAAATCCAAGGTTGGTGGTTGGTGCTGCCGTGGACAGTTGGACACAGCTGCTGTTAGCTGCTCCAGCAGGATGATCCAGACTTCTATCAGACCTGGAAAGCAAAAATAAGACCTCTGTGGGATTTGGTTAAACATAATACAGAATCATTGCAAGATAAAATGTGTAAAAGAGGTCTGTAAACTGCCATGTCCTCTATGGGTGTCCCCTATTAAGGCAGCCTCAAGGCCTATAAATGGACAGATTATGATTTACATCTTTTGACAAAGTCAAAGGGAAAAAAACACTCAAATTTCTTGCTTATAATTGTCTGGGTTGGAGGTTTACATTGCTAAGCAAAAATTATGCTTATCTAACCATTCAAATGAAACCTCTATTAGGCAACCATCTAGCCAATTTCCAGTATTTTAATTGTCTTCTACATTAGGTATTCCTATAGCTCTTTCTCATAACTAGTCTTAAACTAGTGAGGTTTTACTGTTTATAATCTCTATAGAAAACTGTAAATCTTCTCACCACCCCCATAAATGATTTTGTAATAAAAAAATAAAATGGGAGAAAAATGTAAAACCAACACAAAAGCAAATTTAAGAAGCTTCCCCTAAAAAGCCTTTTGCGAGAGTTTGAAATAACCCATTCCCAGATATCAGACCCCTATAAGGACATAATTTCCATTTCTACATCCAGAAACAGGACAGGGTCATCAAGTAGGAGCACAAGTTAACCAGTCTGAAAACTCGCCAAAGTTACCAGACTGAACTCCAATGCACAGGAAATTACATGGAACTAATTTGAAACACATTCTTTAAAATTATTCTCTTAATGAGTCTTTTGCTTCTCCAGTCACAAATAGATTCTCTCTTCAGTAATGGCTTAATTTCTCCAGTCTCTAACCAAATAGTCCTGCAGGAAGTAATTATATAATGATCGTGTTTCCTAGAAGGAATTAAAGGCAATTATCAGCCAATTTAAGTACCAATGCACCAATGCAGCCACATTCCAATTTGCTAAATTCAAGAGAATCAGAGCTAGAAATTATATTTAGCAGAATCTGCAAATCAGCACTGGTTTTAGATGGAGGCGTCGATTGTAAAATGTTTTAGGAGCACCCATGGAAACATTGGGTAGACCTGTTCTGTTAGAATCATAAACAATAACAACATAAAAAGATGATCATTCATGATCTATAAGCTACTTAATTCATGGCTTAAGCTTTTGAGACTATGTACACGGCCAATAACCTGGTTTAGTCTAATTGATTAACTTACCAGTGTCATCATCAAAATCAGACAGGACCGACTCAATTCCATCCTCACTGCTCGCTGACTGCTCCTGAAGTCTTCGAGGCAAGCTAGCAAGTCGCCCACTAAGGAATATTGGCTTCATGGGCATTTTGTAGATTTTGGCCAATAACTAAGTAAAAAATACCAAATTTCAGTTATATATTGAAAAAAGCTACACTCTGGGTGTTCTAAAACAACAAAATTATATACGAGTAATAGAAAGGGGAGAGAAAGCCAGAAAGGCTGCCACTGTATGGAAGGTTTAAAGCTGGTTGGTTGTGATTTGACTTCCTAAGCTGGCTCGCAAGAGGCATTTACCTCAGGAAGCAGATGAAACAGCATCCAGTGGCAACCAATAAGTAGAGGGGGAAAAACACAATGAATACGTTTTCAGCATCTCAACTGACTATGAGTTTTATAGATTTTTATAAACCTACTAAGGGAACTGTGACACATGACAAGGATTTTTGCCTATGGGAAAAGGTGTTCTCTGGGGATCATTGAGAAGAGAGTCTTGTAGGCCAATTGGATACCAGCCTCGATTTCCCCTCACATGACCCCACATCAAAGACACAGGGGGCAATGGGGCAATGAGGAATCTGTGAGTAAGGTCATCGAGGGGAGTATGAGAATCAGAGCTGACAGACTGCCCTGGGCTCTTTATTACCCTCTCTCCACTGAGCCCAGTCCCCCAGGGATCCCTGTTACTAAAACAAACTCCCACAGACCCTTATATCTTCACCCTTATGTGCCCAGACTGTTCTAGATACCAGGGAAACAGCTGTGCACGAGATGGACAAGATTCTTGTCCTGTGGGTCTCACAGACAAGAATCCTTTCACACCTAATAAATAACATTTCTGACGTAAATGTTACAGAGAAAATTAGACCCATGGTACTACAGAGAGTGACCGAGGTGCATGGGGAACGTTGGCAGGGAGCAGGTGGATACCAAAGCCCTGGTCTCTCTGACAGGTGATGTTTCAGGTGAGATTTGGAAGATGAGGGTCTCAGACAGAGATCTGAGGAGGAAAATTCCAAGCAGAGAGAACAGTGATGGCCCTGGGTGTAATAAGTGGAGTTGGTGTCATGTCACGTGGGGCCTTATGGACACAACCTGAGAAGGAAGGAGAAACCCTATCTGGGAGAGGGTGTCACTGATGCCTAGAGGAGACAGGGCTTCAAGGACGGAGTATCATCTTGTTCCACAGGCATGTGACATGGGGAAGGACAGAGCATTATTGAAGTGAGCATAATTAAGGTCACTGTCCACACTGACAGGCGATGTTTTATTGGATTTCTCTACTAGCTCTTGATCGAATACATCCCTCTTACTTTTCCTATGTCTCTCTTCACTGGTTGCACCCGCCCCCAGTCCGCATTTTGGTTTATCAGGAAGATCTCCCACAACCTCATGACTCCACTCTCGACAGCCTGACACAAATACAGATTCTGTAGCTCATCTGAGAAAAAATAATAAGTTCCAGAGACCTCAGGATCCTGTGTGTTCTAGCACACTTATTACTTCCTTCCTCTCCTTCGTGGACAGGTTGGGGACAACAATTAATACTCCAAATCTGAGTCCCAATTGCCTCAGAGACAGCAGACAGTTTCTCTCTCGGGCCTCAGCAAAAGACACCCACATGTGACTTGCAAGCATCTCCGGAATCAGGTTTCAGGGCCTGGGGCTTGGTACCTGAGAGCAGCGCCTGAGGTAATCCAGGGCAGGCAGGCACAGATCTGGGGCCGTGGCTCCTGGTCCCGGGACACAGTCTCCAATCTCCTTACAGTCCACCTCCCCTGGGGACAGCGCGGGGAGACAGACACAGTTATTCTTGTTTACGCCCTCACAACAGAGACCTGTTTACTCACACGGCATTAGCTCACCCAATGTCTGCTGGAGCAGAGAAAAAAAGAAAAGAATTACTCCAACTTGTACAACCCTGAAAAAAAATAATCCTGTTCCCTGCATGCATGTGTACACGTTAAATACAGCTGGGATCGCGCTGCACATCTTATTTGGTTGAGATTATTTTGTTTGGTAACTCCCTGTTTTGCTAACAATGAGCCCTTTCTCTATTCTGCCACAGAGCTGGCAGTGGCTGAACACTGTTCTCTTGTACCTGGGCTCCTAGCTCACCTCCCTGGGCCCTGCTGCCGACAGTGCGGCTTCCGAAGCCTTCACAAGGATGATCCCAGAGATCAGCCATGCGCTGTGCGGCATGAAGCACCAGGCCTCTCTCCATTTGGAACAGGACCTCATTTCGCTGCCGGTGCTCAGCACTAAATAGTGATGATAAATGAAGGCTCTGGGAAGATGCTAAACAGCTGGGGTTTGGGGTTGGAGGCTATGTAATTGAACTGAAATGAAATTCTATCTTTCTTTCTTTTCTTTTTTTTTTAATAGATCTGTAGAGGGCTTCTGGATTTTCCATAGGTAGACAGTCGTTGAGAATGATCAGTTTTGTTCTCATGGAATGAACCCATTTCTTGACTTTTAATAAAATCATTGCACAGAACTGTAATTGTTTCTAATTGTCTATAATCATAGCAACTAGCACCATCCCCTGTGGGTAAACAGACATAATTACTAGGCATTAGTTAAAATTCAGAAGCACACAAAGAGGCATTTTCTTCTTAGAAAAGGAAAGATAAACATTTCTTGTTTTAGATAGAGCCTGGCGAACGCCTTTTGTACAGGGCCTGACAGAAAATACTGCCTTTGCTGCAATTTCGTGCCCCTGCTGCACGAAAACAGCCACAAATGACCGCGGCTGTGTTCCTATAAAACCATATTTATAAAAACTATCAGTGGTTGGATTGGGCTTGTGGGCTATAGTTTGCAAACTCCTGGTTTAGATGAACACACCTTCCAGTATAAAAACACAGATCAGGTCAAATTCATGTTGAAATAACCAAGCGGGAATTAAAAATAAGTTCATTTCCTAGCTTGGTGGTCACAGTGAGTATTTAAAAGTGTTTTTTTTTACTGAGGCTGCTGTGGTACACGTCGAAGTCTATGCAAATAGCGCCCCCTGGAGCCAGGGGCAGTCCTCAGCCAGCATGGCTATGCTCGGGGCTCAGACGTTTCCAGTACCCCCAGCTCAATAAAAATAATTTCACCTTCTAATTCACAGAAAAAATAGGGCCTACCTGTTTTAAATATTCTCCATGTGAACACTGATAATTCTGCATCTCTATTTTCAGGGCTCAACTCCCTCAGATAAAATCTCAAATTTCTAACATGTTGAGAAGCATCTCCACACAAATGTGTCACTGAAACTGTCCTCCACACCAGACCTGCTCTCCTTGTGGATATCCCAGTTCTGGGTCACACCAGTCCTTGTAAAAAACTTGGTAGCCATCCCCAGCTCCTCCTCTCAGCTGCCTGTTCATTTCAAATCAATGGCTTTTTTTCTTTACTAGCCTCTATGAAAGCATTCAGCTTACCAAACTGTAATTATTGATGCATGTGTCTGTTTCCCAGAACAGGCTGCGAGCCTCTCCCGGGCGGGAAGCATGTTTTATTCCTCTTTACATCCCATACTATGTCTGTGCCCATGTAGCAGGCACCCCACTCTTTATTGAACAACAGAAAACCCAAAATAATGCTTCTTCAATAAAATCTAGGTCTGTGAAATAGTAGAAAACATGCTTCATTACAAGATTATTCCATGAACACAATGAGAAGTATCAACCCTGGACAAAACCCGCCGCTGCTTTTACAGTAAGCTCTCTGCTTCTGCGTATGCACCATCTGCCCCCGTCCCGGAATGCCTGCTTGCTCCAGGCAGTCAGTGGGCCTGTCTCCAGGGCCCTCCACACAGAGCCACCCAGGAAAGGGTCCCCAGCTGTGACAGGCATGAAAGGGGACTCCACTTACCCAGTCCTTTGACAAACTTCATAAGGCACATGATGTAGCTAGTGGCTGCATTAGCAAAGACCTGGATGTTGTCGGTATTGAGAAAAGCTTCAAAGACATCGAACACTGGAGCTTGGCCTTTTCCTGAGGGAGGGAGATTATAGGATTTTAAGGAAGTTAAGTCGCTATCCTTCAGGTTGCCCATACTCCCAGCTCCTTCCACAGGGCCTTGGAAAAATCTGAAGAAAAGCCAGTGAATGGACAGCCGGCCTGCTCCAATGCTGTGCTTCTTAGCTTTGTAGCTGCAGGAGGGCTACAAAGAGAGCCCAGTGGAGGGGTGGGGGCAAAGCTGGCTCAAAGCAGGGCTGAGGGAATGTGTGTCTATAGGACAGTGAACCGTGGGCCTCTGGAATTCTTCTGCACCATAATTATAGGGAAGGAAAGGTGTAGACAAATCCCTGATGGCATATACTAATTTATTTATATCTGTGCAGGAAACAGTTAACACAGAAGGCCTGAGACTGCCGTCCTTCAAGGCCTGCTTGTAAACCTGGCCCTTGGCTGGAGACTGGGAACTTGGCTCTCAGAATAATTCTGGGCAACAGTTAATGGTTAAGGGTAGTTTTCTGAACCTAAACTGTGCAAACAATGTGGTTTATTCTGAACACCCGCTTTTCTTCGGGAAGTCTGGGATTTTGGTATCTACTAGGAGGAAGGGACCTCTGGGACCACCCTCAGCTAGGTCTCCAATGCGCTTTCCTGGGCCAAAACATTATACTCATATTGCCGCATTTTTCACTGTAGGGGAAAAAGTGTGCTCCGTGGGACCCATCGTGGGGAGTGAGAGCACAAGGAAGCCTGAACAGGTATTCCCCCAGATTCTGTCTGTCTTTCCCCCTCATAATCTAGCTTGTCCTTACTATTCACCATAATACTTCTTAGCTGTGAGCAATGTAATAATAAATCTGGGTCATGTAATAAAACAGCACGATTATATGCTGAGTCCTGAGTCCTTCTGGTGGGTCTCTGAATGTGGGGGTGTCTTGAGACCTCTGACACAACACCCCTGGTTGCTGGGCATGCTTTATGGGTACCCATCCATTTCCAGCCAGACCCAATTTCCTGAATTTGGATTCCCCTGTGTTATGATAGTTTTCTGCTTCTCTCTAGCAAGAGGATAATATTTTTTGTTTTGGCTTTAGGCATTAGCTCAATACAGACATGTAAAAGTGAAAACAACAGAAGTCTCTTAGCCTTTCGTCCAATCTGTCAGCAAGAGCAGGGCCTGACAATGCTCAGGGCCCTCACCTGCTGGCGGAACTCAGAACCCATCTATGTCCCTGCAACACCAGCTTATTTCCTGCTGATAAAGCAGGTCTGCATGTCAGGCGTCCCCATAGTTCAATTTCCTTTGATAGCACGAAACTTGGCATAAAGAACTAATGCTCTAGAGCAAAAATCGACCACACATCCTTCCCACAATCACCATTCCTATTCAAGTCCTCTAAAGAGCAATTAGGCAAGAAAAAAAAATAAAGGGTACCAATATTGGAAGAGGTAAGATTCTCTGTGTGCAGATGTCATGGTCTTATATACAGAAAATTTTAAAAAACTCTAACAAACATTGTCAGAAGTAATAAAAGGAATTCCGTAAAGTTTCAGGATATAACACCAACACAGTCTTACCCATGGAGTAATCGCCAACGAGGTACTCTTTCACCTCGGACTTGCTCCCGCTGTGCACCGTTTCCAGGGCGCTGAACAAGGGCCTCCAGCCCGACTGGATTTGGGTGGAACACACTTCAACCAGCTCACCAATGGATGTGACGACCTGACAGAGGCAAAGGAGGTGGCAATGAAAACCCTTTTCTTACTAGAAGCAGGAGAATTTCTGGGAAGGGTGATGTATTTCTCTGTTCCCTATTTCCAGGTTAATTTTCACTAAAGAGAAAAAAACAATCTGGACAAACTCCCGCAAAGATCTTCTAAATAAGCAGTCATGTTGCATTAATTGGCATTTTACTAATGACTAATGTTGCTGAGCAACTTTTCGCAAGCTTATTATTAGCCATTTGTAAATATTTTGCTGTTTTTTAGATTGGGGTTTTGTCTTCTCATTATTGTCTTTTTATTATTTTTAGAGTTCTTTATGGATTCTAGATTCAAACTTTCCAAGATCTATAATTTGCAAATATTTTTTTCGTAGCCTCAGGCTTGTCTTTATTTTTTAATTGTGTTAGGAGAGCAAAAGTTTTAAATTTTAATGAAGCCCAATTCATCAAAAAAATTTTTGGTATGTGTTTTTGTGTTAATCAGCAAAGGGCAACAGGCTGCTCAGGAACTGCTCAAATATGGACTTGCGTGTTCCATGAATTTGCATGTCACCCTTGAGCAGGGGCCATGCTAGCCTTCTCCATGTTGTTCCAGTTTTCATATGTGATTGCTGGAGTGAGCACTGCCAAATTTTCTTTTTATGGATCATGCTGGTGTCATTTCTAAAAAATCTTGGCCTAATCCAAGGTCTCAAAGATCCTCTCCTATACTTTCTCCTAGAAATATTTGTAGTTTTTGTTCTTACATTTAAGCCTATGAACCATATTGAGTTATTTTTTGTATATGTTGAGAGGTTCAAGTGCAGGTCATTTTTATTGCATATGTTCCCTCTATTGAATTCCAGAGGCATCTTTGTCAAAAATTAATTAAACATAAATGTGAGAATTTATTTCTGTACTCCTATTAAGTTCCATTGATCTGTAAGTCTGTCCTTATACCAATACCACACTGTGTTGATTAATGAAGTTTTGAAATCAGGGAGAGTAAATTCTCCAAATTTGTTCTTTTTCAAATTTGTTCTCTATGCTCGGTCTCTTGAATATGCATATAAATTGGAGAACCATCTTACCAATATCTTTTAAAAGTCTGCTTGGATTTTGAAGGGATTGCTCTGTACGGTGCCCGTCTTGTTTCTACGACCACCAGGTGGCGCAGTTTCATGCGCTGACCCCACGGAAGGGCTACCTTGTCATTTCAATCCTGGAGAGTTATTTTTTCCCTCTACTAAGAGCCAGTGTTAGAAACAGGCTGACCCTCTCCTCAGGGAGGGTGCTGCTTGGGTTCATTTCTAATTCAACCTTGGCCGGAATGAACACCAGTCTTAAAGGTTTGCATTGAAATTTATCTCCTGTTCTTCTGGCCTCAGGAATGTGATAGCAGGACGCAGTTTCACCTGATGACAAATTCTGTCACGGCAAAGCCAGTCTTAGAGCTCTGCTTACCTCCTTGGCCTCCCACTGCTACTTTGCTGTGGGCTTCTTAGTATTCTCTACTTTCTTGCCAGAGTGTCAAAGCATCTAAAAAATTCTTTTTAAGCCTTTAACATTTTCCCCTTCCAGAGAGGATCCATGTTCCCAGACTACCATCGTCATGCTAGCTATGAAGTCTCCAGTCTGTCTCTTTGCCACCTGTCTCCCAGTTGGTGATGACCGTGACACACTGACCTGGTCTTGGACATCTTCGTCACACAACTCCAGCTGCATAATGCGTTCAAAGGGTCGGAAGAGTGCTTCATTGAAGTGGAAATGAGGTGGCTCGCTCCAGTCAGTGAGGACCTCGGTCAGTATGTCATGGATGAAGGAAACAGCCTTCTGAGACACATGTCTTTCTTTATGGCAGGCAGCCTGCGACATTCGTGAGAGAACAGAACACCGTCAGGGCCTTCAGGCAAGTACGAATCTGGTTTCTGAAGGTTTTCCTAACCCACCTCGTTGCAGGCAGGTGGATGCAGCAATTCTGTTCAAGTAACAAACATTTCAAGGGATATGGATACATGACCAGCACACTAAACTGTATTCGTAATGGTCTAACAAACCAATCAGACACAACTCCAATTTCACTTGAATGTTTCTAGGAAAATAAGAGTATCTAGTCATTTCTTCTTCTTTTTTAAATGTAACATGATGGTTTTCTTGGATGATATGGGACATGCTGACTATAAAGACACCAAAGCGGCCCATGGTCTCATTCTTAGCTGTGCCCCAAACATATGAAGATCAGGGGTCATCTGTCCCTCAGTGAGGTGGGCCAATTGCACCAATATAGCTCTAATTGGTCTAGAGCTTCTTGTATTCAGGCCCTTTCGTAGTCTTCTCCCACCCCGACCCTGGGCTTGGATGTGTGGCTTTCTCTGGAGAACAGCAAATATTATATAAGTAGAGAATTAAAATTTGTCATAATTTGGGGTTTGCCCTCTTGCTTGCCTTTGGAATTCTAAAAATGCCATGAGAACGAGCTGGGGCTAGTCTGCCGGAGGAGGAGAGAGCCCGTTGTCCAGCCTTCCCAGTCAAGGCCATCATGAACCAGCTGGCCACAGGTGACATGTGAGGCCAGCTGAGATCTGCCAAGCCGGAAGAAGTGCCCAGCTGAGCCCAGCTCAAATTTCTTTTTTTAAAAAAATTAAATATATTTTTATTGATTTCAGAGAGAGGAAGGGAGAGAGACAGAAACATCAATGATGAGAGAGAGTCATTGATTGGCTGCCTCCTGCACGCCCCCTGCTGGGGATTGAGCCCGAAACCCAGGCATGTGCCCTGACGGGGAATCGAACCATGATCTGCATCACTGGTCGATGCTCAACCGCTGAGCCAACCTGGGCACAACTCAGCCTGGGCACAACTCAAATTTTTGATCCAGGGAGTCATGAGTTATAAATGGTGGTTGTTTTAAATCACTAGGTTTCTGGGATGGTTTATTACAGTGTAATAGATAACTGATATACTGTTTCTCCATACTAAGGTATTATTTTCTACTCCCTTTCCTTACCAGAATGTTCTCAGGTTAGTGAATTAAGTTCCCCAAAAACACTATATGACATATCTCTACCAGATAAGCACTACAGAGCTATTAAGAATAGTTATCACTGCAAAACAGGGCAACAATTTTCCTGCCAACTTAGAAGCAGCCAGGCATCATGTACTGAGATGCTAAGATGGAGAGTTAGCATATAAATTATCATACAAACTGCTTTCCTTTGGAGAGGGAAGGAGGTTCTAGTATTAATTTTGTTGGGAAAACCAGGACATATGGTTCTCCTTCTTAGAAGGTACTGCTCAGAGTATAGTTAGCTATGAGAAAAAAGAGACTGGCAGGAACGAAAGGCATTGTTACAGTCCTGTATAAAAACAAAGCTTCAGCCCGGCCGGGCGTGGCTCAGTGGTTGAGCATCGACCTAGGATCCAGACGATCAGGGTTCGATTCCGTCAGGGCACATGCCCGGTTGCGGGCTTGATCAATGACTCTCTCATCATTGATGTTTCTCTCTCTCTCTCTCCTTTCCTCTCTCTGAAATTAATAAAGACATATTTTTTAAAAATAATAAATAAATAAATAAAGCTTCAGACTCAGGTTGATACCAGGCGGTAAAGAATGGAAACTGGCTGTGTGAGGCACTAGCCAAACTGTAGAGGAGGAGGGTCCTGAGACCAAGGCAGTGCTGCCCTTTGGGATGATTCTTCAGGTGCCATGAGGAATAATGACAGAACTATGATGCCGTGACTGGGTGAGAGGAACCTTCTCATTGCGCTGTGGCCACAGCACTCTGTCCCCACACTGATTGCAGACCCCTGTGCGGGCTCCGCGGAGGGGTTCCCCGAGCCTCTCCCTTCCCAGGCCCTCACCTCCACCAGGTGCGGGGCCACGAGGCTCCAGCAGCGCATCACGTGGAGCAGCGGCCTTGACTTGCTGCGCACGATCCTCAGCATGGCATCCCCCAGGCGGAACAGGTGGAGGGCGCTCTTCCGGTCCTGGGTGGATTTCACTTCTCCTACGGGAAGAGAAGACCATGAAAGCCATAAGGGCGAACTCAGAGTTTGACTTGCTCAAGCACAGAGGTAGGATGGAAATCAGAGACCGGTCCTTGGGCCAGCAGGATGACGGGGTGAGTGCTAACCGGGGGAGGAGAGGGGCTGGATTCAAGGGAGTCTTAGGCGGCTCCCTCGGCAAGGCCCGGGCGCACCTCCCCTGGTCACCGCTCCATTCCCAGGGCGGCCGTGACAATGTGAACAATGCTTGTGGATGCAGGAGAACAACTTGTGGTTAAGTAGGAGGGCTGGGGAGTCAAGCTGCCTGGGTTCGAATCTTCTCTTCACAGTTTAGTAGCTGGATTACATTGGACAGGAGATTTACATCTCTGATCCACAGTTTCTCATTGTAAAAATGGGGACAATAGGGCCTATTTCTTAAAGTTACTTAAGGATTAAATGTACTAATACTCATAAAGCGCTTTTCACAGGCACATACTACTTGACCTACACTCCCAGCTATCATCATGACTGTTGGGGTCGTCACCCTCCGTGGTCACCATCCACTTTGCCAATCCTTAGAGGCACCTCCGAAGCCCTTGCCAAGCAAGTCATGCCCTTTTGCCACCCAACAACATGCTGTCTAGCCTGCTGTGTTTCACTTCAGTGCCGTCCTTGCCCACTCTGATCTCTTATTACTTCTTTGCCGCTATCACCTTAGTCGTCTGCTTTCCCTTCTCGCTCATGGCCTGCTGCCTCCCCTTTCCTGCCTACAGAACGCTGACCATGATCAGGCTCTTCCAACCAAATGCTTCTCATGAGTCTTGTTGTATCCAATAAACTTCAAAATGACAGTAATAATAACCACCGGCATTTATGGAATGTTTGCTCCGCATCAGCCTTGGTGCTTTGCATCTTTTAACGATTTTAATTTTTAAAGCCAACCTTAAGAAGTAAATGTACTTCCTGCCACTTTACAGATTAGTAAACTGGGTGCTGGAAAGGTGAAGTGACTTATCTAAGACGATGCATCTGGTAAATGGTGAAGGCCGCATCCTGACTCACATCTGACTGACTTCAAAGCCAATGCTTCCTCCTCCTGGGTCTGCTGTCTCTTCCTGTCCCTGGTCATTGCTTTTTGTAAGCTCAGCGTCTGCTGATTTCTCCAATGCACTAGACTCAGAAGGCTGCCCTGGGCTGAGAGATGCCCTGGAGGTCCGATGGTTCTGGAAGGTTGGATTTATACAGCTAAGGTTCTAAAGTTTATTCAAAAGTAGTGGGGAAAGGACAGTGGTCCTCATTTAGAATCTGCAGTAAGGGTCAAAAGGCCAAACACATTACACTTAGAAAGTCAGGTTCCTAAAGTGGAAGGGACCTCAGGGGTTGTGCAGTCCAACCCGCCACAGGGCCCCGCGCCTCCGCCTGAGCTCATCGGGACCCGGTGCTCACTGCTCCGGCACAACCCAGCTGTTGATGGACGGCTGCCTTTATGAGCAGCTGCCACCATTTGGGACCAGTGAAGGATTCAGTACAATTCTATTCCTTCTTCCACAGCTGGCCTTTATCTGGCCTCACGTGTGAAGACAGTGGCACCGACCGGTCATTAAAAAGGTGTGCCCTGACAGTTTTCCTAGGAGTGGCACCAGGCTTCTGTTGGCCCTTCCATTTGCCTCTCCCACCGTCCACCTTGGAGTCAGTAGCAGCTTCTGCAAGTTGCCTGACCTGAGGCGAGTGGTGTGGTTTGCGATATGGAGAAGGGTTCCCACCCTCGGGAGAGCTATCTGCACCCTGAGCAGCCACATCATTTCTCTATCATCACCGCCCCAAAACCTGGCAGAACCTAGCCCAGCTCTAGTGGTAATACCTGCCCCAGTGGCAGCAGCAGCACTTCCATCCACAAAGCAGAATCCCACCCCTCGCCCAGGCACACACGCATCACGCCTGGACACTGGGGGACAAATCAGCCAGGGCGACCGCATGCGGAGGGAATGCGGAGCTGAGCCTTCGGGCAGGGTGTTGGTGTCAGAGGCCTGGGCTGTTGCCTGCTAGCCTCGTGGCACAGTTTCTTCAGGGAAAGAGTTACCTGGCATTGCCAGCGAGTAATCAACTGTGTCCGTGACAGAATGGAAAAGCTGGGACTGCGACGCTTTCTTCAGCTGGTAAAGAAAACCTCCCAAAGCCATGAGGTTCAGCTTATCGGTAGCATCTTCAAAGAGCCTGGATGAAACCAAATGATTTGTTACTTGGAAATAGTTCAGCAAAGTCTTTATCGCAGAATGATTACGGTAACTTTGTTAGATGTGATTAATGAAATGTTGTGTAAACACTGTAAATAAACATACGGGATTATTATATCGATTATGACTGTATACAGTACACTCTACCTCCAAGAGTTTAATCTGAAAGGCACAGGCCATATTTAAAAAAACAAAAATTTTTTATCCCAGGAGTAGCTCAGCCATTGCAGGTCCTCATAAAAAATCTGGCAAGAAGTTGAAAGATAGCAAAGCATCGCTCCCAGAAACGGAATGACTGGGACTCCTTAGAATTAGCTTCAATTTCATAAGCTACATTAAAGAAAAACCCAGAAAATGAATTCAGGCTTTTGATGGACTACAACTGATGAATATAAGGCTGGGCATGGCTCTGAGAATACAAAGGGAGAGTAAATCCCATCCTGTATGCGCCCTGAGGGCAGGGACTGTCCTCATTCCCTCCAACTCACACAGCCCGTGGAAGCTCCAGTATCTCCTGGAATAACGAACACTCCTTAACATAAGGGACCTTGCCAGGTTCCTTTGTTTTCCACCCAGCCAGGCACAGACTTCTAGGAGGAGTTTGGGAGGAGGTTCATCCTAAGTGTGGGGCGTGGCAGGAGACAGAAATTCTCTTTGAAAAAAGTTAAGAGGTTTACATGACTGGAGAACTAATCAAGTTATCCCAGGAGTAATTCTGAGACCAGAGAGATGGATGTGGTGTTGCCCGCCGGTGGTGGGTGCTCCGTGGTGCGGAGCCTTTCTGGGTGCGTGAGGGGCGCACACACCTGTCGGCCTGCGTGGACAGCGTGAGCACGGCCTTGGCAGCGCTGCTCCCGGTCATGAGGCTGCCCCCTCGGAAGGTGGAGGCCCGGCCTCGGCTGCCTTCCCTGATGAGTTCTTGGATGGAGAGGGGCTGGATGACGGGGGCCGCGCTCAGGGAGCTCTCCTGCTCCGGGCTCTGCTCCGGGGGTGAGCCCTCACATTCCGGGTCCCCAAGGAGTCCAGGGCCTCCGGGAGCCTTCTGGGTCTGGCTGATGGCCAGTGGGGGCTGAGAGGTGCCATCGCTGAAGTGGGTGTGCTCCAGGGTGCCCACGTACTCACACACCCTAGAGAGAGTCACACACAAACAGCTGGTAAAAGTTGCAGCTCAACTGGACCAGCTCCGCAAACCCCACAGTGAGACAGAAAGCAAATTCAGCTAGTTTTATAGTGCTCCTCAATTTCTTCTTTCCTCTGGGGATAGCCACCTCTCTCCCTCTCTCCCCTCTTGCACTTTGTGTATCCATGCGGATATCCAAAATCCTTCTTTAAATGAAGAGGAAATTAATAAATATGCAACACTGTTATACTGCTGACACATGACCAGCTTTTAGATCTGAATACTATTCACTTAACTTACATGGTTTATCATCCACTATTTAAGAAAGTGTTTTTTCTTCCTTTGTATAACACATCTGCCTCTCACAGACTATGTCAATAATCTATTCAGAATTCCCTAAATCAAACTCCGTCACTCTGTTCTTCTCTAAGTCGTACATTCGGTTGGGCCCCTAGTCCCTCTTCTCTTTTTAATCTCTCACTTGGGGTTTATCCAAACTCTGTGAGTTATCATCATTTGTTTACGTGCCGCAGACCCTGGAGTCTACCCCTTCCATCACCCCCAGGCTCCCTGGCAGGGTGGGTGCCGTGCGGGGTGGGGATCCCGCCATGCACCTGAACACGTGTGGCCAGCAGTCCGGGTTGTGGCTCCCCATCTCCAGGCCTACACTGAGGATGGCGTCCATGCACAGGACGTGGGCTGTGTGCAGCGACACCCCCTGCAGCTTCCCGATCTGCTCCAGTTTCTGCTCCACTTTTAGTTTCACTGTGCCAGAAAGACATTCATTAAAATAGAATTCCAAGTGAGGGAGACGGAAAGGGAGAAAGGATGGAAAGGAAAGAGTGTGCTATCATGCAAAGGCAAAGGGAAACAGTAGGCATCACTGGCAGCAAGTGTCTCAATGGCAGGTCCCTGTGGTTCATCATGCAAACTCCCCAGCCCTTGGGCCCCACAGACATTGGAGACTCCAGCTCTGTGGCTTCAGAAGTTGGATGGAACCTGAGTTGGTGGGTACGGTTCCCCCAGGCCCACCCCTCGGTGCTGGGTCAGGCAGAGCAGGGTGGATGGGCTTCAGGTGCTGGCCCCAGTAAAGCCACTTGTGCCCAGATCCTTCCCCTGCCCCTGTATACTCAAATTGATAACATGGAAGAATTCCTGATGTTCTACATGTTCTGAGATTTAAGGTTACATATTCATGATGATGGTTGCCTAAAACAACATCTGTATTTCACTCTGAATGCCACACTGACTGCTTTATAACTGAAAATTACCATATCATTTCACTGCCCCAGTTTACATTTATATTGTGACCTTCAAATAATAATTTTTTATTGTAGAACACTAATGAGAAAGGATGCAGAAGGTGACTTAAGATGTCAATTATGCAAAATGCCAAGGCGAGGCCAGACAACGACGTCCTCCATGAAGAAAGGTGTCAAGTCATTAGAAGACAGGCCTGGTGTGGCAATGAGTGATGGGCCAGAGCCCAGAAATACAGCACCAGCTCTAACCCTAACAGCACACTCACTTTAGAGGAAGGTGAACAGTACTCCTGCTGTAAGGGGCAAGCTGGTTTTTAGCAAAGCATCATTTGTCACATGGGTGTGATATTGATTTTATTTTTTATTTGTATATAATTTGAAGATTAGTTTTGGTTTTATAGTTTTAAAAGCTTTAAATGTAAGGATTTTTACATAATTTGTGGTTGTACATATTAAGTAAAATTGTGATGCCCTTTTTTCGGTTAACACTGGGATCTGCGAGCCCTGCTTTGCTTCCACGTGGGTCTCTATATCTTTCCAGTTTGAGGAAAAGTGCCCTGGCCTGTTTTTCTCAGCTTTTAAAAATGTGCCCAATGTTCCTATTGCTAGCTACTGTACATACCTGATACACAGCATGAGTATAAATTGGGCCAAGCTTCCCACTTTCCCTTCTGTTTGCTGCTCCCGTTCACCCTCATCAGGAAGGCCATTCTCTTTCCGTATACTTACATCAGCACCCGCTTCACTGACTGATTTTAACAAGTAAAAATCAACTCTTTCCTGAGCTCACAAAGCTCAAGTTTTTCTCTGACAAGAGCAAAGTCTTCCTGCGCCTCCTCTCAGGGATTTCCTCCATCTGTTTGATTTCCCCCTTCAAAAACCTGGCCATTCGGCCTTCCCCGCTGCAACCTGCAACACCCTCAGATGTGCACTCTGGGAAGTGCCAAAGCTGGTGGCCAGGTGACGACAGGGGTGTGACTAGCCCAGCCGCTGGACCCTGGTGTCCCACACAACGCCTGTGAGCAGCCAAGTGAACCTTCCTGGTGGCCAGCGGCCAGTGTCTCTGGTCCAGAGGGGTCTCTGCAGCAATCTGTTGGACCATCCATGCAAACAGACCCAAGCCTATGACCCAGTGGGATCCCACGATCAGTGGAAAACCTACGCCGTGCATCTCACATGGAACGGGCACAAGTGTCTGCTCTTGGCCGTGCCCGTGTGTGCACACCGCACATACACCACCGGTGGATTAGGCCCTTCAGCCCTCACCTTGCGCTATGGCGTCGCCGGGTTCCTGGGCTTCCTTGTCTTCTTTCTCTTCCTGGACACAGGAGGCCGCTGCCATCTGGGCAAGGGCCGAGGCGCAGTTGGCCGCGACTCCTTTAGAGGAAACAAATGAGTCACCCCTTAACCGAGTCTATTCTCTAACCACTCAGCTGGCAGAACTCTCCTAAAAGACTTGTTTCCCACTAGGGCCGCTCCCAGTGTGTTCCCCAGGGACCCCCCCAAGGCCCCGGGTCAGAGACTGTACTTCCGCCGGTACCTAGGGCACAGCTCAGCCGCGCCGCTTTCCGCAGCCCATCCAGGCTCATGCAGATGGCATCTCGTTCTTTTTGGTTCTGCTCTTTGATGCCCTCAGCTCCCAGAATGAAGGCCAGCCCTTTGGAGCTCCCCGCCATGCGGCCGGTCAGGGGGGTTGACAGAGTATCGATCAAGTTCTTCCAGCAGCCAACCAGAATATAGCGGGCAAACGCCACACCTAGAATGCAATGGGGCATGGGTCACTTTCCAGAGGAAAAAACACACCTGGCCATCAATGATGGCATGGGATTCTTCAACCATCAAAACAGCAATACTGAGTGGTGTGCAGTTCTACTACAGGAAAAATAATTTAATGGATTTCACTTTGTGCTGATAAATAATGAATGTTCCTTCGTCAGCCAGATGATGCTAAGTAACTTCCACCAGGCACTTGCTCTGCAAAGACAAAACCTTAACTCATAGATGTCAGCACCAGAAACTGCCAATAATGATGTAACTGCTAGTGCCACATGCAATGTATGTATATTCGTACACTCAAGACCCTCACCTGCCACCGTGGAGTCATCGATCCTCCTGCTCTGGGCAAAAGGAGACTCTGTAGATGCTGAGGCCATCAGCTGGCCCCCAATCGCGCTGCTCTCCAAGCCATCGATATCTGTCAAGGAAAAAGAGCACCAAAACCTGCCATTTATCAAAGTTATAATGTAGGTAAAGGACAGATGAATTCAAATAATGCAAAGTTTATCTGATCACTGAGATTCCACAGTTCTAGAGGACACTTTGACGTGACATCAGGATTGGCCACAGTTAGGACAGGGACAGTGTTGATGCTCCGATGGCTGCTATAATGTTTCCTTGCACATAGTGAAAAGATGAGATGGAAGTTTCCAAGCTCTAGGTTAGTTGCTATTCAAATTCACCTGTCACTTTATAACTGGAATTTGCTACAGAGAATCATAGAGCCTAATTTTGTCTAATTCTTATGAGAAGTCCATTTGCTATCATTAATCTAAAGTTAGATGACTTACCCATGGACGTAGCAATTGAGCTTCCAGCTCTATTAGAAAAGGGCTGGCTGGCTAACAGTGATGACTGATGAATATGGCGACTATAAGAGCTTGTTATTTGTACATTTTTACATCTGCCGAATGACTCCTTTTATTAAGCTTCAGGTAAAAGACTAAGTTTGGCACAAACTATGGTATTTTAAAATTAAACCTGGCAGATTTAAGATCCCCACCCAAATTCCAAGGCCCTTCTAAGCTCTGAGCAGTACCATGAATCCCTACTGAAGAGGGTTTATGAAGACAGAAGGAATCCAAGGACTGTTATAGGTAGAATGACGGTCTCACACATGAGAGAATTTGTATTTTTCAAATGGATGCAGATGTTACCGTGATTAATAAAATATAAACTGGTCACTTGTCCAATGATCCTGATCCCCAACATTTAAAACCCAGCCTTGCTTCCCCCAAATTCCTTCCTAGTTCTGGAATCAAAGTCCCAAATACCAGACAATGACCAGGATGTGGCTTGCTGTGGAGAGACCTCACTCTACGCCTTGATTTCCTGCCTGATTCCTAACTGGCCCCCAAATTCCTCATTGTTGGATGTCACCTGCCAGTAGCCCATTCTGCCAACTTTGTAAGAGCCTCCAATACCAACCACAGGCAACGCAACATCCCCTTTGGACAACAGATCCTGCCTCCTAGCTGGACCCTGCTGTCCCTCCCCAGTCCTGCTCCTTCCTGTCAGTGTGCCTTGCCTGGGGCAGAGCCACCCTGAGCTGTGTGAGGACGTGTGGCACTACGCAGAGGGCAGGGAAGGTGTCGACACAGGGCCATACTCCACATAACCTGTGAGCTGAAGCCATGATGGCATCGCTCAGATCAGAAACCAGCCTGGGAGCTCAGATCAAATGGAGGACAAGCCTGCAGAGCTCACTTAGTAAGGCTACTGATGACCAAACTTTTGAGCACTCCCTGATCTTTACCTGACATCATGGTTAAGCCATGCAAAGCCACGAATGGCTGCTTTTGCCAAAAATTTGCTTCATGACCACACCCCACGATGCTCTCTGTGCTCTCATGTGAAATTTTTAATAGTTAAGTGGGATTTTTAAAACTCTGCACACTGAAGACACAGATGCCGGACAACTACTTGACATTATTTTTAATTTCTGGTACAGCTGGGAAGGGAAGGGAGAACCTCTGGTATGGGCAAGAAATGGGAATGAAGCCAAGTTTAAAATCAATCATTTTACATTACTGGCAAATTTCCAAGAGTACTGAGTGATATAGAGTAGGACAGATAATAGTTACCTATTAATACATGAGAATTTCCAGGAATAATTCTGGGTGTTGTGCCCAGAAAGTACTTCATATCCCAGAAGAGGCCTATAGTTTGCCACCAACAGATACAGGGGCTAAGTAAGTCCTAATCTAATGGGGCACAGTGAGCTCTGCAGAGTCCCACACGGAAAAAGTTCAGAAAACTCTTGTGAGGTGAATTCATGACATTTCTCTGAAATTGTCACCAACTGCCGGGGAAGACTGCTTGAATTAAACACCACTGCATCTCTGAAAGGGGAACTGAAGAGTGAGCACTCCCACCCCACCGAGCGGCACGGAGCCGCGTCAGGAGCCACTGACCGGTCAGCATGGTGATGAGCGGGAGGCTGTTGTCCTCAGGGCTGCCCCAGTAGCCAGCCTCTCCCAGCATGTTTCTGTCGAGCACCTGATGGTAGAGCTCCTCAATCCAGGCCTGGGAGAAGACCATCAGCACCCCGCTGGTCTGCACCTGCTTCATGAACTCTTTCTGCAGAGAGGATCGCAGGAGAAGGTGACCAAATCTGACCCCTGCAAGCACACAGGCTCCTCCACTCCTCCGCTGCCACTTTACTCCCCACGTCCCCCGAGTCAGCACTCGTAGGAAAAACAAAACCTCGCTGCTGACCGAGGGTAGGAGGGAACTGAGATGGAGAAGCCCCAAACTTCATGAAGTTCCTTTCCTTTATATCTTTTGGAGAAACACTGCTGAAGGATTAGGGATACCACATTGTATATTTTTTACTTCTTGATGTGCAGAAGGATTATAAACTGCACAGAAATACTGAATAGGGCCCCTCCTCACTGCCCAACAGCAGCAGCAGAGGTGAAATGCACTCCCTGAAAATACATGGGTGTTTCAAGAGATACTTATACTCATGAAGCCACCACTGACCCTTGGGAATCTACATGTTATCAAGCAGATGAACAACCGCTGACACCCTTGATGCAGCCCCATGGATCAGAGCAGCCCCATGGATCAGAGCAGCCCCATGGATCAGAGCAGCTCCATGGATCAGAGCAGCCCCATGGATCAGAGCAGCTCCATGGATCAGAGCAGCCCCATGGATCAGAGCAGCCCCATGGATCAGAGCAGCCCCATGGATCAGAGCAGCTCCATGGATTAGAGCAGCCCCATGGATTAGAGCAACTCCATGCATTAGAGCAGCCCCATGGATCAGAGCAGCCCCATGGATCAGAGCAGCTCCATGGATTAGAGCAGCTCCATGGATTAGAGCAGCTCCATGGATCAGAGCAGCCCCATGGATCAGAGCAGCTCCATGGATCAGAGCAGCTCCATGGATCAGAGCAGCTCCATGGATCAGAGCAGCCCCATGGATTAGAGCAGCTCCATGGATTAGAGCAGCTCCATGGATTAGGCTCACAAACTGAGCTCGGGCAGGGAAGCCGGCCACAGGATAAGCACCGTCCGTCCGACCCCATACTTTACAGGAGGTGCTTTGTTATTGACAATGAGTAAGCTTATCTCTGGGTCTCGAGGAGGTCTGGGTACATTTTGGAAGACAATGAAAAGTGTTTGTAGAAGACACCTTCATTATCAGCCAAGGGGACCATTCCCTGCACGTCTTCGCTGCTCCGTAACCTGCTGATCGTGTGTTCTGGAATGTGTCTTATGTGTGTGTTGAATAAAGCCACCAGCTGAAATTCCTGGGCCATTGGCAGGCAGCCGTTTCCAGGCACTTGGGGCCCTGCACCCTCCGGAGCAAGGTGGTGAGTGTGCTGGGCTCACCGCGCTGTACAGGTTCCATCACGTCTCTTTCCACCCCCCACAGCGCCATGCCTCGCGGGGCACTGACGCTCGGCTTTCCAGCAGAGGCCCCCTCTTGTCCCGGGAGGGTCTGGGTGGAGAGCCACACTCACCATCGTGCCCGGGGCCAGGGCCGGCCGCTTGCGGTAGTAGTCGCCATGGGACAGCTTCAGGTTGAGCAGCAGAGCGCAGTGCGCAGCCGTGTACAGGCTGTCCGCGTTCATCAGCATCTGCAGGCTGAGGCTGCTGTTCCCGTCAAATCCTGGGGAGTGCATCATGCCTAAGGGGAAGACCAAGAGGCCTCAGGGACTGCAGACAGCGCACTTGGCAAGACTGGCTTATGGAGAGCCACGAAGCAAGGCTAGTGACAGGAACATGCATCGCGTAGGACATTTCTGTAAAGCAATGACAGCCAGCAAGGCGTCTTTGGGAACAGTTATAGCTCCAGCCTGGTGGGGCAGAGCATACAGTCTGGAGTCAGTCTACCTGGGCAAATCTTGATGCATTACTCCCTAGCTACTTTGGTAAATTCACCTAAATCCTGTAAGTCTCAATTTTTTTACCCAGAAATGGGCAGACTATTTGGCTATGTGTATCTCCTGCTCAAACTCTTCAACGACTTCCTACACAATAAAAGAAAACCCAACTTCCCCCTTCTCTCTCCTCCCACTCACTGCAGCCACACTAACCTGTGTTCCTTGACCAAGCCTGGGTCTGCCTCAGGGCCTTTGCACTTGCTTTCCCTACTTTCCAGAATAGTTTTCCCGATCTCTAGATGACTTGCTCCCTCATCAAGTCTTTCAAGTTTCTGCTGAAGTGTCAGCTATTCAGAGACCTTCCCTTTCAACTTTATCTAAAATAACATGCTCCCCACTACTTCCCCCCAGCAATATTCTTCCTCCTCACTCCGATTTTTTTTCTTTGTTTCAATGGCATTTATTCTACCCAGCATTATATTAATATATAATTTGTTTATTGTCTGCCACCACTACTATTATCTACTGTGATGTAAGATCTACGAGAGGGTGGGACTTGGTTGGTCTTGTTCACTGGAGAATCCTCAGTGCCTAAAACAGTGCCTGGCATATAGTAGACCCTCAAAAATATTCGCTGAATGAATGAATAAGAATTGAATGAACAAGTTTGCTATGAGAACTAGATGCAATAATGCATGGAGGACACTCAGTGCAGTAACTCATAGTTACATACTTTTCCAAAAGTAATAGTACTCCTCAAATTTGAGGTGACCAACTATAGGAACTACAGCCTTTAACATATTCTATTTTATTTTCCCAGTGTTCTATAAAGTTCATTCTCTCCTTCTGTTATTAAGATGTTCTTTACGACAAAAGCTAGAAGGATGAAGTAACTTTTAGCACTTCTGCAAGTGTATCCATGGGATTAAATTCCCAAGAACAGAATAAAGACATATCTTGATAGATGCAACCAAAATACCTTCCAAATAGTTCTATACCAATCCTCCCTCCTACCCACTATGTGCAAGAACGCTCTTCTACCCACTCAGCTTGCTGTGCATTGTCAAATTCTTAAACCTTTGTAATCACATTATGTGATTTTCTTGATAACAGATTTCTTTAAGTCTATGATTCTAGTTTTCTGATGACAGAAGCTATAAGAATATTTTTTTTAGCAATTTGGAAAGAGTTACAGAGAAGAAAATAAAAATAATCTGTAATCATACCATTCTGAGATAACTATTAACATTTTGATGTCAATTTTGAATCCTTTTGAATATTGTAATAACTATGTATGGTGTCAGGTGGGTATAACTAGATTTACTGGGATGATCACTTAGTAAGCTACATAATGTTTAATCACGGGCATACACCTGAGGCTAATATAATATTGTATGGCAACTATAATTGAAAATAAAAATTATTTAAATTAAAAATAAAAAAATGTTTAAAGCAAAAAAAATTGTATTATGACCATTATCCATATCATTAAATATTATCTGAAAACTTCATTTTAAATGACTACATGACATCATAAATGGATGTACAGCGGTGCCTCGGTATTCGAACGTCTCCGTCGGCGAACATTTCAGTTTACGAACGCCATAAACCCGGAGGGAAATGCTTCGGTTTCCGAACACGTCTCGGAAGTGGAACACGCCACGCGGCTGCCGCTGAGGGCAAGATCCTGAGGCCCAGCCGTGGGCTGCGGAGTCCTGGGTTTTCGAATGTTTCAGGACTCGAAGGGTCTTCTGGAACGGACTGCATTCGAAAACCCAGGTACCACTGAACTATAACTCATTTAACTTTTCCCTTATTTGGGGGCATTTAGGTTATTTCTAACATCTTTGCTGTGAAATGATGCCGCCTTATGCATTCTGATACGATCTCTGCTTGAGTTTGCTTCCTTAGTGTAGATTTCCAGGGTTCAGTGGTGTGTCAGCTTCCCCGGCTCGCAGCGAGGCTCGCATTCGGGCAGAGTAGGTCTCTCCATCATAACTGAACACCATGAACCTAAGGGACTGCGACCTATAAGCCAAGTGCTCAGGTCCCTCTATCGATCGCTGTGTGAGGTTAGCTCTTGTTCTTAGTCCCCAAGGAGCCACCTTATGCAGGTGCCACTGTTCTACACAGGATCAGGAGGCATTTCAGCAGCTACAGCAGCTTACGCCCACTGCCACCTTTATAAAACCCATGTTGGTCTGAAAGTTTTCAAACTCCCCGACCACAAGAAACTGTCTTTGCTTTCCAAAAACAGGCTCCCTTAAATCACACAGAAATAAGGAGGCTCATTTCAGGTGTATGTATGTTAGCTGTCTGAGAACAGGGGGTCCCTGGAAAATGCTGAGTCTGATTTCACCCAAGAGGGAAGGCCCTGGTGACTGGTCAGGGACAAATGCTCGATGGGGTTTTTTGGCAAAACAAGGTTTAATGCTTTTGACATCAAGTAAGTAATGATTCTGACTCAGGGAAACTGTCTTCTTCCCTTCTCCTGTTTTCACTTTTGTAACTTTCTCTTGGGTGAACAAAGGAAATTGGCCATCTCCCTGCCTCAAATGGGTATAGATGTTTCTCTTTTACTAATCTTCCATCTTGGAGGTGACACTTGCAAGGGGAGGGAAAGCACTGCCTCAGTCCAGAGGTGGCCTAGGCCAGCATCTGGTGGCTTTGGTTGATCCACAGTGACAGTCAACGTGACCCACTAAACCACAGCGGACACTGAGGAGAGTTAGCCTATTGGTAGCAAGACCACAGAGTGATGGGTCTGTAATTTGGAAACAGACCAACTCCTAATTGGTGAAAACACTGTGGAGGTCACTACAATTTAAAGACAAACGACTAGCACAGTAACAGACAATCACTAAAAACTGTATTTGGAAACAATCAAAAGATTCTGATGTCTCTTTTCAACGTATTGATTTCTACATGTAAAAATTAATGTCACAACATATTGGGTCCAATGGGACGTTTTATAGACATGTCAAATTTGAGCAGTTTGCAACACTTATGGGAGTCAGGGCTGCCTTCCTCCCTCCCACTGTTTCTAAAGCTCAATGGGAAAGATATCCTTGGGGAAGGATTAACAAACAAGCAAACAAACAAACAAACAAACAAACAAAAGAATCCAGTGTTTTGGGAATCACAGATTGCCCGTTTCAGTCGGCAGTAGTTTTCTAGAAAGTTACCTCTTGTCCGTCATTTCACACTATGCATTTATCGCCCTCAGAGTATGTATTCCAGCCATCACCTGCCTACAATTCAAACAAACCGCCACCAGTAAGTCTTACATTTCTTCACTCTCTTTAAATATAAGAAACCCAAAGGTTCATTAAGACGCTAGAAGCACCTCAAACAAGCACGACAGTCATTGCCCGTTAAGGCAAATTGCCCCGAATATTCTCGGTGACTACGCAGGAAAAACTGTTTGCCCACCTGAGCAGAAGGTAGAGGCGAAGGTCTGGAGGGCCGAGTCCACCTCCTCCACGCTGGGCAGGGCCAGGAGCCGAGGGAGGAGGCCCTCGAGCGACTGCACGAACAGCCGGGCGCTGTGCTGGTCGGCCTCCTGGTTCTTCAGCAGCTTGAGGGACAGAGCGGCGGTTCGCAGGGACCTGTGGCCCAGGCAGTCCCGAGGGGTCTGCTCCTCATCGGCCAGGGAGCAGTTGTCCGAGCCAATGTCCGACACGTCAGACCTCCCGGAGTCCTTTTCCGCTGCCATCGAGTACTGGTCGCAGGAATCGAACTCCGTCCTGGAGAGGTCCTGGTCGTCCACGCTGAAGTTGCTCTCGCTGTACCTCGACCCGTAGGAGCGCATCCTGCAGTCCACCGACAGGAAGTTCGTTATGTCGGGGTAGGCAACCATGTGGCTCCTCTGAACGACGTCTGGTTGGTCCCCCGCCTCTGGTTCGGACGCTTTGCTCGGCGGCTCCTTGCCCTCCTGGATGGCCGGGGACTTGAGGCCATTCTTGTGGTTTTCCGAGGGCTCCTCAGGTGTGGTCTGACCCAACTCTCCCTCCAGAGTGGTCTGGCCCGTGACAGTGGTCACACTGATGCTGATGTCGGGGCTCCTCTCGTTCCCCGACTCCCACGGCGTGTGCTCGGAGGACAGGACGCGCCGCTGCCAGCGGAAGTCGGCCTCGTTGATCTCCATGGAGTCCCTGCTGGACTCAGCGCCGTCCCTCAGCTCCTCCAGGCGCAGCAGCAGCAGCTGCACCTGGCCTTCGCTCAAGCCCTTGCCCTGGCTGAGCTCGTCTAAGGCCCCGAGCAAGGTGCAGACGCAGGACACGGCGGCGTAACAAGCTTCAATGCCACCCTTGATGCACGCTTCGGTCATGCCATCCATGATGCTAAAAGTGTTCAAAGGAGAAAGTGGCATCAATACATGAAACGTGGCAAAATGCTCCAAAATGAACAAGGATTGTTAGGCTGGTGAACAGCATAGTATTCAACACATATGCTCTAGTTTACCTGAAATTGAATGGTTTGGGCAAAATGTAACTGAAACTAACATGCTCAGGCTGGCAGAGGAAAACCTCCAGGGAAAGTGGCCCTCCTCGAATCACACTCTTGGGGTTGACCGGTTTATTTGGGTAGAAACAAAATTCCAGGTGGGAATTTATCATCTTCACAAGGGCAGGTAATGAATCATCTCACCACTGTATTATGTTCAGTTTTCAAACAGAAAACAGTTATAATGGCTATGATTATGATAATGTGCACATCTTCTATAAAATAAACATATTCCTGAGCATGAGAATGCATGAGAATACAGTTCCTACAAATCAGATACTATTTAACTTTCTAGGGGGAAAAGGAAATCCTATAGCTGAAAGGAGTCCTATAACTAAAAGAGGAATCCTATAGCTACTGTAATTTATTCAAAAAGGTTTTCCCTAAAATAAGCCCAATGAATAATTTTCATATAGTTCATTTTGTACATTGGGTTTTTTAAGTCAAATGAAAATACGGAAAGTTATATGATTATAAGAAATTGGGATAAGCCTTCTCATATGGCCTGTGGGTGTGTTATTAAATAGTCACATTTCATATAGTGTAGATTCATACAACTTCAGGGATTTCAAAGCAAAGTCAAGAGCATTCAGAGAAGCAGTCTTTGCCAAGCAAGAGAGACCTAAAAAGGAGAAGGTATCATACAGTTTGAGAAAATCCAGATGAGACTTTCTTTTTGAAATTGATCTCTTCCTGGATTCAGGTTCAGTGGAACTGGGTCCTGCCAAATCGCAGAGACGCTGTGGGCTCCCAAGTAGCTGTAATTAAAAAGGGGGGGGGGGAAATAATGGAAAAGTGAATAAAATGAAAAAAGGTTTTGAAACTGTGAGCTCAAATGAACATGTACTTTCTCCACTGAGTGATACAGTGTAAGGAGAAACATCGCTATTTGGAAGTCAAATCTTAATAGAACTGATCTGGGTGTTCTTGACGTAGAGTGTACATGCGTTCCCAGCTCCTCAGTTCAGGACTGGCTTAGACCAAGATAATGCTCTGAGGACTGTTTCAAATTTTTTTACAGCACAGAACTAGAAAGCACTTACATCAATGTTCTTCAGAGAGACTGGCCTGTAATTTAACTGTTCTATTCTCTCTCTGTCTTATTTTGCTATCACGTTGGTTAGCTTTAAAAACTGCATTGAGAAGTACTCCCTCTTCCTACTCTCTGGAAAAGTTCCCATATTAGAATTACCCATTCCTGGAATGTTTCTAAAGCTGTACGAGGTCAGTAATTTTTTCTAAATGGAAAGATTTTAACTGCCGATTCAGTTACTTTAAAGATAATGGGACTACTTAGGTCAATCAATTTCGTCATGAGCCAACTCCTTAAAGGTTGTGTTACTTATTAGAAATTTATTGATTTTATCTAAATTATTAAATTTACTGGCCTAAGGTTGTCTTAATACCTTCTTTAATGTTTATAACATCTATAGTTATGTGCATTTTTTTTCATTTGTTTTTAACAATTCTGGAATTTTTTGATTGCTTTGCCAGGAGTTTTTAAATTTTCTTAGTCTTTTCAGAGTTCTGGGATTTTTCACTTTGTTGATCTACTATATTACATTTGCTTTTTGTTACATAACTTTCTGCTTTTATTCTTATTTTTCCTTTCTGCTTTCTTTTAATTTAATCAAATCTTTATCTTCTAACTACCCAAGTTGAAGAATTAGAACATTAATTTTAGACTATCTTTTAATATAAGCAATTGAAGCTATAAATAACCAATGCACTGCTTTGGCTGCATCTTATAAATTTTCATGTATAGAATTTTCATAATTGTTCAGTATTAATTTTTATTTCCATATCGTAGAAATTTCTTTATGGAAAATTTCAATTTGAGGCTAAATTAACTAAAAAAAAGACTGGTTAATTAAGTGTATTGGAACTAGTATCCTATGCCATGTCCATTAATTTCAAAGTGAATTATATTTGCAGGAAAAGTATATTAAGTAGAAAAAGTTATATCTTAAGGGGCACTCTTCTTCCCCTTTTTCCATATTTCTTTTTTACCCCAGAAATTGGTAACTTCTGCTCTCCTGGCAGCAAAGAAATGAAGCTTCCACTTTTTTCTCCACATTCTATTTCTTTGACATTGAAATCCCCCCTACACACACACACACACACACACACACACACACACACACTGCCAGGCCTACATCCAAATGAAGTGGCCTCTAGCTGGCCCATTTCTTCTAGAAGAGCAGATGCATTTCAGGAACAATGGAGTGGGAAATATCACTTTCTCTTGGGATCCATTACATTCTCTAATCTAGCTTTACCAGTAATAAATTAGATTATTTATATCAATTTCTACATTAATCTTGTGTTTATTACTCAGCTGTTTCCAAAAACATGTGGAGGGAAAGGGGACTGAATAATTAGGCTTATGAAGAACCCTCAACAAATAGTTAACAAGAGGGAAGACATGTTCAATGTCAGCTTCTCTGGGTGGGAATGAGGGATATGAAATGAGGGTTTGGGTGTCATAGGTCTGATAAAGATAAGGAAACTCCTTCTAAAGCCAAACTATGGGAGAGAGAAAGGGAAGCAAGGTGTGCTTTCTGTTTACTGATCATTTGGGGGGGAAATGGAAACAGAAAAGAAAATAGACTTTGAAAAACAAACTTTCCTGCATGTCTTTAAAACGCACAGGGTGCACATGGCAGTGTGACAAATTACAAAGAAAACAGGAAATAACGCACCAGGGTTCAAACTCCAAAAGGCTAAACAAACATCCTGGATGCCCGGTGGCTTTGTGTACATAAACCCAGCACATTTGGTTTCTAGGTTACCAAGCTTCCCAAACTGTCGGTGCTTTCACCGGCACTGCTTTTCAGAACCACCCGGCCCACGTCAGTCCGCTGTGCTCTGGGGCAGCACTGCCTGGACCTGCTGCTCAGGTGCTAGCGTCTAATCCCAGCCTTGCCTGCAAAATAACCTTGGGAAGCTAGATCGCCCATGAAAAAGGGGACAGCATAACTCATTTCCTTTGCACTAGTAAAGAAGTTATTTAAAATGCATTTAGACACCTACACACCCTGGAGGCAAAGTATTTTTAGCATTCAGGTATCAAGTGGCTCTACCACGGGCAGCAACAACTCCAGCGCCTGTCAACTGTGAGGCTGCTGCTGCTTACAAAATACTCTCTTTGCAGATAGTCTGTTTTCAGGCCCATCTGTCACAGTCAAAATATATTAAACGCTTATTCTGATTCAAGCACTGCAGTGTCAGGTACCAGGGGAAACACAAAAGCAACATATACAGAAACATATTTAGGAGACCAGAAGTTTGTTCCACACTGAGCTGCAAACCAACCAGTGTGCTGCCGCATAGAATCAGTTCTAAGTGGTGGGATGGGATTTGAAGCAGAGCAAAATCAGTGGTCTGAGGAAGCAGGGCCATAGAGCAGGATTCTGACAGCAAAGAGGCAGCTGTACTTAGAACACCTGGATCCGTGTTTTAACTCCACTACTCACAAGGACTTGGGGCGCGTAGCAACTTCTCATGGAGCCTCAGTTGTCCACCTGGAAACTGGCATATTATCTTCCTAAGGGAGGCTGTAAATAAGCTCAAGTGAGGTGCCAGCAGTGTCTGGCCTATTGTAATCAACCACTGAGCTCTGTGAAGTGGAAGTGGCCAACAGGACCCGGGGAGGAGGGCTCTGAATAGACGCGGGAAGGTGGGAACTGAACAGAGCAGGGTTGGTCAGACGGAATCAGGGTGATCCCGGGAAAGGATGGGAAATGAGAATGAAGACAGAACCGTCTAGAAACTGGGCAGATTAATTCAGACTTGAGAGACACTCAGGAGTCATTAGAGAGTGGGAAAACTGCCGACAGTGGTGATTTATGAACCTTAGTCCAGAAAGACAAAAGGAAGGCAACAAGCAGGAGACAGAGACTAGCTAGACCTGGTACACCCCTCAACCCTAGAGAGACTATCCATTACTGGATACAGTGTGGTAGCAATTGAGTCCTAGCAGGTGACTGGCAAACATCTTCTGAGTGCTTCCTGCTTGAAAACACTGTGCTCAGGACCCCCACGCCCACAGGGGTGGCATTCCTACCTCTTTCATGACTTTGATGGCTTCCACCCGGTGCTGCGGTGGGGGATAGAGCAGCATGCGGTGATAGAGGGACTGGAGCACGGGCTTCATGGAGTCCACCGACCCCACCAGCCGCACCAGCTCGGCTGCAATGTAGTAGATGGTCCGAGCCACGGGCCCGCTCAGGGCAGGGGCGGTGGAGGAACAGCCCGAGCCCCGGCCATGGTCGGAAACTCCTGGGCACGCAGAGTCGGACTCCGTGCTGGCACTGGGGCTGCTGCTGTGAGCAGAGGTGATGGTTTTGTCATGAACTGGATTCCCCAGGATCACGATGAGAGCAGGGCAAAGGTTTTTCCTGGGGAAGAGGTGGGGAGAAAAATGAGTTTCACTACAAGCCTAAGGATCAAATGTGAATACAATCTTGAGTGCAAACACCAGATGCCACACAAACGACTATACAGTTGGGTTCTTCCCTACTCCTATTTTGGCTAAGTCCTGCCCCAGTTTTCCACATCTCTCCATCATTTCTGGATATATGAATAAAATACTTTTTTCTCATCAGTCAAGCTAGGGTTAACTAAACAAAATATCAAGAGAAACACCCAGAGACCAGACTCAAACTGTGAAATGGCTCAGTTATAAAGTTTCATTTCAAGTAACAAAATTATTTTGAGAGGTTGATTTAAAATCTTGACACATATCATCCATATCCCTCCCTGTGGGTAAGCCCAGGAACCCAGAACAACTAGCTGGCTGCCTGCATGCCTGTCACTCGTGCGACTCCCTTGACTATGACTAAGTGACTAGTATTTTCAGGTTGAGAGAGAGAATGTACCAGGGTAAGGCCAAGAATAATGTTGAATATTTCTTGTCCCTCCCCCCTTCATAACTTTCTGGAGCCTTTATATGCTTTTAGAACAAACGAATGACCTAGAAAATAACTTCCTCATTTCTGAGTCTTATGATCCTATGACGTAAACAAAATGCAAGAGGGCCTTGGGGGCCTATTTTGTCACAGTAATCATCAGTTTCTCTCTGGTGCATGTAAGCGAAGCAACTTCCTACTTTCCCTCAAAAACATTTACACCCAGATGAAATGACTGGTAGGTCATGGAGGCTCCGGGAAGGACCCACAGACACAGCTGGGCGAGCGAGCCCTGGGGCTGGCGTGGGGCGGCAGGAGGGCGCTCACCAGATCAGGTCGGTGAAGCCTCGGTGCAGCTGCATGGAGCAGGAGGAGCTGCTGAGCACCGACAGGACGCACTCCAGGTACAGCAGCTGCAGCTGCTGACTGTCACTGCGGAGCCAGGCCACACGCGGACAGAGGCACACAAAACAAAGGCAAGGTTACAGAGGCGATGTGTGGGAAACATTTGGCAGGCATTACAGAAGTGTTAATTTGGGGGGGGGGAGGTTAGTGTTACGGGTTGAATTGTGTCCCTACCCCCAACTCATGTGTTGAAGTCCTAGCCTCTGGTATCTCAGAACGTGAGCTTATTTGGAGATAAGTTCTTTACATGGGCAATAGAGTTAAAGTGAGGTCATTAGACTGGGGCCAAATCCAGGGTCCTTATAAAAAGAAGAAATGTGGACACAGAGCTGTACAGAGGGAAGATAATGTGGAGAGACTCAAGAAGAAGGCAGCCACCTACAAGCCAAGAGGGGCTTGGCGTAGATCCTTCCCCCTGCCCTGAGAAGGAACCAGCTCCGTGACGACGCTCGTACCAACTGGGCCACCCAGCCAGGGCTGGCAAGCACATTCCTATGCCCTGGTTACGTCTGCTCCCCACCCCACCAGAATTAAGTAAGGAAGAATTTAATGATCAAGGGCACACTTACTACAAATGTATAATAAACACTTTTAAGAGAATTCATTCAGAAATCCTGAATGGAATGAGAATGTTTAGTGAAAGGAGAAACTTACTTTAAAAAATAATTTTGGTTGCCTTTCTTTTCTCCTGATTTAAAGTAAATAAATGCCCGAAGGAAGCTTAATGCCCTTAAGAGTTCAAGTAAGTCCCAGTGGAAGGAGGCAAAAGGAAAAGGCAAGATGACCAGTGACAGGCAGACCTGAAACTTAAGGAGACAGGAAGGAAGCAAAGTTAATAGCAGACCATCCCAAAGCCCAGAAGGGCACATCCATCCACTAGCCAGGCTGAGAAAGGCTATGCAGCTGTCAGCAAGGGTCAGAAGATGGGGCTGGGGACCCTCACTTAAGTGCTACCTTAAACACCTCGGTGACAGGGCTCAGTAAAATTGACACTAAGCTTTAAAACCAGTTGGAAAGCTACAACCCGAGGGCAAAATCCTGCCATGACTTGTGAACTAACAAAGATTTTTACATTTTTAAAGGGTTGTAAACAAAACCAAACCAAAAATGAACAGGAAACGGAGACGGTATGTGACTCTTCATGGAAAACGTTAGCTGACTACCGATCTCCCTTGTTTAGGGAAAACTGTACAGTGATGAAAATAATGTGATTATTTTGAAAAAGAGAATTCCACTTTTATTTGGATGTACTCTACACCTCTGAGGGTGGAGGAAGACAGAGGTCAAGGCTGAGTTTCCTCAAAAATTATTCCTCTTTTGCCAAGAGCAAGGGGAAGAAAGACAAGACATGATCAGCCAGTCTTTGGCCGGCCAGGTACAGACTTCCCGTGTTTATACAACCACACACACAAGCTTCCCTACACTTTTGAACAAAACATAGTTCCTGACCGGAAACAGCACATCCTTCATTCTTGTGGGACTGGAGAGATAAGTAGGTAAAGCCCGGTGCAGGAAGTGCTGTGGCTAATTTAACACAAGGTTCTACGAGAGCATATAGGAGCGGCATCTGACCCTCCTTAGAAAGATTCAGAAAGAATTCCCAAAGGAAATGTACATCAGCAGAGACCTAAAGTTCAAGTTGGAGTCTTGCAGGGAGGCCCTGGGGAGAGGCTGTGTGCAAAGCACGGGGTGGGTGGGGAGGTTTGTAGTTGGAGGAAAGTGTGTGAGGATGTCACCAGCAGGACACAAGCTGGAGAGGTGGACAGGGGATAGATAAAATAATTATAGACAATAAAAATTCTCAACTTCTGGAATCACTAGAAATAAACCTATAGAGAAACCATGAGCAGTCAAGGTTCCTATGAGTATCTACAAAGTATGCCACAGCAAGCCCAAGGCATTAGGCTGGATGACAGGGAGAATGCATTGCCAAGGTAACTGGCCCGGGAGTCTCCTTGGAGACCGAATGTGGCAGCTTTTCTGTGGGTCGCAGCAGTCTGGAAAAACAGGTGCTCGTGACCGTACATGAGTCATATCATTAGAGGAGCTGTTGGAAATGTAAGCACCATCCACACCATGCCCCTCAGTGTACACACACAGATGTGTGCACAGTGTGTATATGTGTGTTTCATATTTGTCTGCCTCTAGACAGACAACTATGTGAGATGCACATAAGAGCCTAGAAACCAGCCAACTCTTTCAAAACACACTAGGGAAAAATCTGTCTACTCAGGAAGGTGTGAGTCATGTTGCCTGGTCTTTTGTTTGAGCATTTCATGGCTGGCAGGCTGAGTATCTGCTGGTCTCATTTTCTGCTCATCTCTGAATTTCCTCCCAGGTGCACGATCCATGGAGAGCAAGTCTCACGAGTGCAGCAGGGGCCATGGGGGCTAAGCAGCCGCCCTCCCAGCAAGGCCTCCGCCAGGCAGGAGGGCGGCACATTCTGGATCTCTGGAGTTTTACCTTGAACCATTTGATTCTGCTTCCTTAAAAAGTCCAAATTTAGTTAGAAAAAGGAGAGAGGGACTTAAGTAACAGTGTAAGCAGTGGGCTGGAATTAGAACACACGAGATGAACACATAACTGTGCCTCATTGATTCCAAGGCTGCTTTGGTACAGATTCCTCCCTGACATTCTGTGCGGGGAGGGGAGGGGGTGGGAGAGGCACAGGGAGGGAATGAATAAGCATCTTCCTAAGCCCAATTATCCTTCCAAATATTCTTGGATTAAACATCATGTAACTCCACTTGCCGAATATAGAATTCTATTAATACCGTATCTCCGAGGCAGGTGAGTTATTCTGAGCGCCTGAATGCATTCTCTGGATCCTCCTGAGAGACTGAGCGTATCATGAATACAAATCCCACAGAGCTAACGCCCTAGGAGGCATCTGAGCATCACTTCTGGAGATGGTTGTTGAGGGGATGTACTGACCGTAGCGTGATTTTAGAGGAAAGTGTTTAGACAGTAAGAGAGGTGTCAAGTTTAGCTAATAGAAATACAATGAGTCAAGGAAGTAAAATAAAAGAAATTGTAGAAGGTGTGAAAACAAGGAGAATTAACAGAACCATCAGAGTGACAGCACCAAGAGCATAGTACCACCTGACCAGGTGGGCTTAAAGGTCTCCAGTTTAAGCTGCACTAAGCATCCTCCATCCCCCATTTAGCAACAGAACCCCCATTTAGGGTAATGGAATCGTGAAGGGAAAAACCAGATTCAAACAATGTGAACAGTGTTGGGAGGCAGAATTCCTGGAGAAGTGCATTGGGAAACCAAGCAAGGTGATGAGAATCCTATAAAAACTATTAAACTGTAGATAACAATATGCCTAAGGTATCTTTATCCAATGTCCAATCAGAAACTCTAGAAAAACATATGTAGTCACATGAGTTATTTCCCCCATTTAAAGTCAATTCTCAAGTCATATGGTGGTGTTTTTTAGTAGCTGACAGAAACCTATGACCTTCAGAATCTGTGTATGTGCACATTTGCAACAAATGTTCGTACAATGTATCTTCCTAACAACCTACAGTCAAATTTCTGATGTGAGAAGCTCATGTCAACTGCATCATGAACTATAATTAGCACTGGCAATGCTGAAAGTAAAGAAACCATTTTAGAGCTAATAATTTATCAAGTCCTTACTATACCCTAGGCACTGTGCAGTTGAAAAATTCCGCTTACACCAGTACTTCTGAGAAGGTATCAACACTGACTGTTTATAATAATTACAATAGGCATGAACTTGGACTGTCCCAGGTACACTAGGTCACATGGTCACTCTACACATGGGGGAGGGGATGACCCTGTAGCTGGTTTTAGAGCCATCCATGAACTTAAAGCCCTTACCAGACTTAGCTGAAGACTCTTTCCCAACCAATCAACAAAGACACATTTTAAATTTATCATTTGTAGACCCATAGACTCATTCTGACTTATCCTGATGGCTAGTTTTGGGTTATTAATGGCATGATTACCATAAGCTCCCACACTTTTCTAGCACTTAAAAACTGTAGAGTTTTCCCTTAGCAAACTACTCAGGAAAAAAACGTTTAGCTTATTGGTTTTCCCTTATTTCCTGCAGAGGGATAAACACAGCCATTGTATTTTGCAGAGTTTTGGTGGCCTCTGTTTTATTCCCTATAAAGCTAAGACCTGGGGGGAGGGGTGGGGTAGGGGAGGAGCATCCCTGACAGCTGATTAAATTGACATAAAAATGACATGTATGTAAAAGTCAGAGTAATGTGCTATTTTTAAAGATATGCATGTGAGCTCAGAGGCTCAGGAAATGTTGGAAGAAACAGAAAAAGACTGCAGAGTCCAACTCCGCCTTTCACAGAGGAGAAAGGTGCAACAGTTTGATGAGAAGACTCAGAGTCACAGCTGGGACAGGTCCGGGTGAGGACCAGCCTTCCCAGCAGCCAGCTCTCAGCCGGCAGCCTTCCCATTCACACCCGTGCTCGAGGGGTGGACTCCTCTTCGCATTTTCTCATCAGGGAATGATATCCATCAGCAACAGTACTGGGTAACGCAGGCTTGCCCAAGGCTGCTGAATATATTTCTCAGAAATGAATGCCAATGGGAGGAACCGTTGTCCCTCTACTCTGCCATTTTACATGATGCTACAGACCCAAGTGACCTCAGGAATAGACCGTGAGTAACACCGATGCTGAAGGCACTGACCTGATGGCGGCTTGTAGCTTCTCACACAGAACAGTGAGCACGGACACAAGGTCGTCACAGAGGACCTCTACTGTTGACCCTGCAAACAGAGGAGGCTCAGGCATTAGACATGGGCAGGGCCACTTGGAGCTCCCTCCACAGCCTTTCTCGTCCTTCATTTCTGATGTTTTCAGGACTTGAAGAGATGATTCTCAGATGCTGAGCCTTCCTTAGGCCACCAAAATGTAATGCTTTAAATACAATAATTCCTTTCTAAAGCAAAACACTCAAAAGAGTCCAGAAAGAAAATAATGGATTGTTTCTTATAAAATTCATTCATATTTAATGAAAAGATATTTGGTTAAGAAACAACACAACTGACAATGATCTTCTCATTATTTAGGCCAATAGACTATACATGTATCCTTTATTCTGACCTCTTGTTTTTCTGGGTTTTGTGAGTAGGATCATACCCCAAAGAGAAAAAATGGGGTACAAAAAATGGGGTACCAGAACATGGAAGAAAGGCGGGCTTTTCAAACTAGGAAGCTACAGAAAAAGGGCCAAACAATTTGCTCACCACCTTCACCCACTTCCTTGGAGCACATGGTCTTAATGGAGTAACAGCAAATATCAAAAAAAACAATAAAAACATGTTCATGTGCAGAAACTAGCAACAAAACTCCCAGAGAAGCACTGGAGTGTACTGGGAAAGGGCTGAAATTTGGAATCTGCTTAAGAACTGGTCCACAGCTTGCTGACTGCATGAGCTTGGGTAAGCTTCAGTTTTCCTTTTGGCAAAATGAGATAAGTAATATCAATTACACAGAGTAATTGGGCCAAGTGAAGTAACAAGTGGAAGCATTTGTTTTTTATTAATAAAAACCTGTAAAGATCTATACAAATGTGGCCAAGTATTTGATGAATGTATAAATAAATGAATAGATGACCATGAAGTCAAGGAAGATGGAGGAAAAACTAGCCAGAGTATAAAAGAGAAAACTGAAGTTGGGAGAGGGCAGGGAAAAGAGAAATGGTTGATCCTCAGAACTTAAGATCTTAAATTCAGGGGGAAAAAATGAGAAATGGTAAGGTACAATGATAAAACATAGTTCAAAATAAGTAAAACCCATAAGTGGTCCTTAAACTCAATTTTAGATACATTTCAAATGAGTCCATCAATTTTTTTACTAATATATATATTTTAAAGGTGTATCTTTGATCAAGAGGACTTTGACCTCCTTTTTGGTTTATAAAATCATTCTGCATTAAAGGGAAGATTTTATCAGAACTCCAACTCTCTCTTTCCAAAAGAGAAGGAAAGAGGGGTAGAAAATGTTGGAGCCTATCACTGGTAGCATTAGAAGGTGAAGAGATTCTGTAGCACTTCTGGTCCACAGCCCAAGAATAGAGTGAGATGTGACTAAACACACTCAAGCAATGCTTTAGAAAATGACAAGATACCTTTCATTTATTTCATTTACCCCCTTTCTCCTAAATTGTGGCTGTTCAGCTCTCTCCTTTTCACTCCCTCTCTTTTTCATCTCTCTACTCCACCCCTTCTCCCTACTATTAACTTGCAAAAATATTTTTAAAAAGCAGTTTTTCCAATATTTTTAAATCACTGAATGAAATCTGAAATAAACATACATTTCCATTTTAAAAATCAGATTACGTGAATTTTCCATATCGCTTTCAGAAAACAATACTACCAAACTTTTAAAAAATCAGACTGCTTGTCAATTATATGTAGACCTGTTTGCTCTTTTCCTTTGGGTCAGAATGAAAGTCCCTTACCTTGATTTCTGTCCTGCAAGATTCCCTGTGAGATGACTCATTTTCCATATCAAAAAACTGGTACTTCATAAATATACTTCGGGTGCAATAGCATTTTGTACCAATCACATTTCTACAACCCTCTATCCCATTCTCATTTTAATGTTTAATAAACCTTATTTCACAAAGAACAAAGTAACTAAAAAAACAAGCCTCCAGCAGGAAGGTCTATGAAGAGTTCATTTCCCCCACACAGTTGGAACAGGAATAGGTGTGGTTGGCATAACAGTGCAGGAACAGAAGGAAGACACCAGTGGTTAAATCATGCCCTGTAAAGCAAAGCTAAGCAGAAGCTCCAAGGACAGTGGTGGACGATCCTGAGCACTGCTCATCCCTACAGCCCCAACACCAAGCACGCAGGAGGCATGCTAACACCCGCTTTTTAAACTGAACTTGCAAAAATCAAATTCAGTACCTTGATTCCCGAATTCCTGTGGGACATCCGGGTTTTCAATTATCTAGTAAGGGAGACACACACAGGACAATTAGTAGATTCAGGCAAGAAAAATCCTGACTTAAACAATGGAAAATTCTTGGAAACAAAACATCATTTTGAGTGCTCTGGGCTCACCTAACTCACCCTCCAGGTCCTGACAGCATTTCATTATTCATGGTATTTATGAAAGGATGTCTGGAACTGAGATTATCAGTTGCAAAAATAATTCATTCAAGAGCCCACAAACTTGCTGGGAGTTTAAGCCCCATGGTCCACTTTATCACTCCAGTTGTGCTGAGCTATTCACTGGTGGCAATACCCCTCTAAACAGCTGAGTTACCTTTGCACAGATAATATTTCCCAAGGTCACAGAGTACACTCTGATTGACACCTGAAGCATATAGACCTTTAGTCATAGAAGGATCAGGTTTCTGGACTTCAAAGTCCAAGTCCACGGATGACTGCTGGTCAGAAGCACCAGCTTCCTGTTTGGGGGGGAGCATATTAGCTTCCAACCAAGCTAGGCTGTCACTTGGTAGACCCAGAACCATCAAGGTAGAGACAGAACCTTGAACGAAGGGAGAACAGGAAGGGAAATCTATTGACAAAGTTAGACTGACTTCCCGTTGCTGGGAGAATTCAGGGACAACTGAACAGAGAACAGGAAGGAGGCTCTACGGTCTCCTTCCCTCTTAGCGCTGGTAGATGGTGAGAGGGCACTTCCATGCCAGTCACTTACCAGACAGATCAATCGTCCCATGACATTTTTTTAACTTGTTATAGGAATATATTTCTACTATTCTCTGCTCATTCATTTGCAAGCTCAGCTGCTTCCACACATTCTTGGTGAAATGCTAACCGGTACTGGGAGGTGGGCTGGGCTGTGGATAGACATTAGATGGAAGGTAGAGTTCATGCTAACGCTTTTGGCAGTCTAGACTGAGTTTCTTGCCGTTGTATTTAAGTCTTCCTAATTCTGAGATGGCCTGCAACGTCTTTCCAGTGATGAGTCATGCTATACACCACACATCTTCCTCAGATAATGCTAAGGGTCCCACGGAGAACACACAGCCTCCTTGGACCACTCTCCTTTAATGGGTTTTTTAAAATAACCACTCTTAGGTGGCAACACATAGTCTCTCTAGTAGACATCATGAATGCCCTAAATATTAGCATACTGAACACTGGGTCTTCTTGGGATGTGGAAACATCTCCAGGGGCCGCAAGAGTAATGGAAAGGAAATAACAGGAAACACTAATTTTCTATCTAGTTTGGGATCTTGCCTCCGGTTGGGGTGAGTCCAGATGGTCAGCGATGAGCCGGACCAGAAGGCTGATTAGCCGCTCAGTACACGAGACAAAGGCAGATAACCCCTGGGTTTTACCCAGCCCTCTACAACTATTCCTGTCACTGCTCTCACAAAAGAGCAACACGAACTGTAAGGCTAAGTCATTTGAAACCTAATATTCTCCTACTTAAAATTTTAAAAATAAGATTAAATGACTAATATAACTGGAACCACTTTGACACTACAAAGTTTTATTTAAATATTTCATCTCAAAACATTAAGGTATTCTTACTATTACAGTATTTCATTATGTGGCCATCTAGCAAGGATGGAATACAACTGACTATATTAACACGAGGATTTTCAACATCTTAGGTTTATTTCCATTAAAAATACCTTTTCCTCTCAATATGTTTTCTATTCATAGATTTGAATTTCCTTTAAACTAGTATTGCCACACCACCGTATTCAAATGTTAGCATAAATGAAATCATTTTTAACAAAGAGTAAGCCAATATAATAAAAATACCTAAAATTAAAACAATAACTTTTTAAAAAGAAACTTGGACTTTGGATATAGCAAACACAAAAGAAAAAAAATCAATATTAGCTTTATCTGATTAGGGTTGTTTTTTTCCAACACTAGCTGCAAAAGCTCATATTAATAACCTGGGCTGGGAGTCAGGAGAGCAGGGATTTACTTCTGGCTCTTTCACTGATAAGCTCATTAATTTTAGATTTCAATTTCATCTCTCTGGGTTTCATCTTCCTCATCTGTTTTTATGAGGAATAAAAGAATTTGACCAGATAATCTCAAAAGTTCCACTCAGCCCCACGATTTTCTAATAATTACATAATAATTGAAGTTAAACAAGAACAATATTTGAAGTTAAACATGAATCTTAGTTTCTATAAAATTAATTTCTGAGACATTTCAGACTGCCATGAGATTTCCTATCCTAAAAAACAATAATGTGTTCACTTCAGAATACTTCTTGCAGATTTTAAAAGAACTTTAATCTGAATTATTACAGAGGCAGATTTTTAAAAAAAAAATTTTTTTTGAAGAGGAATAATCTCCTCATTAACGTTCCCAGAAGATAATTTATGCAAGAAGCCAATTACATTTACATTTTCCCAAGAACGCTCATTTTAGACAATCTGTTCAAGTTTAGAGCAAAAAGCTCCAGGCTTTAAAGACAGAAGGAAGACAAATCCAGCTTTGCCTGGACAGCATCAGCAGGTGAAGGAGGCCTGTAGCCGTGATCTTTCAGTTAACAAAACCCCCACAAATACCAAACCTCAAAGCATGGAATTAACTGCTATTAATTTTGAATTTACTTCTGGTATTTGGTAATAGGTCACAATACTTGCCTATAATTTTTTTTAATCTGAGAAGTTTTGAAAAAAAAAAGATTGGAAAAAAAAGTGAATTTCAAAATAATGACTAAAAAATTACAGGAACTGTAAGGAAAAACAACTCCCAAAACTTTGGAGTGAAACAGGCAAATAAATTACATTGAAGGAGCTTAATTTACATACCAAGCCAGCCCTTCCTATTGTCCGTGAGGAGCGGCCCTGGCGGGTGGGATGGGGGCAGCCGGGTGGGGGACAGGTGGGGTGCGGGACACGCGCATGCAGTTCCACAGACACTGGCACGGCCGTGTGAACATGGGGATGTCGCGAGGCTCACCGTATTCTCCTGCCTTTGTCGCAACTGTAAGGTCAAGTCACTCAGCATCTGACTGAGAGTTGCCCGCACAGCAGTGTTTATGCTGCGCTGGTGACAGCTACAGGTGTATGTCTCAATGCACACCTGGTAAAGAAACAAGAGAGCAACATACGCACTCCACGGATCAGCGTGTTACCAACAGGCTCCGGGGTTACCCGGAGAGGGCGTGAGACCCCCCGCAAGTCGAAAGTCAGCCTGATTTAGAGCCAGTTACCAGTGATCCTTCAGATATTTAAAATCTCTGGGCATTTATGTTTTAGCATGTAGGGAAAGTAATATTTGCCTAGAGGCTGTCCCTCTTAGAAGCTTACTCTTTTGTGTCATTGATTTTTAGATATGCCAAATAATTCTGTTGAGAACAAACTCAGGTGGCTGGAAATTAACCAGGAAAGGCTCCTTTCGTGACAAAACTGAAAGAATTTATTAACTCCTGAGTTATGAGGTGTGCAGAGAGGATTAGTGGCACCCTGTCTTCTGCTCTGTAAACGAGCGTGACCTTGGATTACCTCTCTCTGTGCTCTCCTGGAAGCCTGAGAAGGGTGGACGTCAGCTGTGTCACTAGCCAGCATGGCTCGTGGTAAATCATCCCGAATACTAAGCGGTATCTGAACTGGGAAAACTGTGAAGGAACTGTAAAAATCCAGTAAGGAGTCACAGGTTTGAGCGTCCCCGAGTGACTCTTGTCATTGATCATGTCCTCTGAGGGAACTCCGCAAGCGCCACCCATGGGGGTACAGAGACATTGGTCCCTACATACAGTTGATCCCAAATAACATAGGTTTGAACTGCCTGGGTTCCCTTACATGTAAATGTTTTTATACTTATGATATTGATAAATATAGTATAGTACTTTAAATCTACTTTCTCTTCCTTATGATTTTTATCAACAACATTTTTCTTCTAGCTTACTTTATTGTAAGAATATAGTATATAATACATATAACATTAAAATATGTGTTAATCAACTGTTTATGCCACTGGGGAGGCTTATAGTCAATAGTAGGCTATTAGTAGTTAAGTTTCGGGAGAGTCAAAAGTTACACGTGGCTTTTCTGCGTGAGGGGATGACGCCCCTAACTCCCCCGTTGTTCAAGAGTCAGCCGTAGCTGAAACATGGGGCTCCTAAGCCAAGGTGCCTGCACCCACAAGGTGCTCTCTTCCTCTTGCTCCTCAGCTGACATCTGAGAGCTAGAGACTGCTCGGTATCGGTGTGAGGACACCTGTGAAGGACAAACGCCTGCCATTGACCCGTGTCTGTTCCCTGTCCTATATCCTGTGGAGGGAATATAACGCCAGTTATGGCCTATTTGTGTCTTTTGAGTCGGAATGTCCAGTGGAACCTGAGGAGGCTCCTGATGGCTACAGCATGGAGAAATCCCAATTTTGGGGGGGAAAAAAAATCCGTCATTTGAAGATGGTGACACTCAATGTCATGACTTCAGGTTTTACTGCCTCTAACTTCTCTGAAAGGTATAGGGATGGGCATGGCAATAAATGCATACTTTGAACGGGCCCGCTTTTCTCTCTCCATGAGGTATGTTATCCTCCCCATGTCACCAAGCATATTCAGACCTTCCAAAAGAAAAGGAAGGGATGCAGTGTACCGGAACGATTTTTCTAGGATTAGCTCCAAGGCTATATACATTGAGAATACGGGGTCCTCACCTAAATGGCAAATTTAATTTGATGAGTGATAACTGAGGTGGGAGAGAGACTAAACGTTCACCTTTGTTGCTGCTAATGCTTAAGCTAGAGCTTTCTGCCAGACCTCTCTTTATAATCACCTTTTTGGTAAAATTAACTAGGTAAAAGTAAATATTTCCTAACAGTTTAATTTATCTCCTATTGAATGCTTAATATTCCAAATGAGCATTTAAAACTCAAAAGTGTATTTGGAAGTTGGCTTGGGTTTATTTGTCTTAAGTGAAAAAAGTAAGAGCAAGTTCCAAAATATTTATTTTTCAAGCTACCATTTAGGGCATGTTAACTTCAAGCTCATTTTCTCAGATGATCATGGATTGTAATGCACTTGAAGGTACTATTTATATATACTTAGAAAAAAGGTGTTTTAATCCTGAAAGGCCTTTATTTTTGCATGTGATAAAATGGTTTAAAAGCCTTGAAAATACATCTAAATGAGTGCGTTGGTTCACTTTGATGAAACCAAATTCTCTACAGTGTAATTAAGCACTCTAGAACTATTTATACGGCAGAATTCAAATTTCTTTAAATCTTACATTTTCCCAAGAAATCTTGATAACTGTTGACCTTGTAGATTGCTAAGCTTAAATTTCAGGAGAAATCTGAAGTCTCAGAAGCATTAAAGATGAAAGACTAGCTATTTTGAGAGCTAAACTACATACTTTATATTAATATAAACACGCTTCTACTGAATACTAACAGCCATACCTGCTATAAAACCTTCCTTAAAAAATTATATTGGTCACTTTAGATCCATGAAAGAAAGCACACATGAGGACCTGGATTTTAAGTAACATAAACAGTGCTGCATACAGACAACTTCCCAAATACCAGATGTATTTCTTCAGCTTTTAATAATGTCACCAACGTTTTCAGTGTTTAGAGGCATAACAGTGGAAATGACTTACTGCAGGAGGCATTTTATTAAGGGGCAAAAAAGGTAAGCACGTTTACTCTGCTTTTTTAAAAAGAATTAATGGAAGAAGCTCATTCCGCCCAAGCTGGGAGAATAAATACTACTGCGTGTGACAAAGGGGGATCTTTTTAAATGTAAAAATAAGCATGTGCATGATAATCTTGCTATCTCTAGATGACCAGGAAGAAATGCTTCCAGCTATCCTGATACCTTCTAGAGAAAAGTTTCTTCCACTTGCTATAATAATGAACTGGTAAAATGGTAAGGTTCATAGAACTAGGGTTTCCTGATAAACCTGACCGCTGTGTTAAAAGGACAATGAGTGTTCACTTGTGAATGTTTTTCTTTTTCTACCATGGGGTAGTGCTGAAATGAGCACTTTGAATCAGAGAACCAAGAGAGTACCAAGTCCAAATGCAGGCTGAGTTTCTGGGAAACGGCTCATCAATTTCTTCTTTTTGTGTCTCCAATGTCACTTCTACGTCCCATGCCCTTTGCTTTCGTAGTATGGAAATGACTCTTAAAAAGCCTCAGTCTTGGACCAGAGGCTCAAAGGACCAAGTCCAATACCTTGTGAAAAGCCACAGGCCCCTGGTCACCAGGGAGCGCACGAAGACACAGGGCAGTGAGCAGTTTCGTAATGGACATTTTGATCATTTCATGCAACTGTGGACATCCAGGTTTACGGCATGCTAGACACAACTGAGAGCAAAAACAAACTGTTAGTGAAGCGGAACGAACCCCAATAGCAGAAGGAAAAAATAAGCAAAAAACCCAAGTCTGTAAGCCATACACAGCAATAGAAGTTTTATATCATTGAGTAAGTAGACTGATAAATAACAGTACTAAGTTAAGCCCAGGGTGGAATTATTACTTAATACGAATGTAGCAGATATTCAATACTGGCCAAAGTGATAAATTTTAAAAAAGCTTCCACAGTAGAAATTTGCTTAACTTTTCAAAACGTGTATGAGCTTCACTTTGTTGGACTGTGCATTTACCTTCTCTTTCCCAGCTGAATGGGGTTAGTGGCAGGGCTTTGTCAAAACAGCACCTGATACTCAGTAGTAAGTTCCATAAAGAGAAGAGCTAGCAGGTGTCCAACTGAAAAAGTTTTATGGAGGTAAAAATAATTTATGGTGATAAAAATAAAGAGGATCGCAGATTAAGCTACAAGAAAGCAGAACTGTCTTTTATACAGGGAAGACTATGAAGGCTTGTTGATCACATTGGAACCAAAGAAAATTCTGATTAACACTACAAGTCTAAACTCTGTGTTGAATCACAACAACAACTCGGTGACCAGGCTGTTTCCAGGTGAACAGCAATAACAGGTGAGTATGAAATAGGAGATACCTCATCAAATGGGTCCTGCTGATGCAAACACACGCGCGCGCACACACACACACACACACACACAGTGAACTGTAAGTCTGATCACCAGGCTGGGGTAGGGAAATTTGCTGGTTTTCCTTTTGGATCCCAGTTAAAAGGAAATTCTTAAAGTAGCCAGGCATACATGGACAACTCTGACTGTCACTTTCCTCTTCCTTTTCCATGTTCTTCTTGGCTTAGCTGACATGTTAAAATGGATTAAGACATCTCAGCCCATCAATTCCTGCACCTTCTCAGGCAGAGCCTTCTGCTTGGTCTACACAGGGTCTACTCAACTCCAGCCTCTGTCCTCTAAACCAGCCTGAAATGAAGTAGAGAGGATCTCTGCACTGCTCTGTGTCTTCTAATTCCAAATAAGTTCTTCCAGAGCCATACAAGTCAGAGATTAAAGGGAAGTGTGGAAATTCCTTGCACAAGAAAATTTGTTTGCTCAAAGCCCATGTGGCAATAAGTAGCCAAAGAACTGAAACCTCAGAGGAGTCAAACCAGAGTCAGTAAAGACACTGGCCCAAGAAGAAGAAAAGGGTTTTCAGAAGGAACAGTGGAGAAGGCAGTCTCTTAAAATGATATTTTCTTACTCCAATGGCCTCAGCTGGTTTGAGACAATGGTCTGGGCTCCTTTGGCCACTTCTCTTGCCAGGAGGTATGGTTACTCCTCCCAGTTTTACAGAAAACATAGCAAATAAGATGCTTCCAAGAGAAATGGATCAGGTCATCTGTGTACTTTTCTTCTGGGTTATATCTGGAGACTATCTGCTCCTTAATTGTAGAAGACTTTATTTGAGGTGTGTCTCAGAAATAATTAGGCTAAAAAACAAGTACCATTGAACATTTCAAGAGCTGTAAGTCAACTCAGTGAAATAAATAGTGAATTGAAATCCTTGGGGCAGGTCTTGAGCCTCAACGTTTTTGAAGCTCCCTGGGATAACAAGTGAAACTAAACTAAATTGCAGATCCTGTGATGGTAACATAATGCTCAGAAAAGATAAACTGAGCATCAGTACCCAAGAAAGTGGCATATGCCTAATGGTCTCTTGAATCTACGGCCACAAAAAAAGGTGAGATTCATCAATACTTCTGCTTCACATGTAAAAACACCATAGAGCAATTACCAAATTAAATGCCTTGGTAAAGATCCCGGGTGGATAAGACTCTTAAGAATTTCAGCCAGTTGCCAAAATTATTATGGCAAGATTCTACTTCTAAGAAGGAAGTTACCAGGAAGCCATATAGCATATTGGCCAACAGCACATATTTGAAATATAAAGTCTGGGTTTGAATGTCTCGCTACAGAACCTTGGACAAGCAAATTAACTTCACTTTCCTTGGGATTCTTTATCTAGCTTGGTTGTGGTAAAGATTAAAAAAGAATGTATGGAAAATGCCCTAAAGACTCAATTATTCTTAGCTACTATTATTAACCCGTGTTTTGGAATTGAGGGTTGGATGGATAGATGAAGGGAAAGGGGAAGGTCCCTGAAAGAATCTTAAAAAATAAAACAATGGTGTTTGAGAGACAGACTTTGCTTGAACCTGACAGCAGGCCATAGAATCAAAGTCTAGAAGCGTCCCATGAATCAAAAAGATCAAGCCAGAAAATGCACATTTACGAACAAGATTTTCTCATTTTGAGAAAATTCCATAAAGGAGCCTTTAGCAGGCATGAGAATATGTCCCAAACCTTTCCAACGAAGCAATATCATTAACCATCTTCGAATTAGCTTCAGAGAGCTTCTGGCTATGGCACCACCCCCTCCTTAACCCCAAGACCTGGGCAACTGTTATTCCCACAGCTTTTCCTATATTAAGATAACTAACCTTGGACAGCTCAACATATCTGCTAATTTGGGCACCACAGGGAGAGAAATCTTAGGCCCAGCTTTCGATCAATAAAGAGAAGAATTATGTATCCATATGGAGTTTTAGAAATGATAATTCATAAAACTGAACAGAAAACACACATTGGACATTTCATAATTGTCTGTTTCTAAATTTGGTGGTATTTCTAATTCCTTGTGTATTGTGGAAGACCCTGTACTGAATAAACTTTCATTACTGCAGTTTAATTAAGCAAGTTAAGTTAGACACATAAACGAAGGCTGCCACCTTATTTACTTTTAAATGCTTAATGATCCTTGTGTGGTTTCAGCAGTACCTTGGGGAAATAGCCTCATTTTTCATACTTAAGTACACATCCCATTTCCTGATCAACAGGTTTCAGGCTAAGCATTGTGTTTGAGTAATGGTCAAAATAGCCCAGAGTATGAAAGAAAACAAAGTCTGGATTCTTTCCCGACATTTCCACAGCCATTTTAAATGGCTTATTTTAAGGTGTTTTTATAAATTGTTTCCCTAGCTAGATTAAAAGTGACAAGAGGAGAAAAGGTCTTTTTTTTTTCTTCTTTAAGTTAAAGACTTATTTTTATAGAAAGTTCAGATACAACCAAGAAAGCTTCCTGGCGCTAAGTGGTAGTTTTAGGCTGAAATGTCCTGCTTTAAAAACAGAGATGCAGATTTTCAAATGCTAAGTTACCAGCACTTGAGAGCCTGCAAAAATCCTGGGTTTCAGTAAGTCTACAGAGCACTATTATTTTGTGTGAGTGGGAGTGTAATTCTCTTTTGTAGTTCATATTTTTTAGTGGTGAAAAAGCATTTCTTAAGTGATTACTATGGTGAAAACCAAACGCTGTAAGCTATTTTGCAAATTCGAAAAAATAGAAAAGGAAGGCCTGTAAGAAAGATGTTTATTCCTACCTTGTACATCTGAAATAAACAATGATTTCAGATGATTCTACTATGATCCTTTCTTAAATTATCTATACATTATTCATTTAATAACCTAATAGCTATAACTACTGATTCATATACTTACATTTATAATATAAGTTGTTGCTATGTTTTCCTATAAACAGATCTGCTCTATGCTCTTTTTACGCCAGATTACGTAGATATGGGTTGAGTGGGGGGCATTACCCCTCTTTTTTAAAAGCTCACTCTGTGTCTTATTGGTGAAAACATATTCAGAAGGAACAGTGGGATAACTCTGTAGCAGATTCAACTGGTAAAGGATTTGAGAAACACGTTTGTGCCCTGGCCGGGTAGCTCAACTGATTAGAGCACTGTCTTGATATGCAAAGATTGCGGGTTCGATCTCCGGTCAGGGCACATAAAAAAAGCAACCAATGAATGCATAAATAAGTGAAATAACAAATCAATGTTCCTCTCCCTCTACTTCTCCCTTCTTCTCTCTCTCTAAAATCAGTGAATAAAATTTAAAAGAAGATATATATCAAGCACTGACAAACTGGAAGGAGAAAATGTGGAGATGATGTGGCAGGAGATGAAAGGCAAGGCGGATTAGAAGAACCACAAAGCTTGTACCTACTGGGGGTTCACCATCGAGAGAATGCTGCTGCTAGGCGGGACTCCATACTTTGCGGGGGGGTCTGATTAGTCATGACAGAGGCAAGGCAGCTGTCACCCTTGACTTCGGTGGTCCACAGCAGTGCGTGTCCACTGTTCAGGAATCGCACCCCAAATCTTTCAGATTCTTATTTAAAAAGCGGTTCCCGAGAGGAGGAGAAAGGCAGCCTACTGCTCCTCTCCGCTTGGGTTCCCTGGTGGCCACCCCCCCTCCAACTTAGGGTTTTGCAGCAACCCCTAGCTCCAGCACAGCTCCCCGGGGCCTGGCTGCACAGTGACTGCTGCATGTCCCCTCCCGCCCTTCACAGGGCAGAGGGCTAACAGGCCTGCCTCCCACATCCAACCCTGCTTCCTGCTCTGCTCAAAAACTTCAGTTGTCATTTTAAAAGCAATGGGGTATCCAAAACAGTCAGGCTCTGAGAAACAGAGAGTAGAACAGTGGCTGCCAAGGCCGGAAGAAGGGGTAAATAGAGGGGTACTGCTATTCAGTGGGTGCAAAGTTTCAGTTATGTAGGATGAGTAAGTTGTAAAGATCTGCTCTACAACGTTGTGCCATAGTTAACATTACTGTATTGTACACTTAAAATTATGTTAAGAGGGTAGATCTCATTCTAAGTGTTCTTACTGCAGTAAAAAAGGCAAACCTGCAAATACTAGAGTACTCAGAGGTAGCTCTCAAAATTCAAATTAAAAAATATTAATAGCTATTCTCTTTCTTTACCTGTATAGAGTAAAGCATATAAATGTGTTTTTTAAAAAAGTTTCCTTTCCACCTATAGAAATATACATTCAAGAACTGACTTACATTGTACTGAGAAGTCAGCTAATTATCTGCTTCTTTTTACTTTGATAGACTCAAAAATGTTCTCAAAAATAATTTTCTCTTAATTTTCACTCTTTAATGGCAAAAGGTCATGTAAAAGGTCATGAATCAGACAATATAAATACTACCCATGACAATGTTACTTAGGTGAGGTGATGGATATGCTAATTAGCTTGATTGTGGTGATTATTTTGCAATGTATACGTATATCAAAACATTGAGCTGTACAGTTTAAATATATACATTTATTTGTCAATTATACCTCAATAATGATGAAAAAAGAAAACATGCCCAAAGTGTTTAGCATCTACCTGGCATACTCAATAAATGGTAATCATTATTGCAAAAACAAAACCCTGTGAGCACTAATAGGCTTTCTTTTCTCTGTAATTTTAGAATTTACAATATCAATGCCTCGTTAAGGTCTGAATGTGTACTCTTGTCAAAATACACAAATCCTGAAGATACTGTTTTCAAGAAATGGAAGGAAATTATTCTAAGCATATTAAAATACAGCTCTGGAATGATGAGGTTTCCCAAAACCAAAGGCTTATGCCCGATGGTCAAGAAGCCAAGTTCCCTGTTGGACACACTTGTGGGAGTGCTGGAAGGTACCTATTGCTCTGAGTTGCAATACAAATGGAAAAGAAAAGGCTTTCCGATGATAGCTACAAAATGCATTCGTCAGGGCTTAGGAGACAGGAATGAAATTTGATCAATAAACATCACTCTAAATCACATACTTGGTTTCTTAAAAACCATTTAAAAAAAAAAATCAAATGCTTTTCAATTAAGCTTAGGAGAAACAGACTAAGAATGCAATCCGAGATGAGATACCAAAGTGTGGCAAGGTGGGGAGAACCAGTACTGTTATTTCCATGGTTAAAGCGTAAAGTTAAGCAAACCAACGCATGCAGAGCACCGCGACTTAGGACGATGGGCCACACAGCCTGCTTCCCACAGACCCAGTCCTTAGTGGAAATTCCCCATGGTCATGACCAGAGGAGGGCTCACCCCACCGCTGGGCTCCGCTCCACCCCGACATTTACGCCAGCAGGGATGAAGCAGCACAAACGCAAGCAGCACCTGAGGGCTGGGGCAGCCGGGACTCACCTCGGCGATCTTCAGCACCGCGCTCCCATTCAGGTCAAATGTCGGGGCGTAGGTGATGCAGAGTAAAACCTTTACCAACCAGGAGGCGAAGGAGGGAGGGAGGGAGAGAGAAGGGGTAAAAATTTAGAAAGTAATTCCTTCGGGCAGCCCTATTTACGACTCCTTTGTTCTTCGCTTTATCAAATATGTTGCTGTTCCACCCACTGCTCTCTAACGGGTGGCCGCACACTGTCCGATACAAGAGGGAAGAATACTTTAAAAAATAAAGGCTGCTACCCTCACCCCCAGGGAAGGACCACTGCAAGGCAGGCCAGCAGCGGCGTTCCTCAACAACTCCACGAGGTCCAAAACCAAGTGGCCAGGCTCAGTGCTAGACACTGTGCGCGAATGACCTAGATTGCTTTTTTAGTAAGTGTCATTATTATTGTTCCTATTTTCCTGATAGGGAAACTGAGGCTCAGGACAACTGAATAAGCCGCCCAAGATCAGTCAGGTGACAAGTCGTGGAGCTGAGATTTGAACCCAAGTAATCTGACTCCATGCCCGGAACACCTTTGCAATATTGTCTCTACTTCTTCCTAGACTCAAGCATCAGTCTACTTCCCTGTTCCTGTCCCCTTCCCAAATCCACAGGGGACTGGAAATTCTTTAATGGGCACTTTCCTCTTCCCTCCTATAACTTCCCTCAGAATGCTGCCTGGGATTTACTTATTAGTCCCAGGTTCTCCTTACTCTCCAAGATCTATAGACAGTGAGTCGATGACATATGCAGAATCTTTAGCAACCATTAAATATCTTACTTTCTACTTGTAGAGCTATTAGAGAATAGATCAATAAAAGCCTGTGGCTTTTAAGAATTGCTTCTAATTTTGGAGGTAAGACGCCAGACTCTCGCCTGTCCATTTGGCTCCTGATGCTGTGACTTTGCTCCGCTGGTAGCCTGAGACATAAAAGTGCTGGTGTCTGCTCCTTGCTCCCAAACACAACAGCCATGTCCCGCCTGCACCTTGGTCTGTGAGGGGCAGCCTTCTGAAGATGCTTCTCATCTGGTCCTGCCCAGTTCCTGGAAGAGCACTGAAGCCTAGCAAATTCACCTAATATGGGAAATATACCTCATCAGCACCCCAAGTGCAACTGTCACATGGAACAAAGACTTGCTCCTAGTCTCTCATTCTGAGTCACTAGCCAGGCCAGTCCTGGGTACAGTCACTCCTTCAGAGACAGCAAATATATATGCAATTAGAAAAGGAAAAGGGCCTGGCCGGGCGTGGCTCAGCGGTTGAGCATCGACCCAGGATCCAGGTGATTGGGGTTCGATTCCTGGTCAGGGCACATGCCCGGGTTGCGGGCTCCATCCCCAGTCGGGGGCGTGCAGGAGGCAGCTGATCAATGACTCTCTCATCACTGATGTTTCTCTCTCCCTCTCTCTCCCTCTCCTTTCCTCTCTCTGAAATCAATAAAGATATATTTTTTTAAAAAAGGAAAAGTACATTTTTGCCCATTTTAGTCACAAGGTTAGGTAAGTTCATTGTGGGCCTGTTCCTCAGTCTTGGATTCTTAAGGTGCCTGATATCCTGGAGTCGACTCCAGATAAAAATCCTCTCAATGCCATGCGGGCTGGAAGAGAGGCATAATGGGAGCAACTGCTCTATGGCCTCAAGGGAAAAGCCTTTCTTTTGTTTAATGACTATCTTTGCGGGTTTGGGCTTTGTAAGCAAGAAAGCTGTGGACAGCAGTCACCAGGGCCTATCTGGCCTGGGGAGAGGTCACATCCTCTAATACCTCTGTATTGGCTGTACCTTTGCCTGAAACCCTCCGGTCCCTGACTCCTCCTATGACTGTTCCTCATGTCACTCATTTAGTTGGCGTCTTTCAGGTCTCAGTTCAATGTCACCCCCTCAGAGGCATGCTGACTGCCCTGAACAGCCCCTCTAACATGGCCTCCAACACACCTCTGTCTCATTTACTCCAGAGCATGTGCCATAGACTTCCGTTACTGCCGAGCCTGTACCAGTCTCCCCGTTAGACTAACATCCATGAGCATCTGAAAGGCCCTCAGGCTTTCTCGTGGGAGGCTTTCTTATTTTAGTTTTTTGTACTTTGCACAGCTTCCTTTTCTTGAGTGTGTCCCCCCACCATGTTTATGGTAGGCGGGAGGGAGGGTCTGAGAAAATAAATGGCTGGTGGAGGTGGCGGTCTATGGAGGTGGGGAGGTGAGTACCAGTCTAGGGAGGTGGGGAGGTGAGTACCAGTCTAGGGAGGTGGGGAGGTGAGTACCAGTCTAGGGAGGTGGGGAGGTGGGTACCGGTCTATGGAGGTGGGGAGGTGAGTACCGGTCTAGGGAGGTGGGAAGGTGGGTACCGGTCTATGGAGGTGGGGAGGTGAGTACCAGTCTAGGGAGGTGGGGAGGTGGGTACCGGTCTGTGGAGGTGGGGAGGTGAGTACCAGTCTAGGGAGGTGGGGAGGTGGGTACCGGTCTGTGGAGGTGGGGAGGTGAGTACCAGTCTAGGGAGGTGGGGAGGTGGGTACCGGTCTGTGGAGGTGGGGAGGTGAGTACCAGTCTAGGGAGGTGGGGAGGTGAGTATCGTTCTGTGGAGGTGGGGAGGTGAGTACCGGTCCATCTGGGTTCTTGGTTTTTTAGGTATTCACAATAAAATAAAGACTGACGACTGGCAGTTCTTTACCATCTGAAAATGATGATGGTTATCAGTGTTTCTCATAGCACTGACCCTTCCAGCCTATGTACATTCATTCATACAAGGTGCACAAAAGAAGGTTTGAAAAGAAATGATCAAAAAACCCAACCCAGCTTTCTGCGAGCAAGAGCTGCTTTTTGGTGGCAGTGTCTGGAGGAAGGGGGAGCAGGGCCTATGGTGGGCGCTAAGTCGGTGGGATTCAGTCATCACGATTCTCAGGGGCACAGGGGAGGCTCAACTCCCTCTGCCACAAGGAAGCCAGGAAGCGTACGGGGAGGCCTTGCAGCAAGAGTCTGCGGCAAACAGCCTCCCTGCACCCACCCATTGCTGATTTGGCTCAAAAGACTTTTGAAGAAAGGCTTCCAAACCTGATGCCTGGCCACCAACACCTAAAGGCTCACTGAGCTACACCCAAAAAGTGAGCGCAACAGACAATAATGAAAGGAAAAGGAAGCACAGTAATGAAGTCAGCTCCTTACGCTCCCACGCAGTGCGTTGTGTTGGAAACACAGCAGGTTTTAATTACAGGGCTGACAATGCCCTGGTCCCCCATGGCTCACAGGATATATAAAGGGCACACAGGGTCTAGCAAGGATGGTGCAGCAGACAGAAATGACTTAGCGAGCAGGCTAAATGGAGAAACAGTTGATGTGCCCAATGCCAGCAAGCATTAATTCACTGAATTAAAACACAGGCCGGGTGAAAGGAAACGTAGAGCAACAGCAAATTAATTTAAAGTGTCTGACTTCCATTGCATAATGAGAGGGCAAACACTTTAAATTCACATTCTGAGCACGCTGGCCTCGAGAAAAACAGGAACACCTAAATATCGAGGGCAATTCCATTAAAAATACATCCCTTGCGGGGTCATGAAAGCATACTGCCGACATCATCACTGAACAGCAGGAACCTGAGTGACAGACAGGCAGCGTCTTGCAATCTAGCTGCTGGCACTGCCTCTATAAATGAGCTAGGGGGACAGGGCAAAAAGGCTCAGGGTCTTCCATGAAAAGGGAAAAACCATTACAAAGATTACAAGATTCTCAATCATTAAAAAACAGTAGTTGAAGAGCTACTATGTGCAAGAAGCAACTCTGCAATTTAAAATGTGTACAGAAACCCTGGATTAAAATAAAATTACCCTGGAAAGGGGAAAGTGAAGCTGATTTATTTTAAGAACTGGCACAAGTGAACAGGATCTGGCAATTCAGATATGCCAAAGAGAAGCTTGTAAAGTGCCTCATTTAAGTGAAGAGGTATTTATGTATAGGAAAAAAACATAGGGTTCAGTACTATCCAGGGTTTCAGGCATCCACCAGGGATCTTGGGACACATCCCCCACAAATAAGTGATGGTGGGGACTACCGTATATAATAACTCTGAAGGTTAGAAGACATTGAACTGGGGAAGAGAGACTTTGCAGATGAGATGACTATGAGCAAAGCACTAATACGGGAGAGAAAAAGGAGAGACAGGTGTACCAAGCAGAGGAAATGTCATGAGTAAAGGTACGGAAGTGTGAAGGTAGAGGCTAGAGATGATGCTAGAGGATAGGATGGAACCCTATTGCACGTCGATTTAAATGCCCTATTTAAGTGTTCTGCGTGTATTATTTTAGGGTTGGTCAGGCCAACAAATCACAACTAAAATGAACTGTACTAAGGCAAACTGGAAATCGAAGTGATAAAGGAGACAATAAGATGTTGGTGAAGTTGAAGACAGATAACAGTCATTCCAGTAGAAATGGACTGACTGTGGTGCATTTGGCAAAGGGATGCAGGGAATTCCCAAAATGGAAGGCAACGGTCACCGTATTTGAAACCTGGGTATCATTCTACCACCGTTCTCCCCACCTAGTCCCTCATGTTCCGGCCAGTCTGGCTAAAATCTGTTACCTCCTCCATTCCCATGTGCTTCCAAAGCTTTATATTAGACAGTAATAAAGTAACATTCTTAAGAACAATGGTATCCCTTGTTCAAAATGCATAATACAGACATCACTGCTACAGATGTGACAATCACAGAAAGGGCAGAAAATGTGAAAGGTTTTTTCCACAGCATTTATTTGGAGCAATTTAGATGTGATACTTAAATCTGTGTGCCCTCTCCACCCCCATTAGATTCATAAGCTTCTTAGTAGTAAGGTCTTTTTGATGCCCACCGAGTTTACAGCACCTTGCTGGGCCCTAGGAGACACGGTGAGTCCTGGCCCAGGCTCAGTCCCTCCTATGCGCTGTCCGCATGAGTAATCAACCTCAGAGAGTGTCAGTGGGACTGTGCTTAGCCATTAGTGGAAAATGTGTAGACAATCTGATAAGACAGCCCAGTTGTACAGAAGGAAATTGTCCTGGGAATCTGAATGTCAGATCCAGGTGGTATGACTGGCTAAAGGCAGTTTTTGCAACCACACACTGAAGTTTCAGAGGCCTGGTTAGGGCAATCAGAAATTAGTAAGCCTCCTTTCAGGATGTCCAGCCATCTGGCAGGACCTCACTCTGGAGAGCGAAAAAAACCACCTCTGCTCACCAGAGGTCATCTCCCATGAGACTTATGGAACATTCTCCCTCCCTGACATCTTCTGCTCTGCTCTGCTGAGAACTTGTCCTTGGCACTTAACATAGCAAATGGTAACTCGCCTAAGATTTATCTTTCAAAGATCTCATTTCTGCTAAAGTTCCAAATAAGTCCTCAGCAGGACCATTTCCAGGGAGTAAAGAAGTGATTCTTGAACTTACTGGACAGCAACTGTATGTTCACTTTATGTCTACCTGTGTGCTGCATTTTCAGGCCCCCATTCATTTATGCAACAAATATTTACTGAGGTGTTAACGGGGGTCAGATCTAGCTCTAGGTGTTGAGCATACAATGAACAAAAAAGACCCTGATCCCTGACCTTGCAGAACTAACTTCTGGTTTTGAAGGCAGTCATAAAATAAGAGATTATAATAAGTTGCTATAAGTATCAGGATTGGACAAATACACTGAACTCTGTACTTATGGGTCCAACACATAGCACACCAGTTGTAATACTGTTTTTATCTTTTCATGGAAGTCTACTTGAGTCAACCTACCCACAGGCACATGGAGGACATGGGGGCACACTGAATGGACAAGGAATTCTTCTTTCCCTCTTTCTTAAACTATTAAAATTCTTAATTTATATATGAGTGCTTCTTGAGGTGACTGTAGTTTCATTTTTCCAAATACCCGATGTTATTTGTAAGTCAAACCAAACAAAGTAATCTACCAGAGCTCAAAAAAGTATCTAAAAATTGGAGCCCAGCCTGCAGAAGGCCTTATCTTTCCTGGGGCACAGAGAGGGGAGTTGACTCTCTTGAAATCCTTACTGCCAGGCACATTTCAAACCCCAGCTCTAATTCTGGCAGAAAATTTAGCTTTGTTGTTTAAAACTCTTTCTGGTCTCTCATGTATATTGGCTGGAAACTTTATAAAAATGAAAAGTAATTGCATAATTCCTTCTCTTTAGAAACATTTCAGTTCTTTTTTTACTTGTCAAAGTCATTAGAATGAGGCAGAAAATTCAGTGGCAAGCCTTGAATAGCAAGACACCATACGCCTTTCTCTTCCGTGCGGGGCACGTGGAGCGAACGGCTGAAAGTGGACCTGGGCCAGGAAACAGTTAGTATTAGCCCATAATGTCAAACTCTTGTATTTCTTTACATTACTTTTTAAAAATATAATTCTTTACTATCTGACCATATGAACTCACACTATCTCTCTCCTAAGATGGTCTCTTCAAACCCATGATTCAGTGAGGAACTCTTGCTCCAAGTCCTGTAATCATCTTGGATTTCACCTTTCTCCACACCTACCTATGTCACTGTCATCGCCAGGTGCTCCTGGTCTCTCTGTAAATCCGCTCAGCGCAGTCAGCTGCACTTTTCTGCCCTCAGTTGCAAGGGACCCTTCCTGTCACTACCAACCTGCTACCAACAACTGCGTAAGTCCTGTCAAGTAACTGAACCATTCCAACTTCAATTTTCCTGTAAAAAGAAGGATCTGGTGATGTATGAGGTTGCTTCAGTTCTAAAGCCAAATCCATGTTGGTCTTTCTCAGTTTTGAACTCACCCAGATGTTTATCTATAATCACAACTTGGGTTTCTTTTGTTTGCTGTTTATCCTGGTGGGCCTCTGAAAACTGCCACAAGTGTTTCCTCCTCTCCATTAGTCAATAACTGAATTAACAAGCAATTAGCAAGCCATATGCCAGACGCTCTGCCAGGCACCGAAGGGATAAACACAATACTAACAGAATGCAATTAGTTCTCACTTACTACCTAGTGAAATTCTGTAGTCATGCCTGACTCAAGAGTTGAAGACCGACTAGTTGGAAAGATTATAATGCGCAGTTTCCCTGAACAAGCCATGGCAGGTAGCCCCCTGGGTCTCAGCTAACCTCACTCCTCTCTGAATGCACTGTAATCCCTTTCCACCGCGAAAAGTGAAGTTAAAGAAGAAAAAAAAAGAGCAGGAGGTGGCAGAGGAGATGTGCCAGCTGCCTCCCACTGGGGGAAAATAAATCAGACTATGATCCTCATGTGACAAGTGACTGTGGCAGACTGCCACTTCTCTCTCAACACTATCCTCTTCGTTTTCAAGAATAGAACTCAGGCACATGGCTGCCCCCCCCAAAAAAGACTGCACTTCCCAGCCATCCTTACAGCTGAGTGCGGCCATATGACCAAGTCTGGCCAATGGCACGTAAGCAGAAGTGTCCTCCTTCCCCTTCCTTCTGCCAGCTGGCTGGAATGGGGACATGGTGACCGAGAATGGGGCACCATCATGGACAACAAGGTGGGGAAACAAAATCCAAGAAACAGGCATCTCCGATAATGTGGTTCAGCTAAGAATGACCTAAGATTATGCAAAAGAAAAATAAATTCCTGCCTTGTTTCAGCGGAAATGAATCCTAACTAATACAGTAATCCTTTCTTCCCTTTCTCCAACCCAATCCTTGCCTGTTTCTTTCTAATGCTTTAGATCTATTTGCTTTAAATATTACTTCATAGGAATAGACTTCTCTGATCTTTTCATCTGCCCTTTTCATCAGGCCCTATTATAAATACACTTTTGGTTTCCTAGATTTTTCTTCCATTGTATTTATCACAGTTTATGTGTATTTATGTATTTCATTGATTTCTTTCTCCATCACTGGCCTTCAGACAACGATTCTGTTTTTGTTTCATTTTGGTTTCATTTTTATCACCACAGGATCTTCTGTGCCTCACACAGTACCTGGCATACAGGAAACAATAGATATTTGTAGAATAAATGACTGAAAAAAATTGGAGGATCTCCCCCACTCTACTGGGAACTCTAAAACATCCACAGTAAACGTGGCAGGCCTCTGCACTTGTGCTTGCTTAACAAAAACCACAGGGAAAAGTTTGAAAACACTTAGAGTAGCTCTCAGACGTACTCAAGTGGTATGGCACTTGGAAATGGTGATGCATCATAAAAAGAAATGAATAGATAATGTGAAAATATCTTTATGTCAAAAAGTAATACATAAACTATTTAAAGGAAAATTACATTTCTAAGCTTTCAATGTTTTCTTCTCACTTTTTCACATATTTTTATTATCTGCCTGATGCAGTCACACCAAGGGGTAAGGAAGCTTGGGAGAAAAACAGTAAGAATTTTATCAATGTGTATACAAAGTAGAAAAAACTTTCTTCAATCTTTGCAGAAGGAAGAGGGAGAGCTGTTGGAGAATCATTTTCTTAGCAGAACCACATACTTTAGACACTTCCTTGCATTAACCACAGAAATAATGTTTGCAATCATGACAGATCAATCGCCAACGACTGTACATTCGAAATTAAACATTTTTCATCAAACACTGGATTTTCCCTTAATACTAGAGATTGCTGAAAATCTTTAACATGTCTTAAGAGCTTTAGACGAAGAAGGGATTTCTCCTTGTATGAGAAGGCAAGACAATTTTGCCATTTCACCCTCAAACGTCACTAATGATCATTCCTCCCGTAAGGCACTCTAGAAGGCCACATGTCCAAAGTTAAAAAACCAAAATATGAGACTCTGCCATTAAAATATTATTGAGAAGGGGCTTAGAAAAGATCTTTTCATTTGGCCTGTTTCTTACTCCCAGACCAAGGCATGGGCTGCAATGCTGGTACATAGTATAAAAACACTCTCTCCTCCCTACTGTAAGACCAGAGTTCTAAATGGACACCCTGGAGCTTAGGTCTATAAGCTCTACAGACAGTAAGTTCTCTTCCCATGAATCATTCACCTTTGCATTTTCTGTAGACATATGGTTGGCTTTTGTTATAAAATATAAAAATAGCTCTACAGTAAATGACATTTTCTTGCCCTTCCCCCAATTTACATTCTCAGTCTCTCCTTCTCTCTCTCCCCCTCCCTCCCTTCTCTCTCTCTCTGTCTCTCAAACACACACATACACACACACACACACCAGGGCCATTAGCTAGTTTAGTGATAAAATGACTTTGATTCTTTCTTCATATATGAACCTAGCTAATTGAACTAGTAAAGAAATACAATGTCATGGGAAGGTACAGAAAACACACAGGACTTCAAGTCACTTCTAGCTTTGTCCCTCATTAGCCTGTGACTTAACTTTTCTGTTCAATCAACTTTAAAATGTCTTTAAGGATAGAATTAGAAGGGTTCCCATTCTTTAAGAATACAGGTTTGTCCTCAGGCTGAATTACAGTTCAAATACTGTCCCTGTCATTTAATTAGGTGTGTGATCTGAGTATGGATGTTTAAGTACTTAGCAGAGTGTCTGATGTACAATAAATGTTAAATAATCAGCTCCTGTCATTTCTCTTTTGAAAACTGTAAAGCCCTCCACCAATATTCATGTCTATTACCCAAAGATGCACATAAAATAAGACATCTGATAATAGAATATTTATCAAATGCTTTCTCAGTATCCAGTATCCTATCTTGCCTTATCCACAAAGCTGGCCTGCCCTTCCCAGATAAAGTGCTCTTATTTCTGACGCTTACAGAGGCAGAAGGCCAGCCATAATTCCCTGTAGTCTTTGAAGACTCAGCCAGCGGTATCAGTTAATAACCTTGCTAAAGGTTATCCATCAGAAAGAAGGGGGGAAAGTCCCAATTGCTCTAGTCAGAGATGTCATTAGTTATGTACCCAGAGCCTATTGACTCTGCATGGCATTCACAGAAATGGCACACACCATGGGAAAATACTACCAAAGCAGACAAGTACTTAACCTAACTATTAAGTAGCTCAGTGCTGTCTACTAATTCATTTCAAAGGTACTCTGTCTTCAGAGGAACCTACTTTCTGATTCTCTACAATTCTGACGCTTTATTTGATTGAGCTATGAATTTTTATTTGGATTCTATAGCCATTTTAATAAATCAAACTTGCCTTCTCTCCCCCTCTTGCTAGATAGTAAACCATGTAGAACAGCTCCTAGACTAAGTGATCCAACCTCACTCCCATTAAAGTTGTCAGCAGCAAGCATCTTTGATTCTTTCTAACCCTCCAATTGAAAGTCTAGGTTCTCCTTTCTATATGAGAACAGTACATTCAGAATCTTGAATTTCATTATTAGTTAGTGTCTGTTTAATGTTAGGGAAATCTCTAAAGGAGAAAGCCATATTATGTTCTCTCCAAGAATTTAATACAATTGCTACACACTATTGAGAGTGTGACATGGCCCAATTTCTCATGTTTATAAACACTAGATAGCAATAGATGAGTAAAATGCACAATAGAGCTTTTTCTTTTTCTTTTTTAATTAATTAAATTTATTTTTCCACCACCATTTATCCCCTCTACAGCCCCTTCCACCTCCACCCCCCATCCCCACAATCACCACACTGCTGTGTCCATCTCCATGAGTTCTCTTTTTTCTTTATAGCTCAACCCCTCCCCCCACTTCCCCCAAGAACTGTCCGCCTGCTCTCTATCTCTAAGTCTGTCTCTATTTTGCTTGACAGTTCAGTTTGTTCATTAGATTCCACATATGAATGAAATCATATGGTACTTGTCTTTCTATGACTGGCTTATTTCACTCAGCATAATGTTTTCCAGGTTAATCCATGCTGTCACAAAGGGTAAAATTTTCTCCCTTTTTATGGCAGAGTGGTATTCCATTGTGTAAATGTACCACAGCTTTTTTATCTGCTCATTTACTGATGGACCCTTGGGCTGCTTCCAAATCTTGGTTGTTGTAAATAACGCTGCAACGAACATGGGGGTGCATATATTCTTTTGAGTTAATGTTTCTAGTTTCTTCAGATAAATTCCCAGAAGTGGAATCGCTGGGTCATAAGGCATTTTAATGTCATAATGATATTAGCAGAACAAGGACTTAAGAGTTTTTACTTGGGTCATTACAAGTATTACAGAATTACAAGTTAAAGGGGTGCACACTTCTGCAGATGACCTACAGTAAATATAGAAATTCCTCCTTCATAGAGAATGGGTGTAAAACTTATTATCTTTAAGCCAGAAATGCTATACTTTGGATATATCTCTTCATACCCAAACAACTAATCTAAATCTGAGAAATTGGAAAGATCATAGAGCACTCACTTGCGGGCAATCACAGTCAGGCCACCATCTCCAAAGTTTCATCTGATACTAACAATCATACCACTCTAAAGTATAGTTGTCTCATCATTAATTTTCTAGCTCTATGCCAAAAATGTCTGTCTAAAATAAAATGTAGTACCAAAAACATCAGCTTAAGGCTAGGTTTGCTGTGAACTGACCTTGTGCACTGTACCTATGGGACTGCAAATTGGTGCAGTCACTATAGAAAACAGTATGGAGATTCATCAAAAAACTAAAAATAGATTTACTATATGACCCAGCAATTCCACTTTTGAGTCTTTATGTAAAGATAATGAAAACACTAATTCAAAAAGATATATGCACCCGTGTTCACTGCAGCATTATTTACAATAGACAAGATATGGATGCAACCTAGGTGCCCATCAACAGACAAATGGATAAATATAAAGACAAATGGTATATATGCAAAATGGAATATCACACAGCAAGAAAAAAGAATGAAATCTTGCCATTTGCAACAACACAGATGTACTTAGAGGGTATTATGCTAAGTGAAATAAATCAGACAGAGAAAGACAAATACTGTGTGATTTTACTTACATGTGTAATCAAAACAAACAAACAAACAAACAAATAAACAGAACAAAACCAAACAAAAACAGACTCACAGAAACTTAGACCAACCCAATGGTTGCCAGTGGGGGAATGAGTGAAAAAGGCGAAAGGGAATACAGTCAATAATCTTGTGATAAGTTTGCACAGTGACAGATGAATGCTAGAACTAGTGAGGAGATCACATTGTAAGGTATAAAAATGTCTAATCACTGTATTGTACCCCTGAAACTAAGGTAACTAACACTGTATTGTATACCAATTATGCTTACATTAAAAATATTTTTTTCCAATTTCAATGTTGAACTAGTTTAAAATAATAGCATGCAACAAAAGCCCTTATCTTTTTAAGTATTTTGGAAATCTAATTGTAAAGAATGGCAGCCCAGATTGTTGTTTTTCTTTTTTCTGACAACGGCTGATTTCTTTCCAGACCTTAACTACAAATACCATGGTCTATTATGGTGCCATTAAAAAGTCCATTAAGATGGTTTTCCAGGATTTCCAGTAGAGTTAACATGTGTCAGCTCCTGTCCTCAGCAAAGCAAGCAGAAGGCACCACTGGGCTGTTATTTTTCTAAAGCAAGTATAAGTTTCAAAACAGGTATTAATGTGGACATAACCATTTAAACATCCTGCTTCTCCACAGCTCCTAGAAAAACAGGTACTTTCTCATTTTAATTTTTAATACATACTCCTGTACTCTATAAAAAGCTGTATGCCTGGGAGAATTTCCAGAATAATATGAAATCTGGGAGGTGTGTCTCTCAGTATGACACCAGAGCTCAGTCTCCAGTATCTGGAGACTTACTTAGTAGCAGACGAAGGACTCAGCAGGCTAGGCTAGGAATTCGTAAAAGCAATTACCACGGCACCGGGCCTCGCTTCTCTCTCGCAACAGTGGCCCAGAGGGAGTGGAGAAGTACAAGTCTGGAGGTGGGTGCTCTCTGGTTCCTATAACTGCACAACTGACAAACATATGCCAAAGGACAGGGCAAACCTGTATATTACCGAATCTAAGAGAGCTGAAGACGAGTGAGCGGTTCAAGACCAGCCAGCTCTGAGATGCTCAATGTTTCCCGTGACTTCCACTGCGATTCTGACTCAGCAGCAGTGGCACAAGTAGGAAGAGTAGTGGTAACTATAACACTCTGAAAGCACTTGGTTTGTGCCAGATACTTTGCTGAGTTCTTTACAAATATCACCCTATTTAATCCTCATGGCAAACCTACTGGGTCGGTGCTACTATTACCCCCATTTTACAGATGAGAAGACCAAGCCAGAGTGGTTAAGGAATCTGTCCAAGGAAATGAATCTGGTAGGAAATGAGTGAGGATTCAAACCCAGACAGGCTGGCCTCGGAGTCTGAGCTCTTCAGAGCTCTACACTAAATTACTCATCCACAGGGTTAGCGTGAGTCCCAGGGCGTGAAGAAAATGTCATGACTGAAATCAAGCTTTTCTTCTCTGAGTGGAGAAACTGGAACCCAGAGGAGGGAAGTCTCTTATTCCGGACAAAAATCCGTCAGTGCACTTCCAGGAAGAAATCATTATATGACACCAGCTATTCTTAAACATTCCTCTAGGGAGAAAACAGGCAGGTGGCATTATTAAAGCCAGCCCAGTGGTTCCAGCTGTGTTACTCTGACCAAGGTGCTGTTCTGGGAAGAGATTTCCATCCTTTCCTGCCCAGCTCACTCTTCACAGGATATGACACACTTCAGGTACTTTCTCATTTTAATTTTTAATACATATTCCTGTACTCTACAAAAAGCCGTATGCCTGCAAGAATTTCCAGAATAATATGAAATCTGCGAGGTGTGTCTCTCAGTATGACACCAGAGCTCAGCCTCCAGTATTTGGAGACTTAATAGCAGACAAAGTCGGTGTAAGGGGCTCCCAATCAATCAATCACGGTGATTCTCAAGGGAGGGAAAGGGCAAGGGGAAGGAGAGATGCCAGCCCCAAACGGAGATGGTAGCTGGAATGTGGGAAACAGGGTCACAAAATTTGAGCATGGGGAAAAAAAGATGTGATTCTGATATGGCTCCCAATTATGGTCTTCCTTCCCCTAAACCAACTACTCTAAAACCTTCGTGCATGTCAAAACATCATTAGGTCTCTGCTTTGTTATAACATGCACAGAATGAGCAGATCGATCCCAAGCTAGAACTGCTCACATACATTCTCTCGAAAAGCGATCAATATGTTTTCTAACACTTGATATGCATGATTGGGCCAAAAATCTTACAGACGTATTGAAATCGTACTTTTTTACTTAGCTGCCCTTTCTGTTCAATAATCAAGGTTACTCTGGGGGCCCATAAGCAAGGATAACAACCATACATTCCAAACGCAGGGTGAGCTAGCATGACCAATATGCACTTTCCAGAAAACAATGAGAACTGGGGGGGGGGGGGGGGGCAGTCAGAGATTGTCCCTGTGCCAATGACGCAGACTGGTAGCCACATCAAACCGACCTTCATCACTTCCACCTGCAGGTCTTCGTGGAGGGCCGGCGTCACTTTCACGGCGTTCAGGATCTGATCGAGCAGCTGCTTCTCATCAGAGTCCGTTTCCATGGATACAAACCTCTCTTCTGACAGAAGCTTCTGCAGAGGCACAAGGAGTGATCAGAGAGAGGGGTCGCCTGCGCCTTGTTCTGCGGTACCTTAGGGTCATTTTTCTCAGTACGGATGGAGGGTAATGGCTGGAGGCCATTAGGAAAGAGCTCCTGCTATGTGCCATTGAAAAGAAAAAAATGCACCAAATCTTTGTAAACAGTTTTTGGGCCAAGTCTTTTTTCTGCTAATAGATAATTCATTACAAATTTTATCAAGTGACATTCTAACAAGTGGCATAAAGGTTCTTTGGGTGACGGAGGTGCGGGACGAGCGTGCAGAGGGGAATCCATCCCTCCAACGGTCGAGCTCACACAGGCTCTTTCTGAATGGAGCTGGTCCCAGGGAAGGAGGGGTCTTGTAGACAAGTCCCTTTTCTCAGATGTTTACCTTTCCACTTACCACTGTGACCTGTCATTTACCCAGGAATTTCTCATGAATCCACAAATCTTAATGTATATTCACCAGAAAACAAGTCCTACAAAAACCTAAAGAAGACACGCACTTTCACCAGGTTTTCCAGGAGCTGTTACCCCCCACAGGACGTCCCTTTCCTTGTTCAGGAAAACTCCTGCTTTTCATGAAATCCTTCCTTAGACTGTACCCAAATCCACATGCCCGCAGCTTCTGCTCCCCCATCCTTCCCCGGAGCCACATGGATGAAGCTTCTAAAATATCTACAGTCAGCTGTGACATCCACCCACGTCTTTTCTCCTCCACACTAAACTCCTTGGGCACCTTCAGTGACACAGCTTCACAGGTGCTCTCCTGCTTACCTCCAGCGGGAACGTAGCCTTCAAGGGTGGCCTGACACGAAAGAGGGGTTTACCTCTACGGTGAACTGTGGACTGTGGGTGGCGAGGATGTGTCAATGTAGGCTCCTCCTTGGTTAAAAAAGACCATGTGCCACTCTGGTGAGTGATGTTGATGACGGGGAGGCTATGCGTGTGTGGGGGCAGAGGTACATGGGAATTCTCTGCACCTTCCTCTCAACTTTATTGTAAACCTAAAACTGCTCTAAAATAATAAAGTCTTTTAAAGATAATAACAAATAAAAAGATGGCAGAGGAAAATATGAGAAAGAAATGGGGTCTTTGGTGGGTCCACCCAGCTGCGGGCACCAAACCCCAAATGGCCTACCTCTAGGATTCTAGTCATGTAAAATAATTGAATGTGTTTGCTGCCTACAAACAAACAAACAAACAAACAGTAATTCGTAGCTTTAATCACATTCTCAGATCAACTTAGCTTAGCTGTAAGTCACGGCATATTCTGTGCTGACTCACCCAGAAACCCCTAATTCTCACTCATAACGGCTCATGTTAAGCTGTTCTCCCTCCATCCTGTCCCGGGGCAGTGGAATCCTTGAAACCCAGTGAAGGGCTTTATATTAATCCCTGTTCAATCTGTCCTTGGACAATTCAGTGTAGAGTAGCTGCTGTGATGAACTTTTGGATTCAGATTCAGCCCTCTTTTAGCTGAATGCCACTGCAGATCAGGAGAATCTTCTCGGGACTCTCTGACATTTTGCCTATATTCTCTGGACAGAGATTTTTTTCACTATCATCTAGTGCATGCAGGGCAGCCCGGAGTTAAAGTTAATATACAAACCCATTATTAATTACAGTGATAAAGACTAGGAAGCCGTGAAAAATGCCTAGAGTTAATGGGAGGTAAAAAGAAATGGTCAGAGAAAGCTCATTGCCTACCACATCGTTGATGTTATCAAAAGTACGTAAGCCCGAAGTAACTAAATGGAAAATTTATGCAAGACTTGAGAAAAAGGAACATCACTGGCAGGTCAAAACAACTTCCCATTCATTTTTATCATTGGCCCAGTCACCTTGGAGAAAAGCAAAGTTTTTCATAACATTATGGACGATGTTTAAAATTTTCTAATGCTATTGTATATTAAAACATACTTTACCTAATTCCAATCCACTGGGGGTAAAAAGAAGCATACGTTTCTTACTTTTTTATGTGTTAACTCAAAAGTCATTAGGGACCGCTCTGAACTTAGGAGCTACCAATGAAATTGTACATACTGATGTGAAAAGACATCCTACAAATGCTGCTGATCTACGGCCATGCCAGTAACCCCCACAGGCTTGAACTTCACAGTGCTTGTCACTTAGAACATAAACCACTTAAAAAGTCAATGTATTTAGACAGCCAGCTCCCTCGCACTGCTGGAACGAGATCTATTATGCAATGTGTAAAACACAAACGAACAAATGCTCAGAGAAGGAAATGTGCTCAAGCAATCTAACTTTTCTTATTAGACCAAATTTACCTTTTCTTCCCAATCTTGCTCTGAAACTAAAACACATTAACACATTTCTCAAACTAAGTGTAGAGTAGGAAACAAAACAGAATGTTTCAGGTTTACCATCAATTTCCATGACACAGAACCACAGATGTTGAGCGTATACAAGTTCTGAGTTGTATGGAACTTGAGGTGTCTCTCTTGGGATCCCTTATTCCCCTAAAAGTTAGATATCACATAAAATACTTCATTTCTGTGTGGGCTTAGCTGGGTCCCATGAATCAGTGTGTGAGGACAAAAGATCAATAAGATAATGCGGCGCACAGAGAAATGTTGATAAATATTTTTAAAAATCGTGTTATCCTCTATGGTTATTACCTAGTTCAATCCAAATTCTGTCTGGGTCTTTAAACAGCTAATACTTAAAATATTAACTATTTGCTCTTTCCATGCCAAAGCAGCCTGTCAATTTCTGTCATCCCCAGTGCACTCAGGGACAGCCATACCTGCATCCCTGCCAAGGCATGTTGGGCCAGCTTCACGTTCTTGGATTCCAAAGCCAACTGGAGAGGCAGCAGGCATTTCTCCCTGGCAAACACATAAACAAGGACATGTGAGCTCAGCTAAGTTGGCAGTCAAGTGATAGAAGCCTTATGGACACCCCCCACCCCCCAAGTGCTGCCACGCACACACATACAAAACTATAACCAATCATGAAAATGCACATGGGCTTCAAAAAAATACAGCCAAAAAAAACCTGTGCAGAAATGATGGCACAGCTGCAGCTTCCCTTCTTAGTACGGCTCCAAAAAGAGCAAACACAAGGACTGTCAAACAATTGTTTTGGTGCACCAATTATTACATGATGGGACCCTCACCAGTCCATGAACGTGCCTTGCTCTTTCCCAAATTAACAGAACTGCTCGTACGAGGACACGTGGGATGAACAGCCCTAGGAAGCAGCGTTCATACGGATTTCTATGCCTTGCTCATTCCCCTCGCTCACCTAGGAGGTGGCTGCACCACCACCACTGACTTGCCGCATCAATTATAAATTATAAACTGAAATTCTGTTAACTTGCCAATTTCTCCCCAAATCAAAGTGTTCAATAATCATTTATAATTTTTAAAATTTTCTCTTTCGTCTCCAGTAAGAGGTATATCTGAATTTCTGATGGGTTCTTAATAAACACATTTCCAGGACAGAAATACACATTAATCATCAAGAACTTTGACCAATGGGAAGTACCGGTGTCATGGAAGAAACAAACAAAATACATGAAGAGCTATTTGGATATTTTAAAGCTTAAAAAAAAACACATGACCCTGGTTGGGTGGCTCGGTTGGAGCATCATCCTGTACACCAAAAAGGCTGCAGGCTTGATTCCTGGTCAAGGCACCTACCTAGGTTGTGGGTTTGATCCCTGGTCGGGGCACATAAGGAAGGCAACCAATCATTGTTTCTCTCCCTCCCTCTCCCCCCCCCCCCCCCGGAATCAATAAAAACATTTCCTTGGGTGAAGACTACAAAAAAAACCCTGTACCCTAAAACATGTTAGTAAAGGACTACAAAGAGAAACATATCTGTTGGAAGCATTCCCTCTAAATAATTAAACAACAGACCAAGAATTTTAATCAACCCATTATTTCCCCATGGAGTTACAGCGGCACAACAAACGAAATGTAACTTAATTCTACCAGGTTCTTCTTTCCTCACTTAAACCAGAGCAGCCCCATTATTACCCGTTTTATATTTTCGCCATAAACTGAAAGGGTCATCGACTTTACGGAGTGTGAAAACCACAGCGTCAGACTATGGGATTTCACCTTCGGAGAAATAAGGGTCACGGCTGTAGGACACAATGAAGCAGAAGTTAACTGAAGCTCTGATTCCTTCCTGTCCACCCTGCGGCTCCGCTGCTTTCCCAGGGAATCCTCCGTTAGCAGCTCCGAGACACACGGAGTGAGTGTCACAGACACTCCCTAAAGCTGGTCACAAAGACAGAACAAAGAGGGTTCGCCCTCCTAATCCTTCTTACCTCCCCCCTCACTGACTGGATGTTACGACACCCAGTTTTATGTGACAACTGATTAGCATTACCTCCGTTTTTCCTTAGATACATCCTTGGACAGATGGATAAATTATCCAACTGTGTGACTTCCAGTTGGGTGGCTAGAATTTTATCGCTGTTATTGTTATCATCAGCCTGTAACAGTTACGGGGCAAACACTGCTATGCAGTCAATTAAAGCAGGAACAGCTGATTTTTCCAATTTCATTTCTTTTACTTAATCATAACCAGTTCATAAGCTTGGAAATATTAATTGGGAGAGTGAAGCCGAGTGAGAAGTAGGAATAATGGGCAGACGGAGTATTAACCAAAGAACCACAGAACTTCATCTGTAAACCCTTGAAACAGTCAAATTTCCATGAGGATTAATTCACTGTGAAAGAACTTCCATCTCAGATTTAGAGTGAGACCTGCCAGTGAGGGCACAGTGCCAGCGAGCAAGTGTGGAGGGCCAACGCTCTCATACTCCCATAGCTGGGAGCAGGGAAAGTCTCTGCTGGGTGGCTATGTGCTGAAAATGCACAAATATTGCATATTACTCACCAAGGGCACCTAACAAGAGTAGAAGCCACGTTCAGCAGCAACAAGGACGCTCCTGGGAATGTTGCACCTGCTGACCCTTGGGACGCACCATTAAGTCCGCATATAAGCTGGTGCGTACTCGTGTTACTCTGCCATCTGCAGTGTTAGTCCTTGAAACCCTCATTCCACTCTCTCACCTACTTATTTATACATTCACACAATTTACACTGCAGACGTGAGCCAGGCTGTGGACAAAAGCCAGGACTGCCGGGTTGAACCATGATTCCAGGGGACATCACTGAACTGCTCTCCATGACAGTCATGGTCACCGGGCAGGACTGGAAGATGTAACCGGTTCAGCTAGGTTTTGGCTAAGTTGAAAGGTATCAGTGTTTAGTGAAAAGAATAGGGGCTGGGGAATCACACAGCCCTGGATTCAAACCCTAACCATGTATATAAGTTGTGCAATCTCAGTCACGATGTTTAGCTCTGGTTTTAGCTTTTCAATCCATAAAAAGGGTATCTTAAGACCAATCCTTCAGAGTTATGGTAAGGAGTACAGATGATATATAGCCAGGGTTGGCAAACTTTTTCCACAAAGAGGCAGATAATAAATATTTTAGGCTTTGCAGTCTATCTATAGTCTCTGCCCTAACTACTCAACTCTGCCATAGCTCAAAAGCAATCATAGATGATACATAAATCAATGAGCGAAAATATGTTCCAATAAAATTTTATTTACAAGAACAGGCAACAGGCCAGCTTTGGGCTACTGGCTGTAGTTTGCCGAGCCCTGATGCAGGCAAAGGCCCAGCATAGATGATGATTTCAGCACAGGATAAGCAGGTCTACTCTTGCCATCATATCCAGAAAGATTTTACACAGGACATGGGTTAACTGTACTGGGAGGGTTGTCTTAGCAAAACCAATCATAACACCAAGACCTCTCTTAGAAAATAAGTGCTTTGAGGAAACAGGCTGAGAGATTTCATCTGGGCACTGAACCAAGGCACTCACCCACTCAACCAGCCATTCAACCAACATTTGAGCACCTACTGTGTGCAAAGAATGATGGATGCTCAGGAAGATCTGGCAAAGAATAAGAGATAGCTGCTTTCATTTTATTTGTGAAATGAAAGGGAGAAAAAGAAAATTAACATTGATCATTTCTCTATTTAGTCTACCTGTCATTACAATCTTAAAATAGCCATTCTTAACCTTGTTTTATGGTTCAGAAAATGGGGGTTCAGAAAGATTTCATAGCCTCTTTGGTCATGTCAAGGCCACACAGCTAAAATCTGTTGGAAATGATTCAAACCCAAATCCATCTGACGCCCAAGACCAAATTCCTTCCAACACACTCTGGTCTCAAAAGATCAGAGCAAAGCTGTTTCTCAATCTTTTCGGGATTATAAATGCACAAAAACCTGGCAAAAGACCCATTTCCATGAAAATAACTTCAGGCAACTCACAGCCCCACCAGCCAAATCCCAACTCCACATGGATCCCATGTTAATACCCCTGCTCTCAGGGGAAAGGACCCTGCCCAACATGGCAGAAACTTTAGTGTCTGCCTCAGAGCAGAAGGCCATGTTCCCCGGGCTTAGGGTTCCTCTAGGATGGACGGTAGCTTCATGTGCGTGTGTGCAGTGCATGCATGTGTGTGGAAGGTGTGGGGGATGCTGACTCTCCTCAGGATCCAAGGCCTCTCATCCCCGCAGGCCTAGTGGTCCTAGATCAGCGTCACAAGCCTCAGATCCTGACTTCGATGGGAAAGGAACAAATGCAGGAAATGAATGAAGCACAACTGATTCCACTGCATGCTCTGTGACACCATGAAAACCCTGCTGCCTGATTTCTTAAAGGTGATTTTAACAGACGAGAGTAACAGCGCCCGTCAACGGGTCTAAGAATGAAATTGACAACGAAGAGGCAGCATGGCACACACTCAGTGCCCTCTGCACATGCTGTGCTAGAATACACCGTTTTCTGATCTTTCTAGATGCTACCTCATTGGGAAAAGGGAATAGGAAAAACCAATAATCAATTACATTAAGCGATTGTTTTTTATGCACAGGCATGTGCCAATGCAGCCTTGCCTAACTTAATAAAGGCAGGGGCCCCAGGTTTCATGTCCTGAATGCCATTACTTCCTAAAGAAGAAGGATCAGCAGTGCTGCACATGGACAAGGGAGACAGCATCCTGAGACGCGGTGTCTGGTCACGTCAGGGAGACTGAGCCGATTTCCTTAACTGCATTATCACGGTTCACAGATCAGCTTCCCTGGGCCGGAAGATACCAATGGGCAAAGGGAAATCAAAATAGATGAACAGGCGAAAAGCTAGGATTTACCAAAAATTACCTTTCAATACGTGCACAAACATGGACTTCAAGTAAAACCAAATGCTTTCCTGAATGTGAGGCTGATTCCCCTTTGACGCACCTCATGGGAAGGAGCGCAAAGGTACCTTAGATTTCTAAGGTCTGCTGATGCTCTCCAAGTCTCGGATTCAGTTATCTAAGCCATGTATTCAATAGCTGAATTCCTTCACATAACAATCATGACTCTGGTTGAAAACCAGTGGCTTCTATGTGCAAAGTGCCAAGCTACACACATCCACACTCACTATTTTATTTAATTATAACTTTTGAAAGTAAAGATTGGTTAACAAAACTAAGCGGTTAGATTATCTGCTCAAGGCCACATGTTTGTAAATGTTAGAGTTGTGATTTAAACTTAGACCACCTGTCTTCAAAACCTATGATCCTAGGCCTCCACCACAATGTCTAAACCAGCAGTCAGTTCCCCTCCACCATGCCCCCCGCCCTATGGCACACTGCTTTAAAAATAGCAAGCCAGAGTAAAGTGCAGCAGAGGAAGTATAGTCAATAATATTGTAATAACTATGTAATTATGCCAGATGGGTACTAGCTTTATTGGGGTGATCACTTTGCAAGGCATAGAAATGTCCAGTCACTATGCTGTATACCTGAAACTAACATAATATTGTATGTCAACTGTAATTTAAAAATAAATTTTAAAAATAAGTAAATAACAGCAATCCAAATGTCCTCCAGGTGAAAAGACTGGGGACAGGCATCGAACAAGTCATGTAAATTATCTTATTTTGACTGGTCCTGCACGAAGTGATGCATTATATTTGACAGTTGGTATGCAGTTGAGAACCTATGGGCAGTTTAGATGGCTGGAAAAAGTGAGGCTCTGGAGCCAGCTGCCGGGTTCAAGCTACAGCCATCATTTTCCTAGTCGTCACGACCTTTCCTAACTTGAGTACAAAAGGTTTTTCACCTCCTTGTTGTGATATTACAAATGTTATTTTGCATGCTTCTGAATACTGAAGCTTTAAACAGTTTGTACCAACACTGATGGATTTTCCTTGACTAAGCTTTGCCGGAGCCATTCCATGGAGAGGATTGGTACTGAATTGGTTCCTTAATTGATTTTCTCTGCCGTACAGTTAAAATATTTCCATTTCATTTCTATTTTCAACTCCGTTTTTAAAAAAATTATTTTTCATAACAAAGATTAGCGTTATCCTTCAGGAACTGTTTTAGACCCTAGAGATACAGCTGTCAATGACATAAAATCCCTTTCTCCTGTAGGCCTTCAAGATTCCTTAACAAGCCTAGTGCAATTGTTAAGTTGAGCAAGTGAAATTCCCATCTTTGTAGATTGAAAAGGGTTGTGTATTGGCAGTTTTATATGATTCAATCTATTGAAAAGAATCCTAAATAATATAACATGGTTATGCTCATATTTTCCCTCAAGATATAAACTTTTATTATCTATCATTATATTATAAAAGGCATATGTATACATTAAAAAATCTGAACAGTACAAGGGATATACAGCAATGAAAATCAATTAGGGCACTATCTAAGAAAGAGCTGGGTTGAATATTGATGATGGGTATTTCCAGACAGTGGTGTGAGAGAGCTTTTCTTTTTCTTTTTTTAAGACTTGCTATTTGTATCAATTTTTATATAATAACTCTAGAGAATACCAGCATAACCTAAAGAAAATATATTTTAAAGCTACAAAGCCATTGGCTCCTCACAAAAATAGCCATCAAATTGTGTTTCCTTCTCTTGTTCAACTCAAAAAGGTGAGTGAATTTGCATGCATAGAGACAAAATATAAAATATGGAACTCACTTTCTTCCATTTCTTTCTGGTACTTACATAGGTGATCTAGGCATTCTTTATAGCTATTACACCCACTGTTCTTATCCATAAAGAAAACCAACCTTCAGTTACATTATGGACTTCACTGTTCTAACAGATTTTTTAAAAATTTATGTTTATTGTTGAAAGTATTACAAATGTCCTTCTTTTTTCCCCCATTGACCCCTCCACCCTGCTCCTGTCCCCTCCCCAGGCCTTCACTGCACTATTGTCTGTGTCCATGGGTTATGCATTTGTTTTTGTAACAAATGGACAACTACTGGCAATTAAGTAGGCTTACCAATCATCTGAAAAATTTTAAATACTATCTAGATTTTCTTTTCTATTTGATGTGTCCAATTTTAAAAATAAGCTGCAAAAGAATAGAAGTAACATAAATATAAAAAATATTTTGTTACATTATCATAGAACGAGGTTTTTATTTTAAAATTTTCACCTAATATTCTTGCAATATTTAAAAAATACAAAATACTATTGGCCAAGAAAACAATTTATAAAAAAGAGTAAATTTTTACTCATTTTGAAAATTTCCCCCAGTTTTATTGAGATACAACTGACACATAACATTGTATAAGTTTAAGGTCTACATCATACTGATTTCATATACATAATATTTCAGAATGAGCACCACAATAAGCTTATTAATATCCATCACCTCACAGAGCTTTAAGATCAACTCTCTCAGTAACTTTCAAACATACAATATAGTATTAACTACAGTCACCAGATTGTACATTGCATCCCTAGAACTTGTTTGTCTTTGAAAAAAATTAAAGATGAGCACCTTCATCACAAGAAGCTAAAAGGGAAGGGAAAGGCATTTACAACATGGAAATAAGCACAGGCATCCCTGAAAATTAACCAAAGTAATAAAAAAAATTTAATCTCCCATCTGTCTTAGGTTCTCCCCCAAAACAACCCAGCACATGAAAGCCAGTGCAAACCCCCCCCCTTCTCTTAGGACAAGTACAATCAAGACCTGCTTCCGTCCGAATAGCAAACTCGGACATAAAATGTGCAGGCCGGCAGGTCCCAGAAAATGTAAGAGTCTGTATCCTTCACTCTTTTATTGACTTTTTATCTACAGCAATAAAACATCAAGCCTTAAAGTGTCAAATTTAGCCCAAGATATAGAAGCTAAGCATCAGGCTAGTGTGAATACACGGAAAGGGGAAGGCCAGTACCTAAAGCTGAGTCCTCAGGGCCAAGGAAAACTGCGCCATTCAAGGCTAAGGACAGCTCATCGCACACATGCTCAGGTCCTGTCTTCACGTCCACTGTCTGCACAGTTGCCGCCCTCCTTCACGCTTCCGTGGGGCCCTACTGGCCCTCCCAGCACCCCTCCTGGTAGGGCGAGAGCCTCCCACCCCCATCACGCAGGGTACAGTGGCTGCTTACGCAGGTGGTTAGGAATATTGACAAATAACTGTGGAGGACAATTTATTAACCCTCCTTGGCTCACAATCAACTGGTAATGAATGTCCTTGTGAAATCATCTACTAAATAAGTAGACTACCTTACTAGTATTACAATGGCATATTAAATTAAAAACCCGACACCATACCTTCAAAGAGGAGATCTCCAGGGTTTTATGCCCATTTCTGACCAACTGGTAGAATCATAACTGTTATGAATGAGGAAAATATTAACATGACTTTTTTTTCCCTACGGTACATTAATTTGACGGAATTTTAATGGCTCTTAAAATGTTTTTAAAGAACTCTTAATGAAAAAAAGTTTTATATCATAGTAAGTGAAAGTAGAAAGTTACAAAATATTACATAGGATGTGACCTAATTTTCATTGCATACACTCAGAAGAAAATAATCCAAATATTAGGATTTATTATCTCCAGGTGATCTGACTTTTACAGCCAACTGTTAAGAGTTAGAATTCAGACTTTTACCAGTTATTACTGGGCTTTACCCTCTGTAGGCCTCAATCTTATCTACAAAGTAGGGATGTAATAAAACCTACCTCATAGTTCCAGTAACATGGCATTGTCTGTCAACAACTGTATTTTCTAGGCATTGGAATTTTCTATAGAAAGAACATATCTCACAACTTGAAAACATTACTTTGTTTCTCAGGGTGTATTATTTGTGTATTCTCTTATTTTCTAAATAATTTTTAATTGTATTTATATTATAGGCCAAAATTGTACTTTTTAGATTCCTATCTTACATCACTCACAAAAATTAACTTGAAATGGATTACAGACTTAAACTATAAAACTCTTAGAAGAAAACATAGGAGAAAAGCTCCTTGACATTGGCCTTGGTGACGATTTTTTGGATATGACAACAAAGCACAGGCAACAAAAGCAAAAATAAACAAGTTGGGACGATATCAGACTAAAAAGGCTCTGCACAGCAGAAGAAATAATCAACGAAATGAAAAGGCAACCTACAGAATGGGAGAAATTATTTTCAAACTTTATATCTGATAGACGTTAATGTCCAAAATATATAAGGAACTCATAAAACTCAATAGCAGAAAAACAAAACAGATAATCTAATTAAAAATGGGCAAGGACTCTGAATAGATAGTTTTCCAAAGATGACATACAAAAATGGCCAACAGGTACATAAAAAAAGTGTTCAACATCACTAATCAACAGGAAAATGCTAATAAAAACGACAGTGAGGTTATCATCTCAGACCTGTTTGGGTGGCTACTATCAAAACACAAGAGATAAGTTTTGGCAAGGATGTTGAGAAAAGGGAACCTCTGTGCACTGTAGGTGGGAATGTAAACTGGCATAGCCATTATAAAAAAATAGTGTGGAGGGTCCTCAAAAAATTAAATATAGCAATCCTATTTCTGGGTATATACACAAAGGAAACGAAATCAGTACCTCAAAGAAATATCTACATTCCCATGTTTATCACAGCATTGTTCAAAATAGCCAAATTACGGAGACCACTTAAGTCCATCAAAAGATGGATGGATAAAGAAAATGTGATATTTATCTATCATCTATCTATCTATCTATCTATCTATCTATCTATCTATCTATCTACCTACCTACCTACCTATCTATCTATCATCTATCACCTAGATCTCCAGATAGATATGACAGATAGATAAACAACGGAATATTATTCAGCCATAAAGAAGGAAACTGTGTCATTTGCAACAACGCGGATGAACCCAGAAAACATTATGTTAAATGAAATAAGCCAGAGGCAGAAAGATAAATACTGTATAAGCTCACTCATATGTGGAATCTAAAAAAGTCAAAGTCACAGGAAGAGAGAGTAGAATAATGGTTGCCAAAGGCTGGTGTGTGGGGAAAGCGGAAATGTTTGTACTCCCAGCAGAAACTTAGAAAATGCGTGAGTTCTGGGGCATAGCATGGTGACTACAGTTAACACTGCTGTATTGTATACTTGAAATCTGCTAAGGGTGTAGACCTCAAGTGTTCCCACCACACATGAAAAATCTAACTACGTGAGGTGCTGGATGTGTTAACTTGATGGTGGAAATCATTTCACAGTGTATACAAATATCAAATCTTCACACTGCACACCTTAAACAGGTTCAAATTTTTTTGTCAATTATACCTCAATACGACTGGGAAAAAGAAGACACCTTTTTATAGCCTGAAGTTGCAGTCTCTGGCCCCTGTGAAGAGCTCGCAATTCTTTCTCCATGGGCATTAAAAATTGCGTTCAGCCCTCCACGTATAGAGATCACTCCCCTTAAGCAATTCCTTTTGGCCGAAAGCATCAGATAGAGAACAATGATGTAAAATTTTATTTTCCCATAAACAGCAACTTTTCCCAGCAGTAATACGTCGGTGGTGTTTCAACGACTGACTATCCCAATAGATTCTGCACTCCAAGCGCATTTGTAAAATACGCCTTGGGTGAAAGCCAGAAAGGCTGCTTCAGTTCCTTATTTGCTGTCTGCTTTAAACATATTCCAGAATCTGAATTTCTCTCTGCCAGCCTGAGGAGTCGGCTGAGTAAGAGCTACATTAATCTGCTGCTCGACAGCTTCAGCTCTGGCACTATCTGACGTGAAGACCAGGCTGTTCTCAGGATAAGGTGAGTTTTAAAGGCGCGATTTGACATTGGGCACTAGTTACCCTTCAGCCTGTTTGAAACCGCCTCGCAGCCCAGTCGCCCTTAAGGCAGCTGTACTTGTAACAATACATCAGCTAAAGGATACTTTCTTCCTCTCAAGGTAATATCAAATCTGTTACCTAATCACATGACCTTCCTACATGAAACGTGGACTGGAAGAAAAACAAATAGGCCCACAATTTTTTTTTTATGCACTGAAGAGAAAAGGAAGTAGCAGACGGTTCTCTTGGTCACTTGGAATAATTAAGGACTAAAAGGTGGTAGAGCTTGGACAGTACAAGCTGCCTGACAACAATCCACTCAAGGGCATGAAAATGGGACAGGAAAGGACTGAGAGCTCTGACTCAACCAGGAGGACTGTCTAGATCCTGTCTCCTGGGTGTTAACATAAGTCGGCCTGATATTATCATTCTCTGCATTCGTATCCATCCGAGACCACAAACAGCCATTTCCAACAGGCTGGGCTGTAAATGCCCTGAATCCAGGCAGCGCCTTAGTGAGTCTGCAAAGTCCATGATGTGTGGGTGCCCACAGAACTCAGCGATGGCAAGCGGGGATCCTGAAGGCTGCTGAAAATGTTCACATGGAAGAAGGAGAAATGTGTCAATAAATGTATCAAGTGTTCAAGTATGTGAATCACTGTAATTGTTATTCTGCTATAATTATCTTTATTGGTAAAATCCCACTACATAGATGCTTCTAGCTAAAGGAAACTGTCTCTCCTTCTAAAAGGTTAAAAAAAAAAGGAACCGCACTTTTTTTCTCTCCTAACATCCGTGGGAGAGATTCCTGAACTGCAGAAAACGGAGTAATTGGCTCCGCCACCTAAACTCTTTCGGCTGCACAGATGCCTTGTTACCAGGGTGACGCGACATCCTAGTGGCATCCTGCTGTTTTCCCCGTGTGAGAGGAGGCACCGAGGCACTCTCCGTTCCAGCCTGGGAAGGCAGGGACACACGAGCGGGGCCAAGATGACCAGGAACGGTGCTGCTGAAAGGCTGAAAGACAGGGTCAAATCAACCTGGGAAATGAAGGTTCTCAACTTCACGGGCACTTACTCGTCACCACTGTTCACAGCCTCAGGAGGCGGTTGTCCTCACTCTCTGGAGACACAGAGGGACCCAATATCCATATTCAGGCCGGGCTCTACCCAGTCATCCCCAGAAAGCCAGAGCCATCCTTGCTGGGTGCCAAGGCGGCTGGGCCTGGCCAGCGGAAAGCTCAGGGCGTCTGAGCACATCCCTGCTCTGGTTAAGTGTGACAGCAATAAGGAAAGATCACGGCGTCACAGAAGGCAATGGGTCTATTACGAGAACTCGGGCCCAACTTAGAGGTTTGTGGTTTCGTTTTGGCCAACAAATGAAGGGTACAACCCTGGGCATGTTACTTAGCTCTTTTTGGAGTGTAGTTTCTATTCACAAGATACTAGGACGGTTCTGATTTTCCTAGGCTACTTCAAAAAGATGGGAAGGACACACTGAGTAGGCATATGAAAGAGCTCTGAAAGCAAACACTTTTGGAAATACGAGGGAGGCCAGTGAGAAGAGCAGTAGTCTAAGGCAATGAGCTCTCTTCTTTTGTCCTGGCTCAGACACTTGTGCTCTCTAGAAGCCTCAGCGTCTTCCCTGCCAGATGGGGATCTCTCCATCGCCTCTTCCAATTCTAACAGCCTCTACTTGGAAATGGGTGGCTAGCAGTCTTAGCAGCCTTCGTCTTAGCAGCTAGATTCCAACTGTGCTTTAGCTGACGGTGTGGTTAGCCTCAAGTGGGAGATCAAGACTGGCCTAAGTCTTTCCCAACAATCCTGTTTCCTGCTTTTCCAGCCTCCCTTGTGGCTCTGAAAATTTGGTGTCCTCCCCCGCCCCATCAACTACCACCCTCACCGTGGACTGCCACAAGAGAGGCCAGCTAAAGAAAAGTCTTGATATTTGTCTTTCTCTGCTTGGCAGGGAATGGATGTGGGGCAGAGGGGGTCAATGGGGAAAAAAGGGAACATCTGTAATACTTTCAACAGTAAAGATACATCTTTTTAAAAAAAGAAAGAAAAGTCTTGAGTCTGTACATAAAAATAGAAAATCCACTGATGGGGGTGTTCAATTACAGTTCCCTCATTTCAGATGCCAGGATTTATTTTACAGAACGTTCAGAACGGCCAGTGAAGGCTCACCTGTTTCTGATTCCCAAGGACCAATTAGGCCTCTTTGTATTCTGAGGAATCACAAATAGCACTACGTAAATCCAGATTCTTATCTGCTCCTTTGTTCTCAGAGCCCGGTTCTCCTATGTAAACTCATACTTGGACACTTAGCACTTAAGGGGAAAAAACAAGCCTTAATCATGGTGCAAACTACCAGAACACAGTGAGCTACCTGACCGGTGACATTTCACTTATGGTTTGTTACACAGTCTGCAAAGTACCATCTCCATTATGAGACATCTTACAGAATCTTCATATGACCCCAGTAAGACGTACATTATTTGCTGGACTATTATAGGGTTATTTCCATAGTGAGGGGAATGGCTGAAGTCTAACATGACCCAGTTCCACAGGCCTGTGAGAGAGAGAACAGGGAGGCCCCTCCCTCCGAAGCATAAAAGCGTGACTGCTACGTGGGTCTTAGGGTTGGGGAACCCAAGGCAAGGCCCAGAGAAGGCAGGGCTCAGAGCAGCTCCTGCTCTCAGGTAAGAGGAAGGCCTGGTGACTCTTAAGGAAGAATGTTTTGAGATTCTGGCATTTAAATGGCGAAGAAATGTTTCTCAAAGTATATATTCACCCCAAAATGTATACACACTTGAACAGTTAATAACTCAATTTTCACTCCTTTTCAGGTTTAACTGATTTGAAATAATCAGTGAAGCCAGACTAAGCTTTGAACAAAGAAAATTTATCTTGAAGTGCCACTAGACTTTTTTTTATGGGGATACATAAAAGATACAGTTTACAGTACAAAACTGGCAACAGTTGAAGAATTGAAGACCCACAAATACCGGATGAAATGATTTTTGATGTTGGCGATTCCAGTGCTTCCCATTATCAGCAGTGCCTGGACCAGAACGGTCATTAGTTAGAAAACAGGCACTGATGACAAAAAAAAGTATTCATTTCTGTAGATTCTTTTAAATTTTGAAAACGAACTGGAGGTTAATAAACACTGACTTTATAATCATTCAATATGTGTATGGGACACCATATATATATATATGTGTGTGTATATATATATGCACACACACATACACATATACTCACACACAACAAACTATTATTCCAGTATAAAAAGAAGGAGATCCTGCCATTTATGACAACATGGATGAAACTTGAAGGTATTATGCTAAGTGAAAGAAGTCAGAGAAAAACAAATACAGTATAATCTAACTTACATGTGGAATTTTTTTTTAAATGAGCACACAGAAACAGAGAGTAGACTGGTGGTTGTCACAGATGCGGGGGTTGGGGGTGGAGGGGCAGGAGATGGGTGAAGGAGGTCAAAGGGTACAAACTTTCAGCTATAACATGAGTAAGTTCTGGCATGGTAATTCTAGTTAATAACATTGCATTGTAAACCCAAACGTTGTTAAGACAGTAAATCCGAAAAGTTTCCACCACACAAAATGGTAACTATGTGAGCTGATAAAAGTGTTAATTAATCTTATTGTGGTATTCATTTCACAATATATACTTAAACCACCACATTGCACACCTTAAACTTATAAAATGTTACATGTTGATTATATCTCAATAAAGCTGCCGGAGGAGCTAAAGCAGAGGCTCTTTTAGACAGGAGGTGGCACACAGGCATGCGGAGCCTTGCAGGAGAGACCCAGTTTGCCTCTGTGGTCTGCAATGGGGTCTCCTAGATCTATCTCCTCTGTATCTCCTGGTCCATCAGTGATCACATTGGGGAAACAGAGGCACCTCAGCAGTGCTCATCTCCTTTATAGAAGCTGACAAGCAATGTGAGTAGCTCATGGTCCCAATGGTCATACATGGGAGAACCAGGACTCAGTGTAGTTCGGTTAGCTGTTTACTTCCCCCCAGCAAGTGGTGGCTATTGGAGGGGAGAGAGTTTGTGTCTGGTTCCCCACCGTGTTCCCAGTACAAAGACTGTTGCTTGCTTGGCTCTGACCCCAAACCCTGGACACCTGTCCCCACCTGTCACTACTTCCTCCATGAGAGCCCATATCCCCCTCCAGAGTCTCCAGTGGAGATGGCGACATTCAAGACTGAGTATTCAAGATGTCGACATGCAAGGCAATCATCACGAACAAATATTTATAAAGGCGTCCACTGTACTGCACACTTGGGTGCACACACCTTAAACTAACAATCGTTTTCTTTCATAATCAAATATCCTGTTGACTTTCAATTACATCTATACTTTTACTATCTCTGAAATGCTTGAGTGCCTCCCTCCCCCTTTTCAGCAAATGTCATGTTACTGGTTCTGTTTTCCACATCCAGGCTGATTTCAGAGCTGGAGTTAAAACCCCGTAGGGTCCTGCAGCAGCTGTCCCACAGCTCAACCCTGGCGGGGGGGGGGGGGGGGGGGGGGGGCTCTGTGCCCAGCCCCCTCCCCCTGCCCTTTCTTCCTCACCCCCAGGACCCACGCACAGCTGAAGGCAGGCTCCTGGTTTCTTTTCTACCAACAGTCCTGAAATTAGCATACAAAATCTTTTTTGTCTTTGAAGGGTTTTCCAGGCAGCTGGTAAGTAAATACAGCAAAACAAAAAGGGGTTTACAAAATAAAGCAGGCATATGGGGAAGTTAGAGTTTCAGGAGGGATAAAAATCTTTGAAATACAACCTGGACTTCATTAAACTAAAAATTAAACCAGGTTTGCTCCTACTCACAATATTAGCTATTCTAGATGCATTCCTTTAGGTTAGGCCTAAAAATGAGGCCTACATGAATCTTCTCTTGGCAGTCCTGCAGGTTTGCTCGTCTTAACCCTCCCTAGAGATAGCACCTTAGCTGCTACTTGGCCTTTTCCCTCAGTCAGAAGCTTGGAAAGGGTAGAGTTAGCTATTTAATCACGTAATCGCTCAGGCTCCGCCACTGGGAATTCACATCAATTCTAGGCTAGCGTCTGTTTTACCTGAACGTCTCCTTCTGCCTTACAGGGAGGAAAAATCAATTGAGGTCATTTCCTGGCAAAGTCATGTATACACACGAATCGCAACAGCTCTACTAATTCATGGCTCTCCCCTAAATCTGAATACAGGACACATATTCCCCTTTTAAGAGCACTGGCTCCTTGGAAATTGCATTTCAAGTTATTCCAATACAAGGTGATCTTACCCATATTTCTACATTAGTAAGTTGCACTCATGAATGAGCAGTGGCTAAATATAGCAGATTCCTCAAGAATTCTTTTTAATAATGGTGCTTCATCAAGTAATTTACTGCATGAAATTTAGCTTTATATATCTCAGCTTTTCACATAAGTTACAAGTAAGAAAAAATAAAAGTCTGTGTTAAATTTATATTGGAAAAGGTAATAGTCTGTAATGGGTTAAGACAGTGAACTTTGGAGTCCAACAGTTCTGACTATCCTGGCTTGGCTTGAGGGGTCTCTCCAAGCCTCAGTGTTTCCCCAGCCTTACAAGAAGTGCTGTCAGGACTGAGACCAGCACCTAAGAAAGCCCCTGGGACATAGTAAAGGCTTCAAAAATGGTAGCTTATGTTCTAATGTGTCCCAAATTTAGTTGGGAAAATGTGAATTATCAGGCTATTATACGTGCTAAGAAGCATCATATTAACAGAGTACTGGACTATAGAAGTAGGTTAAGTGGTAAAGGGAGATCTGTTGTGTCAAATTTATTGGCCTTAACTTGAAAAAGATATAGCAGGTATTGAGTAATTTAAACAGTTCAACTATACATAGATATGCAGTGAAACAAAAATACAATAAAATATAAAATATTTAATAAACAAAGATGTCCAAAGCAACTAAGTATGATGCTAGTCTTTGCACCATGCCTTACCCAGGAGAAAAGTCCTAGAGGATGAAAAAGAGAGATACCAACACTTCATTGAGCCACTTACATCACTGAGTCGATGAGCTCAGGTCCCTATCCATCTCTCACAGTCCATTTTTATAACCCATCAATACAAACAGTATCTCAGAGGTAGAGCTTGAAATGGAAGCAGCACATTCAGACCTACATTGCCTGTACGTCACAGTTTAATTATGAAAACCAAGCGCAGAATAACCTGCCCATCAAAACTCCTACTTACATTCCATTCGAGAGGAAGGAAGAGACTGAAAAAAGGAAATTCATGATTGGATTATTATACTTTTTCAAAATGGACTTATGGTTCTTTCTAACACTTCCCTTTATAGCCAACTGAGTGCTATACAATAAAGACATCAACTTCTTGTCACAAAGGAAGGATAAGTGGCTGGGTTGTGAACATTAATATCTTGCTCACATCACAAAATATCACTCAAGCCCAATCTCCCCCACATCCTAGCTTGGGCGGGTTATGCGCTTCTTTAATTGACTGCATCACTTAAAAGTGCTTTCAAGTCAGGGGCTATTAACAAGGAGAAGCTTTATAATTGAGAACTAATTGTAGGTCTTTCTTATCAAAGGGAACAGAACATGAAAACCATTAGGACTGGCTTTCAAATAACACACAATCAGCTGTTTGTAAGTTAGGAATAGTATAGCGTTGTTGCTTATGCTATGTTAAAAGGTGACGGGACTATGCTTTGTCATCCATAGCAGTAGGGAGAGGGAAAAGAGAAGCTACATCTTCAGGACACCTTGATTTCTAACACAGACCTCTGCATCCCCTCTGCTAAAGGCTACCCAACACAAAAATGTCGGTTTTGCTCACCTGTTTAGGGTAAGCCTGATCTCCGGAAGCTGGAACAGTTCAGGTGACTCCAGGACAAGCCCTTGCTCACTTAGATGGTGCCCTTGACCCCCAGCAAGGTTGCCAACATCTCCCTCGATATTTCCTTTCATAGCTCGCTGAGATTAAAAAAAAAAATCTCTAACACTGAAAATGAGCCGGGCTTAGAGGAACCAAAGGGTCTGAAACCTCTATTCTTTTTTCCTTTTGTTGTTCTGGTGCAGAATCAGCAAAAGATCAACAGAGCCAACACTTACACTTGTGCGTCTCTGCAAAGAAAAGTCAGCTGTGGTAGGGAGGAAAGGCAGAACCCGGCGAGAGAGGGGACCTCGAGGTGAGTTTACATCCAGGAGAAACACAGATGTTTGCAGTTCACCTGGAATCGTGCAGAAGCCTCACGAGAAGCATGTGCCCTGCATTTAGGCGAATGTCCTCCATTCAGTCAGCACAAGCTGAAGACCTTCTCCCCGGCATCCTGTGCTTCCTCCTCTGGACAGCAGGAGGGACCAAGGGGGGCCCAACACTTCTCCACGACAGAAGAAAGGCAGAACTAGCCACGAGGAGGGCTAACCTGCCTGCCAAAAGCTGCTATTGAGGTATCCTGTCCTCATTCATTTTAAATCACATATAATCTTTCCCAATTGATGTAGGTATAACTATTTCTTCAACGAAAAACCAAACAAAAACTTTGGACATCCTGTAGAAGTTGCTCCAGAGTTCAAAGCACAGAACTAAAGCACTGAAATAGATAAAAAGCAGCAGAAATCTGTTAAAACAAAACCGTACCAAAAAATGGGAAGCTATTACAGATGGTTCTCTCCAAGAATAAATGTTGATGAATGTGCTCCCATCCTGCATGAAAGATCAGTAAGGTCCCCAAATCAAGACAAGGAGGAACATGTCAGCATCTGGGCTGAAAGCAGTTTCTAGATCAGGCAGGCAAAAGAAAGCCGAGGGCTGGGCAGAGGCTCAGCCAGGGGGGTTGGGGGACACATACAGAGAGGAGTGGAAAGAAGGGCCATGAGAATCTTTCTGGGAACTTGAACTGGCAGAAGAAAAGTAATTAGGCTGAGGCTGGCTCTGAAGAATCACGAAGAAGGTAAGCAAATGGCAGCTGGGCCATGGCTGGATAATGGCTGGGACTGTCCCCAAAGGGCACTCAGAAATGCCAGAAAGAGATTCTCTGACAATGGCTGCCTTTTAACAAGATAGACATGGATTCCCTTGACATTTTTATCCCATCTGGACCAGACCTGTTGTAAGTAACTAACCTGGGCTAAGAGCAAGGGGAAGTCCTGGGTTAAAGCAGGATGGGGGTGAAGTTTCTTTAATTCTTTTTCCTTTCTTTTTTTATTGCATCTATTGGGGTGACACTGGTTAAGAAAATTATATAGGTTTCAGGTGCACAATTCCACAACACACCATCTATACACTGTATTGTGTGTTCACCACCCCAAGTCAAGTCTCCTTCCATCACCATCTTTAGTTCCTTAGAATGAAATACTCCAAGTCTGAATATAAAATCAGAAGAACACCAGAAATAGTTTATGAATCTGGTTTCCTTCTCATATACTAAATATACTTGAGGGGAAAAATTAAATAATTAACCTATCCAAATTCTTTCTCATGAGCAGACAAATATTTACAATGGCTAGATTTTTTGAGCAGGTGCTCAAACAGTAAGAAGATGGCGTGTTAAACATAATAACTGCCCAATAAATTTAATTTAAAACAACAAAACAACGACTGGACAGAGTAAGTGCTCTCTGGGTTTAAAAGTGCTCGGAAGACGAATCGAAGGATTAAAGGACTGATTCACAACAGAGGGAGAAAAGCCCATTACAGGATATTTCCTCATCATGTCACTTGCCTGATAATAAAAGTAAAATAGTAAATCAGACCATTATTGACTCAATAACTCTTTTTTATTCCTATCATGGCTTATTCCTATACTCTAAATGAGGCTTTAAAAGGTTCCCAGCTATTTCTAATCACGGTCACACCGAAACCTTCTTGTATGGAGTAATTCAATAAATTTACACCCTCGTAACAGTGCTTCCCAGCTATGTATGCTGCATTCGCCTCTGTGGTACAAAAAGTCCCCAGTGCAAGGCTCCCATCTGCTGTCTCGTTCATAAGGTCCCATTCTGTGTCCAGTGGCACCTCGGTTTTCCAACGTCTCCGTCGGCGAACATTTCGTGTTACAAGCGCCATAAACCCGGAGGGAAATGCTTCGGTTTTCGAACTCGCCTCGGAAGTCGAACAGGCCACACGGCTTCCGCTGTGGGCAAGATCCTGAGGCCCAGCTGTGGGCTGTGATCCCTCGGTTTTGGGACGTTTCAGGACTTGAACGGTCTCCGGATTGGATCACATTAGAAAACCCAGGTACCACTGTATATGGATGCCAGACAGACCTCACTGCATGCTCGGAACAGAATAATGCACATTCCTTTGCACACAAGGACGGCATAACCAGCTCTTTATCGTAGAGTAAAACTCTGAATTATATCCCCACTAATGGTGAACGACGCCTGTACACATCTACCCACAGTTCCCCACCCGGCACCCTGCCCACCGAGTTTCTGACTCCCTCCTACGGGCTGTGTAAGATCGCTCCCTGGCTCTGGGGTACATCTCAGGACCATGGACAAAAATAAAGCTAAATGTCTAACCAGGGGACAAAACATACGAGCCCTGAGGCCCATTAACACTGTATTTTATCCAACTCATCTGGCCACACACACACACACCACGAACTGGAAAATGCCAGTTGTCCTTTGAGGAACACTCCCAACCAGTGGACCAGGAGACTCGCTACAGGTTCAACAACCCTTTGGACTGGGAAACAAGCTATTGAGCAGTGTCATCAAAATTTTTGCTCTCGTAGCCTCTAAGAAAATTTTAGGATTCTGGTTATCACGCATTTTAAATTAACATTTAAATTTTTAATTATAATTTTAATTAATTACAAAGGCTATAATTCTGGCATATTAAAATTATTAAAAATTTTAATTAAACCATATCACTTATTTAAATGTTTGTAATGAAATCTAAATACACACCCATTTGAAAACCACCTTCATCCATCAAAAAATACATGAACAAACTCTCTTTTAACAGTAAAAAGGCTGCCTTGTTCTTTTTTCTCCTTGAATTCCTATTTCCAATCCCCTTCCCCACAGAATTTTCTCTCAATATTATGTTTTAATGCTTGAGAGGCTTTCATTTATCTTTTCATTATATTTTTCTATAACAAAAATGTATACAACTGATTTTTTAAAAATCTCCTGTGGCCATAAAGCTAAAAGTGTTCCATTTTCTTCTGGTTTCCGCTATCATTACTAGCATGCACAACCAATACAAAAATATCAATAATTACTTCTAAGAATGTTAATGTAGTTAACATGGAAAGGACAATTTTATTAGAAATACATTTCTAAAGAAATGGATACAGGCCCTGGTGGTAGCTCAGTTGGTTGGAGCATCATCCTGATACGCCAAGGTTTTGGGTTCAACCCCCAGCCAGGGCACAAACAAGAATCAACCAATGGAGGCGTAAGTAAGTGGAGCAACAAATCAGTGTTTCTCTCTCTCTCTTCCCCTTCCTCTCTCTCTCTAAAATCAATACGTAAGAATTTAAAAAAATAAATTGATGGAACTAGTTTATTGCCCTCAATTAGTTCATATAGCTATAAGGATGAGTGTTCCTTATAGCTATAATAAAGTGGGGCTTACCATCAATTTCATACCTTTTTTCCCCCACTTTTATGTATGTATAAGCAGTAAGAAATCTTGTTTACATAAATAAGAACTGAATGGAGACTTATCCAAAAATGTTTTTACCTAATATCTTACAACCAGATTAAGTCCTTCAATTTTGCTGAAGGCCAAGAAGTAAAAATTAACCTACAAAAAGATGTGTGATCATCTTTTTCCATCCCCTTAACCAACACAGACACTAATATTTTCATAGCCCTTTGTTAGTGGGAAGAGAGTTTTGTCCCCCAGGACAACACGCCGAGGATTCAGGGTGGGATGGGTAACAGCTGTGCCTCTCCTTTGTAAAGCAGGGGAAGGGCGACTTAAGAGGTGAGACGGAAAAGATGCGGCAAAATCAATCTGGAAGCCAATCAGTTTTAAGAAAGGGCGCCTACAGAAGTTGGGGACCAGGAAGTAATCTCCCTAAACTACCCATGCTTTGTGTCTCTTGGAGTCTTCACATTCTCCCGTGAGCACCAACACCCCAGCTGGCATTCCCCTCCTCCAGGCAAGAATGTTGCTGCCAGATGCCTGTCCGTTTGCAAGCATTATGCACACAGAACTACACTTGGTTTGATTAACACATGAATTCCCTTACAATAGATCAGCCTGTAGCAGAGCTGCACGAGAAGTAATAATTTTTTAAAAAAGACAGAAACATAATTATTGTTCAATCTACTTGAAAAAATAGAAAATACCTAATAAATCATAGTGTCCTGAGAGTACAGAAACTATACTCAACAAAATACTGTAAATTCAGTATTTTTAATAATTGCAAAGAAAGCCTGGAAACAATCCAAATGTCCAATAATAAGAAAGCTACTACACAATTATGTTACAGCAGACATATAATGGAAGAATGCACGATATTTTAATTCAAAGAACATATACTGACATTAGAAAGTGTTCTTCATATGATGTTGACTAAAAAAAAAAAACAAAGCAGGAAACAAACTTGTAAATAAAATTTCACAATTATTTGTAAAGATATGTGTGTGTGGGGGGGGAAAGCCTGTTTAAAAATTTATTTAACTGCTCAGTGGTTGTCCTCAGGTGGTGTAACTATGGACTACTTTCTTATTTGTTCTTTCCAAATTTTCCACAAAGGGCATGTATTTCTCATGATCATGGGGAATAAAAAAATGAGGGCAATGAGGAAGATATGGAAATAGGCTCACTGTCTCAGGGCTGCTGCCGGTGGCTGCAGAGTTCGTGAGATCGGTCCAGCCAAGGAGCCAGTGAGAGCTTGAATCCATCCCGCAGAGTGTAGGGCTGCATCTCCCCAGGGGGGCACCATTTCCTAATTCACTGTAGAAGATACTGTCCATTGTCCACACCCTCGCTCAGGTTGTAGTCATTTCTGTCCTTGACTATTACCTTTTCATCCCTGACTTCCACAGCTGGTTCCTCCGGCTCAACGCTTCCCTTACTCCACAGACAAGTGGAAATCAGTGCAATCAGGTTCCTATCATGCCAACCTCATGAAAGAGCCCCGTCCATGCATGCAAAATAGCCATCAGTCAGCAAGTGTCATGCTATCAATAAATGAGGTTCTCTGGGCTTTCAGGAAAACATAGTGCACAATTTTTCTCCCACTGTTATACAACTCCAGTCTCCTTACCTCAGCAAGTGTGGAGGGATCTTGACAATGGTATCCACACCACCCAGGGTTTCTGCAAAAGGAAATTACAAAGCTAAAAATAAATATGTACAAAGTTAGAATCTGCATTGTACGTAATTTCACTGTTAATTTCTTTTTCCCCCAGAAATCTCTATTATTATAAAGTAGTCAATTCTCTGATTACAAATCTTTCATACTTAAAAATACTTCTCCCCTGATAGCCCCAGAGATGTCTCCAGGGAAGGTTAAAAATTAGGACATATTTCCCTACAGAGGCACAGAATGAATAATGAATAGTTAAACTCCTAACCTGAATCAGACTGCCAATTTAATCTAACTACAACTGACTAAAATACTGTATTCTTGCAATAAAAACAGAGAAAGAAAAGTTGTTTCCTTGAAACTATGGCTTTAATACCCTTAAATAATGGCCTATACGGGAGAGACTTACAAGTTCATGAAGCATTTTATGTAACATCTCATTATTCCTGCACACATTTATGACACAGTATATTGAAACTTTTTTTAATCACACTATAATTAGAAATACTGATTGGGAGGCTCACCCCAAATCTCACTAATTCAATGTCGATATTCAATCCTTTATTTACCATTGTTGTGGATACTCACACTAATGCTACCTCCAATTGTAGAGGTAATGAAAAGGTCACTATTCTTTTCTAAGAAAAAACAAAAAACTGTTCTATTTCAAAAGCTCCAACTTGTCTCCAGTTTTTCAGCTCAAATTGTGCCGACTCCTCTCTTCACCGCTTAGAGTTAACAAGCCCTGTCAATCTGAGCCATTTTTACTGGGGAAGGAGAAACATCTCTCCCAACCCTGCTAAGAGAGCAGAGGGTGCAATGGACACCAAATGTATCCCTGGGACTCAGGCGTAAGAACAGGCCAAAACATGATGATAGGATCTGGGCCTGTTGTGGCCAATGGGCTGAAACATAGGTGTAAGCAAGGCAATCCACAAAACAGAAAGATGGAATCGGCAGGATCATTTGTGCTGTGGCCACAGGGCCAAGGGAAGCAGTGAAAGGACTGAGCTCAGTCCTTAAGACAAGACAGAGAAATCCTTAGCAAGAAAAGGCAGAGGGCAGCTCAAAGGCCACACAGGTCAGCACGGCCCTGCAGTCAGCACTCAGGGCCAGCGACCAGGACAACTTGATACTGCTCCCCACGGGATGTTCTGACACTGAACAACCAAATTGCCATGATTTTTCCCAGCAGAGAGAAGGGGTTTCTATTTAATTCAGGATGTGCAGCAGAGCCCAGTTCTACAAATGCCAGAAAAGCTAGAAGGGGAAAGAGAAAGGGAAGTGACATCAAGTGGAGACGGGAGTTGGCAGTGGCACTGGGCTTTGGAGGGCAGAGCACAGGTGTGGGCTGGGGATATACACGTGGGCATCACATTCGCAGAAAGTGAACTGCGCTGTGCGTATGGGTGTGTTCACTCCAGCAGGGCTGCGAGTGAGAGAAGAGACTCAGGGCGAACGCCTGCAAAACTCAAACACAGGCTGGGAAGGGGAGCTGGAGCTGGCAAGACAGGGCAGCTCGAGGTGCGATAGGATTGGCAGGGCGAGGCCCTGGAGGCCACGATAAAGCGGGTGCCCGGCATGCTCAGTGTGGCCAAGAGGACCTGCAGGGCGGGTGGAGGACCGTCTGCTAGGCGGGGGTCTGGGCACGTTATTCCTCACCCAGAGCCAGTAGGATGAGGGAGGAGGCGGTCAGGTCGGAGTGAGCTGCAGAGTGAGTGGAGCCGTGGACAGGCTCACTACAGACACTCTTTTAGAAGTTTGGCTGTGAAGGGAACAGAAACTGTGGCTGGAAGGAAAGGTGGGTGGGAAGACAGAGGGAAGGATGGGTGTGGATAAACTATCCCTCTTCCGCTACTTGGTGTCCCAGTCTTGAACTTTCTTTCTCCTTTCCTCCCTTTTCCAAATTCATTCCATATGAGTTCCTGATAAAAGTAAAAAAAAAAAAATTCTAGAATGAGGGCCTGGTCCCTTCCAGTTTAATGCTGTGCCATTCCATTTCACCCTGCCATTCCCAGCTCACAGTCCTCCAGGACTGCTCGTTCTTGAAAGAGAATGCTAGTCTTTCAGGCTCTCCACAAGCTGACGACTCCTTTACTCTTTTCTATTCCCTGGTCAGACCTTTTCCTCAATGACAAAAAAAATCTAACAAACTAGATAGCTCAAAATAGAGGACAGACACATATATATTCTTTGACAGTTATTATGCCACTATTATGCTCCAAAATGTGGTGTTATCTCTGGCTTGTGAGATTACAAGGCTATTGTAATTTTTCCTTTATACTGTTTGAATATTTTTCAGTAATCTAAAATTAACATATATAACTCTTATAAATACAAAAACGATGAATATCACTTAAAACTCAAGTCATTAACATGCTGATTTATTTATTGAACATCTGCCTCCCATATTGTAGGGGCAGAAGCCACAAAGAAGCATAAGCACCAGTCTGTATGCTAGAAAAGCTCACATCTACACTGCTACCATTTGTTGTTTTGGTTGACTAGCATCCACGCCCTGCCTTCTGAAACAGCAACCTAATTTTGTTTTGAGAAAACCATCCTTTGCTGACTCTGGGATTTCACTGGGTCTTGTAGCCTAGGCCAAAGCCAGTTAGCCCATTCCATTTCTTAGCTATAGGACTGGTTCAAGGATACACACATGACCCAGTGGCACCAAGAAAGAACAGTGAAACCAAGGACTGAACAGAAGCGACTGGAGGAGTTCCACTCTCTTGAGATGATCCCATGATGGGTTTAGTGAGAAATGACCCCTTTCTCCCATGATGGCCTAGGTGTAAAAATGACCCCTCTCTCCTATGACTGTTTTAGTGGGAAATGACTCCTCTCTCTTATGATGGTCTAAATGTCATGATGACCCCTCTCCCTTATAATGGTCCAAGTGGGAGATGACCCCTTTCTCTTGAGATGGACTAAGTGTAGAGATGACCCCTCCCTCCCATGATGGTCTAAGTGGGAAATGATCCCTCTCTCCTAAGATGGTCTACATGTGCTGATGCCCCTTTTTCATGAGATGGTCTAAAGGATCATTCATGAGCCCAGAGCTGTGGAGAATCATGCAGAACATGTTAGTTACCTCAAAAAGAACAGAGCAAGGTCTTTGAAACAGTGTTTAATTCCTGAACCAAACTCAGCCAGCAGCCTTCCAAGGGATATTTAAGTGAATACATTTTGTTTTAAGTCAGTTAGAATTAGTTGTGTTGGTTTCTTGAACCCAAACGTATTTCTCAATCACCCGGCCCCTAGAAGGGTGCCTGTGCACACAGTCAACTATAATCCAAAGGAGCAGGTGCTCCAGAAAATCATGAGGGCAGGGCTCTGAACCCAGAAGCCTGAGGAGCTCAGGGAATGAATGCTTCCTGTGTGAGCTGCGTCCTAGGAGGCTGGAAAGGAAATTCCTGGCAGAAGGACTAGAATGAGCAAAGGCGGAGAGGTGTGCAGTGGTCCGTGTGTTCAAGAAAGTAGTGCAGCTTCCTGCAGACTGTTGGACCCTTGGTGGGGGCGCAGTAAGAAAGAAGGCTGGGCCTAGATTTTGAAAAGAGTTCTGAGGAATTTACACTTTAATCTGTAAAGGAATTGTGGGTTTGAGGAGTAAGAAGTGTTTCGTAAAAAAAGAAAAAGATGAAACAGTGGAACATGGACTGGAGTTGGAAAGAGAACAGGAAGCCATTTCTCCATGCCTTTGCTTAGGCTGCATTCTCCCTCCCTCACAGCCTTCTAACAAACTTCCACAGGGAAGTATTTTTCTTCCCTATAATCTCATTGCTCAAGACAGGGGAGGTCTTAATAAATAAATAAATAAATGGCTACAAAATAAATCAGTAACGAAAAGAAGGAGCCCATAGCTTATCCATCCTTCAAATCAAATCTACTTCAGAAGTCCCACCAGGTTATAACAATTCTCCCTCTCCCAGCACCCCTGGCCTCAGTGATGCCCTCTTCTTTGATCTGGTTTCATGGTTTACTCATTCCAGCCTACACAGTGAATGCCCTGCACTGTTATTTAACTACTTCATGTACTCATGTCTCATCTTGCTAACTATAGAAAGGAAACCCATCTGCTCTTACAGTCAGACTGGACTCTAGGCTCTCCACAGGGACAAGCTACCTGCCTCAGCTCTGGTCTCCCTCGGTAGTTCCAAAGACCTAAACTCAGCAACACTGCAGTTAAATTTAACAAGATGCTGAGCGTGAAGGTTCAAACATTAAAAATACTAGAATGCTCTTCTCTTCCCTTTTATCTAAATCTGCTTGAATTACAGCAAAATAATAATGAATACAAGGAATGGCATGTTTAGCGTGCAGTCTGGCCCTGCTTTATTATGCCACCCAGCCATCTGTGACCTTTCAATAGAGGCCTTTGGGTCGAGCTCTGAATCACTCTGCTGAATGACAATGGCGATGCAAAACCAGGACTGTGGCTTTACGAGCCTTGCTGCTCACTTATTTATCTGGTCATTTTTCTTTAACAGTAAACAAACGGTCAAGTTCTCCTTCTGCTTACAAGACCAACTTCCTAGACCATATTCTAGAAATACTGTGCAAATGTGCAGATGTGAAAAAAAAATGATGTTACTATGATTGTCTGCACACACACACCCAAACATATGTGAATTCGGACCTAAACATCAACAGAGTCACCTAAAACACCGTAAGAATTTTACATTTAGTGGAAAACCTGCTAATGGCGTGTCTATCTCTTTTCAGGCTGTACCACAGTATAATGTCATGACAAGCACTGATTGTTTTTTTGGTTGATAGAGAAAGGATTTCAATTTCATGTTTTAACTGAGGGGCAAAAATGAGGAATCCCATGCAGACTTGGGCAAAGCCAGGGCCCCACAGAGCTGGCCTGGTTCCTCCTTGGCCTTTCCTTTTTTAAAAGCATTACTACCACCCAAAGTATGTTCCTGATCTCTTTGCTTTCCCATCCAGACAATCCTGAGTGCCCAAATCCTTGCCTGATTGCAATGTCCTCCCGCTTTCTCCCAGGTTGAGTTCTACCTGGAACTTGTTTCAGTGCCCGCACCGCTCACAAATCCCAGCCCCGCCTGCCTGGAGGGCAGACCACAGATGGAGCTGCGGGGCAACACACTCCCACCCCTAAGTTATTTTTCAGGTACAATACAAAAATGAAAGCCGATCCTTAACGAGCTGGTCTCTACCGGGGAAATCGAACTAAACAGCCATTCCTTCCAGGTCGGGGTGGATGGTCCAACTCCGCTCTCCCCCGCAGGCGCCTCGGAATCAGGCCCCTGGGTTCGCACCCGCTTTCGTGGCCCTGTCTCCCTCCGAGACGGGGGCCCCGACCCACCGTGCTGGGGATCTGGAGCAGGGAGCCTCCGGTGTGAGCACAGCGGCGCCCCGTTAATGGCTGGTTGGTAAACAGACCAGAAGGGAGGCGATCGGATGCCAACACCTGAACCAGCATCCTCATATCGCGCATCCATTCACCGAAGCAACTCTCGCAGTTGCGCGAAACGCACGCAGAACAGATGCTCCGCGAAAGCCCCGCGCACGGGGCCGAGTCAGCCCGGCCCGCGCGCCCCCCGCGGCGGCGAGGAGGGGTCCCGGCCGGCAGGCGCCCCGCGCCCCGCGCCCCGCTCGGCGCGCTCACCCAGGGCCCAGGCGCAGCTCTCTCTGATGGCTCTGTACTTGCTCCCCGACGCCTCCTTCTGCAGCTTCCTCAGGATCTCTTCCATCTTGACCTTCGCGGGGCCCGGCTGCCGGCCCTGCGCGCCCAGGCGCCGCTGCGCTCGCCAGCCCGGCCCGCGCAGCTGGGGAATCAGCCCGCGCGCGTCGCCGCCACGTCAGTCCCGCCGCCGCCCCGCCCTCCGGGGTCAGGTGCGCGCCGAGCGCGCCGCGGCCACAGCGGGCTCGGGGCTCGGGGCTCGGGGCTCGGGCTCGGGGCTCGGGGCTCGGGGCTCGGGGCTCGGGGCGGGAGGGGCGCGCGCGGGTCGGGCCGCCGAGGGGCCCCGTGGGGCTTCGCGGGAAGGTTCAGGCGGGCGTCCTCGGGGCTCGCCGCGGGCCCTGGCAGCGGCCCGGAGGGGCGTGAGATCCGCGGCGGGCAGCCGGCGGGGAGGGGCCTCTCCTGCGCCCCCCCCCGCGCCCCCCCCCCCGCGGGTGGCGTCCCCGCTGCATCCCCTGGTCTGTGCTGTCACTACTTAGTCACCTGCTCCTCGGGGCCGCTCTGGGGCCCGGCCCGGGCGCTGCCTGGGCTGAGACCGCCTGCCCCGCACGCAGGCAGCGCTCTCCCGCGCGCGCGTGCGTGTGTGTGTGTGTGTGTGTGTGTGTGTGCAGGTTAATATCCCCGCGTGTGTGTGTGTGCAGGTTAATATCCCCGCGTGTGTGTGTGTGCAGGTTAATATCCCCGCGTGTGTGTGTGTGCAGGTTAATACCCCCGCGTGTGTGTGTGTGCAGGTTAATACCCCCGCGTGTGTGTGTGTGCAGGTTAATACCCCCGCGTGTGTGTGTGTGCAGGTTAATACCCCCGCGTGTGTGTGTGTGCAGGTTAATACCCCCGCTGTACACACGAGGAAACCTAGGCCAGAGGGGTTAAGTGACTTCCCAAACCAACAAGAGTTGGACTCAAACATGTATGTCTGTGTGTATGTATATATATATATATTTATGTATGTGTGTATATACATATATATACATATATTTTAAATATGGTTTTATTGATTGCAGAGAGAGGAAGGGAGGGAGAGAGAAGCCTCAGTGCTGAGAGACAGTCACTGATCTGCGACCCAGGCACTGCCCTGACCAGGAATCTAACGTGACCTCCTGATTCGTAGGCCCAGGCTCAACCCCTGAGCCGCGCTGGCCTGGCTCAAGCATATTTTTGAATCCAAAACGCTTTCATCAAATCTTTCTTCCCTCCCTTTCCCTTCCTTTCTTGTGCTGGATTGTTTTCCTCTGAAAAAAAAAGGGGGGGGGAGGGGGCACATTGGGGCCCGTGCAGCAAAGGGATCTCTGACTTGAGTGGGGTGGGAGAGGGTGGGCAGGGAAAGCTTCCCCAGGGGGCAACCCCGGGCTGAACCTGGGAGGCCCACCTGGGTGGCCAGATGGGGAGGGCAGTGTGGGCCCCGGGCCTCCGATCTGGAGAGAGTTGCCCCATGTTTCAGTGACCAAGTCGCTCACTGATGGAGGCCCTGAGACGGCTGTTGGAGGAAAGGGAGAGGAGAGCAGAGGAATCTCACTGGGAATCTCATCTTTGCCCCTGTTGTGAAAGCTGCGATTGGGGGGAGGAGAGGCTTTGAAGCACAGTGGTTTTCGGTAGACATGTAGCTGCGGCAGCAGTGAGGAAGGTGCACTGCAGAGCCATAGACTGGCTGCTCGGAGAACAGTAAGGAGATTCTGCAGTGATCTAGAAATGAGTTAAACCAATGGTGGGTGGAAAGGAAAGAAAAAGTGAGATATGTAAGGGGCAGAAGCAGTAGGATTTACTGACTGGTGCGGTAGCTAATGCGACAACGTCCAAGTTTCTTGTCTGGGAAAATGGGAGGATGGTGGCCCGTCCTCTGAGCTAAAGAAGAGAGGGAGAGAAGGCTCCGGAGTGGGGGATTTTATGAGTTCAGTTTTGAGCATGTTCAGGTGGAAATGATGAGACAGCCATAGGGTGTTTTACTTATCTGTGGGAACTCAGAACAGGGCTCTGTGGTAGAAATGAGGATTTGAAAGCCATCAAGCATTGAGAACTATTGATGCCTAGGGTTTGGCAAAGGTTGCTGGGAGGCAGTGGATGGGATGGGATGAGCCAGATGCCGGAGAGGAAGTTGGGGACCTCTGACCCTCAACCAGTGGGCCTGAAGAGGAGGTCCCAGGTGTGGGAGGGCAGCCAGGAAGGGGGGTGTCACAGCAGGGTGTCCGCAGATGGGGGGAGGGTGTTTATACTTCTCCTTAAGCTCTGTTGGTACTGAGGGGAAAAACTTGCAAAGTCCCAGCCCCCAAAGACCCTGCTCTTCACCATCTACTTTGTTTGAAAAAAGGTTTCCAGGGCTGCAAAATAATAATAACATTGTAGTAGGTAATATAATTATGTTAGATTACATTCTTAACTATTTGGGGAAAATATCTATCACAACTTTATATGATATAGAAAAATAAATTACAAACGTGTTAAAAAGTTAAATTTAATAACTGAACCATAAAAGGTTTAGAAGAAAATGTAAATGTAAATGAATACTTATCTTACTGCACCGAGATTATTTCTAACAACCAGCTAAGGCAGAAACTGAAAGAAAGGAAAGGTAAATAGATTTGATTATTTCAATAGGTAGATCCTGTATGTAAGAAGTTCCATAGGAAATTAAAAAGCAAGTGACACTCTGGTGGATAGATTAAAGGAGAAAAGAGAGTAAATCATCTTTTAATTTTGTGTGTATTTACATTTTTTACTCTTTGTAAGTATATTTGTTATCTTTACAATTAAAAACAAATTTGCTTAAGATACAAACTAGAAAAAGTATAACCATTTAAGAGATATAAAGTTTGAACAGTTTACAAAGTATTAAAAAAAGATGCACACTCTAAAAAAAGAAGCAATGAATGTGAAGTCAGCTCACAGAGGAAGAAATACAATTGACTTATAATTTATGAAAAATGTCCAAGCACCTACTAGTTAATCAAAAGAGCACAAACTTGTAAATTAAATAAGATTTTTTTAATCAACCAAATTGGCTAAGGGATTTTAAATGCTGTTGCCAATTTTGTTGTTGAAATCTCTCAAAAGTGTTAGCTAAATGAGATTCCCTTTAAACAGAAAAATGTGACTCCCATTCTTGAGTTCATAAAGCTTAATTAGTATTTCCTCATAACAACCAAGAATTACAGTGTGATACAGTATATGCATGTATTAGATAATGGAAAGGCTAAGCTGCTTTCACAAAGACCCAACGATACAGCACTGTGTAGAAAAAAGACTTCTATTTCTCACTTTAATTAAGTCCTGAGTCAGTGGTCCATGTTGGTACAGCAGTTCCAGGAGATCGTCACCCCGTAGTGCTTTGTTCCCATTTGTGTAATCAGAGGTGGGTTCTAGGCAGACTATGTTGTATTTCACAAGAAGAGGAAGAGAGTAGATGAGCCCAGGCCTCAGATGTAAAAGTCACACAAATCGCTTCTCTTCTGCTGTTGGTGAAGACAGTTACAGAGACACCCCGTACAGCAGAGGGCACCTGGGCCCCCAGCGCCCCGCCGCAGCTCTGTTCCTGCGCCAGAGGGAGGAAGATTTGGTGGGTGACCGCCGATCTCAGCCACGGCTCCAATTTCTGAACAAAACATATCAAAAAGGAAAAGTTTCTCTGAATGAAATTAAACAACTATCACTACTTTTGTGTTCAAGTTCGAGAGATTCAGTAGAATTCTTAGGATGCCACATCTTTACAGTGTATGAAACAGTGATTCCAAATAGTAATGTAGGTGGTAGTTTCTAATAATGTTTTAAATTACTCTGCTATGTTTTCTGGTCTTATTTACCCTGAATCACTTGCAATTCCATTACAATTTATCAGTTAATTTATGTTTTTCAAATAATGTATTTTTCCAATTCTATTAGGTTACTGAAACCAGTAATGCATTAGGTTAAATTTAAACAACACAATAAATCGCTTGTCACATATATTTGGCATAAATCCCTTGTCACATATATTTGGCATAAACTGAAAGGGTTAGTAACTTATGGATAAATACTATAAATATTAGAGGTCTCATTAAGTAGAATCATACCATCTGTGTCTGTTTGCATCTGCCTAATTCTATTTTGTATCTTCTATACAACTAACATTAGTTAAGAGAATGTGTTATCACTTAAAAGTAAAGTTCCAAATTTTTCAGCTGGTTTATCGTCAAGAATCATAATCACTATATCCATGTACGCTGATAATAATTTTCTTCAACAACTATATGAGTAATTTTGTTTTTTGACATGCATATGCAACTAAATATGTTAGCAATACTTTTTCATTAACCTCATTAGTGTTGACAAATATATAGATTTTTTTTTCTTTCTTTGAAAATACTTGAGGGCCTTATCAACAAGCTCAACTTGCTATACATCCAAGGTTTTTTTGTTCTTTTGTGTGTGTGTGTGTGTGTGTGTGTGTGTGTGTGTGAAGATTTTAAGCTTTCACTTGTAAGAAAATCATTGCAAATAATACATTTTCAGTGGCTTTGAGCATTTGAAAAGCTATAATCTTTATTTAAAAGGCTTTCATTTATTGTTTTGGAAAATAGCTCAAATTTATAAATGTATTGGTTAGAAGAAACATCTTTCCCAATGTTGTGATGATTATGGATCCAGATCTAACAGTTCAACCAGAAAATGCTTCTGCCTTTCACATCAGCATTATTCTTTCTAATAATTAAATGAGTTATTTTAAGGATAATTTATAGAAATTTGATTAAAATGTACAATTATTGCAAAGTCAAAAATGCTTAACAATATGCCTAATCCAAAAACACATTGAAACTTATTAACTTATAACCAAAACTTGATGGGAAGTCTTGTTGCCTTTGCCAACAGTGGATAAAATTCTTCTAAACCTCACTTTATAATTAACTGTTAATTACACTGGCATAAATTAAGCTGTAAAACATTAGCTCTCCTGATACAATTATGATGAAATCCAGAAAATCTAATGAGAAACCAGTGAAGAGTGAATGGCTGGCTGGCTCCCAGCCAGTGCGTAGTCCTGACATCACCTCCACCAGCTGTCACTCAACTCAGTTGTCTCCAGCATTTGCTGCCATGGAGACAGCTCAAACTTAGAATATATGCATTGCATTGCATTCTGATATCCTAAGTTCCACACTCCTTCATTTCCAAAATGAGTATGCTTTGGTGAAACAAACTCTTTGGTTTCACAACTCACTAATGAGTAGAGAGCTGAAATTTGAAAAACACCAGAGCAGGGGCAGATTTGAGATTAAGGAGCCTATTGGCGGGAAGTATATTTATATGAAAGAAATGAGACATAAAGGCAGAGGTTGAAGAGGTAGGAGGCAGCCAGGCTAATGAGTGAGACAAGTATCCTAAGGAGATGGGAAAGATGGTATTTAGAGTAGAGGTAGAGTCAATAGCCCAGTTAGGGGATGAAGGCCAATCTACAGACAAGGAGGGGAAGACAGAAGGCTGGGCTTTGATAGCATTTATTTTGTTGATGTGGGGAAAGGAACTTGTGGGAGCTACACCTGATTGCTTCTGTTTTCCTTGTGAAACAGGAGGACGTCTGTTGCGTGCAAGAGGAGAAGAGAACAGATAGAGGGCCAAAAGCTTGGAAATGGGAAAGAGAGCTGACTAAGGATACATAGAAGGTTTCCTTGAAGTGCGGAGGGTCCAAGCAGTTCCTTGTTTATGAACATTAAGGAAGCAGTTCCAGTTCAGCAAAATTTCCAAGTCTGATTTTTGGGAAATAGACACCCGGACCTATTGATAAGAACCTGTAGTCTGGTTTGTCCAGGACATTTCCTGTTGGAGCAGAATACCACTTGGAAGATATAATTTATATCCCCCTTCCTTACTAAAGAGACATATTCTACAGGAATGGAGTCTAGAAAGTTGTGATTTTAATAAGCACCCAGGTGATGATTGTTATTACCAAAGTATATGGTCACTATAAAGTCTACTATATCAGTATTTGACTCACCAGGCAATGATTTTTTTCAAAAGCAAGGAACCTATACTTTTAAAACCAGGGACAGTGTGAATATCATGAGACTATGGCTTTAATTAGAGCTTAAATTCATTATCCATAGTAAGATTTATCCTAGTGCAGCATGATTTATTATGATTATGATTATGCAGTTCTGCAGAGCATATATATATATGAGTAGAGAATACATATATATATATTTTTTCATCTTGTTCTCTTTTTTCCTAACAGTCCCTTTCATCTCAAACCATAATGTGAATGCAGCTGAAACTATTCTCTCTGTGTGGTCACCCCTACCACAAGCAGCATCCCTTAAATAATTTACTTTCTGTTGTGCCATAATGCTGAAGATGTTATGAAATTTTCAATGTAGTCATATCTCAGCATCGTATTAGCTTCAGGAAACCTTTAGTCCAGGAAACAAATTGTTCTGTCATGTATAACCAGTTCACTTTATAATTTGTGCCTGAATCATGAATAATCATGAATAATAATGTCTTCTTTGCAGCATTTTTTAATGAAAGAAACAGATATGGAGATTTTAAATCATTTTTATGTTATATGTTTGTGAGTTCTTTTCCTGACATTTTTAATTAGTGGGCAGAGCAGATGGCAAAAGCTAAGTATCAGGTAATGTAATCATAAAACATCCCTCCCTTCCTGAAAAGAGCAGAAATGTTCTATGTTGGAGACTTATTACATTTACTGAAGGATTTTTTACTCCACTGGAATACATTGCAAGAAATTATGACATTAGATAAAAAGATATTTCCATATCAGGAAGTTCAAGAGATTAAGATGCTACTGAGATATAAGCTAAAGGAATTCATAAATGTTTCAGAAAACATTACAGCAGAATTATTACCATAATTTGAGAAAGTTGGGCTTCGCAATAAAGTGAAATTCATTACAAAGCCAAAATTATTTTTCAAACCTCTGACATAGTTAGATAGAATTATCACACCAAGACAAATAATTATGAAATTTAAATATTGCTTGAAGGAATGCTTGGAATTTTATGCTAATAAGGACTTAACTTCAGAGGATTGTTTTTCTCTGTGAAAACTGTTACGTTTTATAATTTCCTTCCGAGCTCTGAAGGCGTGTAAGTGTGACAAAATTTCTGTAAGAAATGAGCTAAGAGGAACTTGCTGTAAATACTTATTCAAATGTCCCATTTACTCTTTCATTTATCCCTTCAGCAGACACCCATTGAGCCTCTGTCTGTGCCCGGCATCGGGCTAATTCCTGGGTGTTCAGCACTGAGGGACACAGGCCAAGTCTTTCTGCCCTTGGGACCATCTTCTACTGGAGGAGACACTCAGTCAGCAAGCAATGAGTAAGTAAGCAAGGACATATCAGGCTGCACACAAGTGGTCCCAGATAGAGCTGCATGAGCTGGGCGCAGGGACAGCTAGCGGTCCAGTAACCAGATGCCAGTATATAAATATCTGTTGAATGAATAAAGTGTTTCTCTCTCTGGGATAAACTTTTTAGTACTTATTTAATCAGATGCCCCGCCTTCTTTGTGAACTGTTCCCTGAATTCTAAAGCGGCCCCCAATAACCCTCGCCCTTGGAGAACCCTCTCCTTTGCGTGGGGGTGGAAGCCGTACATATGAAGACATGCCACTCCCGTGATCATGTTAGTTATATGGCGAAGTGGAGACCCTCTGGGTGGGTGCAACCTAATCACACAAGCCCATTAAAAGCAGAGAGTTTTCTCCCGCTGGCAGCAGAAGGGGAAGTCAGAGAGATTTGGAGCATGAGAAGCCCCGAAGCACTGTTGCTGGCCTTGGAGACGGAGGAAGCCAAGACAGAGAGAGGGCCCAGCTGACAGCCAGCAAGAACGTGGGAACCTCGGGTGTAGTCACAGGAAACTGGGTTTTGCCAACAGTGCATGAGCTTGGAGGCAGACTCTCCCCCTGAGCTCCACATGAGAGCCTAGACCAGCTGCCCTCTGATTTCACCTTGGGAGACACTGAGTAGAGAAGAGTCCAAATAGTTGTCTGAGTCTGCCTGGGCTTCAGAACTACAAGTCTCTGAGCTAACAACTGGGTGTTGTTTTAAATCTCTAAGTTCATGGTAATTTGTTACTCAGCAATAGAAACGAATACATCTGCCTACTGCATAATTCTGCTTCCAGCTGCCCTCGGAATATCTACTCAACTCATTTCCACTGAGCACTGAGTCATAAATACTTTTTAATGCTATTTGTTTTCATGTATATTTCAGTATGGGTTGCCTTTTGTATTAACTTGTAAACTCAAAGGAACCTGGTGGGAGGAGCGTGGGGGTCTATATTCCTTTCTAATAGCTGCAAATCCAACTGATAAAGTGCTTGATTAACTCATAGCTATTTTAAAAGAAACGTTGCTTTAAATCTTTCAAAAAGTAAAAGGTAATCTTCCTGTCATAAAATAACTATAATCAAATTGCATCAATTATAAAGTATTTGTGACTCATAAAGTGATTTGTAAACACCAAAAAAATAAAAACATAAAAAATCCCTCTCCAAAATAACCATGATTAATTTGTTTACCACTTGAGATTTTGATGATTTCTATTTTTTTTAAGTCCACTAGTATTCTCTATATGCCAAGGTCATATGAGATAAATTAATAGTCCTATAAATTTAATAAATTATGTATTCATAAATTTATTAAATTTCTCAAAGCAGAAATTTCCTGCTAATTTACTAAAGCACAGCATTTTTATTTCACATACTGCGTATATATGAATACGTGTGTGTGTACAGAACACTAGCTTGAGAGAATGACTTAGAGCTTCTGCTTCAGTTAGATAAGAGAAATCTCCATTTGAGTCCAATGAATGGAAACAGCAATACAATTATAATGGACAAGAGCTGTCACATTCTGCTAAGTTCATCTTCAGGAAAAATGAATCTGAAAATTTGTCAAAAAGATTTGGAGATATGCTTATATTCTATTTAATATTCTATGTGAGTTTTCAGAGCCAACACACTCCTTTCAACACTCTCTAATTGAGCATTATTAAATAAATAAGCCTCTGGACCGGTGCTCCATGACGTCTTTCTCTGTGTGACAATGACAGATGACCTAGGCACAGATTTTCTGAGTTCAGGACTGACTATTTTTTTCCTCAATAGAGGTGCTAAATATTACATAACATTCACACATTTAACAATATTTTTCTCTTTCTCATCTCTATCCAGATGGCAATACAATCTATTATTTGGCAGTTACATTTTCTGAAATCAAGAGACATGGAGACTGGCCAATTAAGTAGGTTCCAGAGGAACACAGAGAATTCTGTATTCTCTGGAGGTGTTTAAGGTCAGTTTGGAAGATAACATGGAGATCAGTGCAGAGAGAGGCAGGAGGCAAGACCAAGTAGCCTTGGAGAAGTCATTATGAGCTAGGCTGGTTGGCCTCACATACGTTTCAGGTGTAAGCAGGAAAGAATGCACAGAAAGCTCCAAATAAAGCAAAATGTGCATATTAGAAACAGATGGAAATGTGTGAATTTTACATTCAAAAGTCTCCTTAGCATTGATGGCCTCTTTAATTCATTAACAAAACCAATTTCTGTATTTTTAATATAACTCTGTTCAACCTGGACCTGTGTTTTCTCATTCCCTTCCCTATCCTGCGCATTTAGTTTAAACAGTGTATTTTAAAGGCATGCATTTACACATTTAGGTCTTAGCTGAATATTTATTGGAAATTTTCCAGGCTGAAATCACCCTAGAATATACATCCTGAGCTTTAGTGATCATCCCAGGAGCACAATAATCATCTTTATAGTAGAGAGTGAGCGAGCGAGAGAGCCCACTCTGGAATTGGTTTGCAGAGATAAGCAGTCTTAAAATCTATACCAACAGCTGGGTTTGCTCTACGCATTTGAAATGGACTCCAATAAATTTATGAATGTGTACAATAAAATTGAGTTTTTTAGGAGTGCGTTGTATAGATTCTGCAGCTAAAATGTCTGGGTTTGAGGCCCATCTCTGCCACTTACTAGCTGTGTTATCTACAAAAAGTCATTTAGCATCTCCATGCCTCAGTTTCCTTCCTCATCAGTAATATAGAAGCAATAGTTCTACATTGCTCATGATACTGTGAGAATAAGAGAAATTAGTATGTATTTAAAACAGGGACTGGCATTTTGTAAGTGCTATATAAGGATTAGCTGATACTATTATTATTTAAGGTCAGGTGCTGAGGCCTTAGACCATGAAAGTTGGTCTGGGCTCTGGTCCTAGCCCTACCCCCAACTTGCTGAGTGACCTTAACAAGTAACAAACTATCTGTGTCTCAGTGTCCTTATCTGCCAAGTACATATAATAATTGCACCTACTCAGATGGTTATTCTGAGAATAAAGAAATGAACACTACCTTAGAGCATTCAATAAATGTTAGTGTTTATTCTTTTTAATTAGACTTTTAGGTTCCAGAAGATATTATTTAAACTCAGTATTTCATTTTCTGTTTACCTAGTGACTTTCAAAGCTTGGAATTAGTGTTGAGATTTAACTGTTATCCATACCCGGCATATATATATGTCTGTACTAACCTGTCATTAATTCTGTTTTCTTGTTTGTTCCAAATGGTGTGCTTACCTGAGAAACACCTTTTAGCTCAACTCAGGGATCATGACACCAATGTGATGAAGTGAACATAGCATGAACATTGCAACAAGGAGGTCGGGGTTTGAGTCCCCTTATTTACTAAGGTGGTTTACTTAATTGCTGAGTTTCAGGGTTTTTAAAATCTGTAAAATGGGTATGAACAACAGCATCTAACTCACAGTTAGTTGTGAGAATTTAAAGAGATATACTACTTGTAATATAACATTGTGGAGTCCCTGGAACAGGAATTTTAAACAAATGTTCATTGCTCCCACCTACTGAAGGCTGTCAATGAGTCCCGTTTGGAATATTGCTATACTGGTCCTAGGGAGGGGTTGAGAACTGAATTTAGGTAGACTTAGGTCACAGAGAACAAATGGGCCTGAAACCAGCCTCGTCCCCTTTCTTAATATTTGTGTTGAATTCTCCAGGGCCACGTATGCTGCACCCCCCTCTCCGCCCCCCCGCCCCGGGCACAGCCCTTCCTGAGGACAGCACTGCCCTGGCTTCAGCGCCACAGAGACTGAGCCCGAGGGGGGCTGCGGGGTCCTCTCTGTACTCCCAGGCTATTTCCCGGCGCAGTGCTGTGTGTATGAGAGGAACTGAAAGTTATGAGAAGTGTGACACAGAAATATAAAAATCCAGATGGAAAATTATCAAAGGTAGCAAAGGTAGGAGAAGCCAGGTGTTGAACACTGTTGGTGGTAAATGTAATCGAAAAAATTACTTGGCAATGGGTACCAAGAAATTACAAATATTCATATTTTACTTATCAAGTGAAAAAAACTGGATACAAAGTTATCCTAATTTAGAGCTTAATCCTAATTTTGTAAAATCCAAAAGTATATATAGTATATATAGAGGTATATGTGTATATGTATGTGTATGTGAGTGTGTGTGTGTGAGAGATATATTAAAAAAAGAGCAGAAGTAGAAGGAAATATATCAAAATATTAACTGTGCATGTCTTTGAGTATGTGATGGGATTATGAGGATTTTTATTTCTTCCTGATACTTTTCAATAATTAAAATTTAGATCAGTCAGAGTTCTATCAGGAGACAAAAACCACACCAATTCTTTTTTTCTTTTTTTTTTCCTTTTGTTAACCCTCACCTGAGGATATTTTTTCCACTGATTTTTTTTTTAGAGAGAGTGGAAGGGAGGGGGGTAGAGAGAGAGAAACATTGATGTAAGAGAGACACATTGATTGGTTGTCTGCAGCAAGAACCCTGATGAAGGCTGGAGATCAAATATGCAATCCAGGTATGTGCCCTTGTCCAGGAATTGAACCCTCGACCCTTGAGTGCACAAGCCGATGCTCTAACCACTGAACCACACTAGCCAGGGCCAATTCTTTTAACAGGGATGGGCAGGGGCCATCCCTGCTCCTGGAGGCCACAGTCAGCAGTGTGAACTTCCATCCAGGTAACATGGTCATTGTTGTTTTGGTAAAACCTTAAGTAGGTTCATGATTTGTATCTTTAAACATCTCTCTGGCAGCTCTAACAAGGTAAGAGTGAGAATTAGAAAATCAATTAGATGCTATTACAGTGGTCCAAGTGAGAAAGGATAGTGGCTTAGAGAAGTGTGGTCCTGAGAACTCCCCGGGTTATAGTCCAGATCTGATGGAAGAAGCCTGCAAAAGGGTAGGAAGAAACCAGAAGAATGTGATAGAAGCCAGGGAGGATCTCAGCTATTGGAACACACAGGGAAAAGTGTCTAAAAAGCCTGTCAAAATATTAGCAGCAATTTTCTCTGGTTAAAAAAAAAGTGGAGGATCATCTATAGGTAACTCTTAGTCTTCTTTATATTTTCTGTCTTCTTCAAATTTTCTAAAATGAGTATTTAATACATTTATAACAACAATAGAATAAAATGTTTAAATGATATTTATTTATATACTTAAATAAATAACCTTTATTTCTGGATATTTAAAAGCATACTTTTAAAACTCGAAGATTAATGATTGATATTGAGGTTTTCATACTTAATTTTATACAAAGAAAATGATTGATATTGGAGATTTTTTGTATGAGAAAAATTATATGCTAAGCAATACAGAGGCGTTTAAAAAATAACTATTTTTTAGAATAGTTTCAGATTTACAGAAAATTTGTGGCTGTAGAGTCCCCATACTGCACCCAATTTTCCATATTACTAACATCTTACATTAGCATTGTACATTTCCCACAATTAATGAACCAATACAAACTCAGTGTTATCAACTAAAGTATAGAGGCATTTTAAAAATCATACCTTGTGGCCAGGCTGCTATGGCTCAGTGGTTGAGCGTTGACCTAGGATCCAGGAGATCGTGGTTCAATTCCCGGTCAGGGCACATGCCCAGGTTGTAGTCTCGATCCCCAGTCGGGGGCGTGCAGGAGGCAGCCGATCAATGGCTCTCATCATTGATGTTTCTCTCTCTCTCTCCTTCTCTCTTCCTCTCTCTGAAATCAGTAAAAACATAAAAAAATAATAAGAAGAAATAAATAAATAAAATCATACTATGTGACTACGGGTTTTTCCATGAGTATTTGGTCAACTTTAAATCTTGCAAGTGTTATGCTGAAAACAACCTTCTACTGCCATCTAGTGTTCTGAATAAATTTACATATATACATATATTGTTGTTAATCCTCTCCTGAAGACATTTTTTCCATTGCTTTTTCAGGGAGAGGGAAGGCATAAGGGGGAGAGAGAGAGAGAGAGAGAGAGAGAGAGAGAGAGAGAGAGAGAGAGAACCTCCCAGGTGAATAGTTTTTGGCATAGTCATTCATTCATTCATTCATTCATTCATTCATATTTTAGCAAACAATTACTTAACACCGCATTAGAAAAAGTTCTGGGGATACAGAGGTGAATAACACATGGTAACTTTCTTCAAGGACCTCATAGTCTAAGAGGAACATTAAAAAGATTGTTTGATAACAAAGTGATTGGTACATGTGCTTCAAGGGTTCTGGGAACGTAGAAAAAGAGTACATCATTACCTTAGATTGGAGGTGGGACTACAGGGAACATGCCAAGATTCAGGGAAGTTTTCTTGAGAGACATGGGGGCATGAAGCAGATCTTAAAAGATCAGTAGGAAATAACCAGGTAAATAGGACAGGGACTGGAAAAAAAAAAAAAAAAATCCCAGAAATAACTTTAGGAGTAAAGGCAAAAATAGTAGCATGTATATGAGAAAGAGAGAGAAAAAAAAGACAGGAAAGTGTAAAGTAAGCAGAGGTGAGAGATGAGACTGGAGAGGCTAACAGGCCAGACCATGGAGAAATTTGCGTCACTTTTAGGAATTTCATTCCCGATGGTAGGAGTGATGAAGAATCAGTGAGGTGCACGAAGGAGTGTCAGGGACAGGTGCACACTTAGCGGGGTCATTTTTGTAGTCTCAGGGAAGAAAGACTTGGGAGGGGGGGAGTGTTCAGAGCAGCAGACGGGGGCAGGTGGGGGGCAGCTGGGCAGTTAAGGCAAATGACCCAGGGCAGGAGTAGCAGGGATGGAGCTGAGAGCGTGCACTGTAGAAACAGTTGAGAAGCAGGGCAGACGGCAAGCCTCTCAACTACTGCATTTAAACTGGGTATAAGGGAAAGAGTCAAGGGTGATCTTGGGTTCAGTTTCAGTGACTGAGATTCTAGAGGTGCTATAGAGGCTTTAGGAAGAAGATAGTGGTTTAGAAGAGAGGGCAGTTTGAACTCTGTATTGGTTGAGGTTATGTTTGAGGGAGAATCCAGGTGGCACCATCTTGCTGGAAGTTGAATGTAAAAGTTTGAACCAGCCCAGTTGGTGTGGCTCAGTGGTTGAGCATCAACCTATGATCCAGGAGATCAGGGCACATGCCCGGGTTGAGAGCTCGATTCCCAGTGGGGGGCATGCAGGAAGCAGCTGATCAATGACTCCCTCATCACTGATGTTTCTATCTCTCTCTCTCTCCCTCTCTCTGAAATCAATAAAGACATATTAAAAAAAAAAGTTTGAAGCATAGAGGAAAAGTGTGGGCTAAAGAGTATATAAGTAGGAGTTGAAATCATGAAAACGATGGTGTAACAAAGAAAACGTATAGAATTAACAGAAGAGTCCTATAAGGATAGAAACCCAGAGAATACAACACTGGGTGAGAGCTGAAGAGAGGTATAGGGTAAGACTAGCACATTTAGGAGAAAGGGAAGGGATGGATGGAGAGAGAGAGGGGGGAAAAGAGAAGAAAGAAAGAAAAGAAAGAGAGAGAGAGAGAAAGAGAAAGAGAGAAAGAGAGAAAGAGAGAAAGAGAGAAAGAGAAAGAAAGAGAAAGAGAAAGAAAGAAAGAAAGAAAGAAAGAAAGAAAGAAAGAAAGAAAGAAAGAAAGAAAGAAAGAAAGAAAGAAAGAAAGGATCCCAGACAGTTGGCAGTTGGCCTGGCCACCAATAGCTAGGCCAGGATCCAATGTTAAGCATAAACAATAAATAACTTCACAGAATATGAACATCAGACAAGGTCATTCTGTAACTGTGACAGAGCAAGTCAAAAACAAGACCACTCTCTCCAAAACTATCTAAATAAGCCTAAATCTTACCACTAAGCCTTCCTAACACCCTCTCACTGAGAGAATCCGAGTGCCCCATGGTTTCCATTCTCCCTTGCTGCAGGAGCTTAATAAATCTAACTTGACTACAGGTGTGTTCCTGGTGGTCTTTGGGCACTGGGCTTTAACATCTTCATGGAAGCCAAGAAGGTAGAAAGTTTCATGTAGGGAGACATTAAAGTACCTGGTGCAACAAAGAGGCCAATGACGTCCACTGAATTTGCAAATACGAGCTTACTGGAAACCTTTGAAAAATAGAGCAGTTTTATAAGATATGGGGGTAGATGCAATGGAGTGCTCTTACTAGCTTGAGACAAATGATTGTGCATATTTCTTCCTACCCCTGTATTCAGCGACATCAAGTTGGTAGCTGGAAATCAGCCATGGGGGTGTATTTACACTATGGAAATTGGCAGTTGTTATAAATCAAGGTTTGTTTTTTTCTTCATAAAGTTGGTTGTTAAGCTTTTACCATCACATCACAGGTAGAAGAGAGATTACAGTTGGCTGAAGAAGGAAAAAGGGGTGAAAGAGTTGAGATAATTAAAAGTTTGCATGGGCAGGGAAGAGAGATTGGCCAAAGATTAGACAGGAAGCAAACATAGGGTCAGTGAGAACTAGAACTCAGACTGCCCGAGACTTGGTAATGGGTTGGATATTTGCGAGGGAAAGGAAAGAAAGAAGGAAACTTTTGGAGAACTATATCCCAAACTCTTATGAGTGGTTATTGTAAATAGTACTCTCTCTGGTGTCAAACTGCCTAGGGTGGAGTGTGGCTCTGCCAGTCAGGGACTGTGCAGTCTTGAGCAAGCTACTCAATTTCTTTATTCCCCAGTCTTCTTGTCTATATAAAGATCATAGCAGTGCACACCTCAAAATGGCTGTGAAACACAGGCACATAGAAAACTCCCAGCAAATGTCACTATTGTTATTACTATGACCTTCTCTGGGTGAGAGAATAAAACAAGTACAAATTTTCATTCTAAAATTATATATTTATGTATTTTGTTTGTACTATTCATTAGTTTTATAACCACAGCTAC